>NW_012267238.1:5969171-5969865 GCF_000151885.1 Dipodomys ordii | reverse complement strand
AAAAAAAAAAAAAAAGAGAGAGAGAGAGAGTCCAGACAAGCCCCAGCCAAGTCTGCCTAACAAGTTTGGGAAGGGGTGGGACTCCGATGGTGTTTTGGCCCCAGGATCTTGTTGGTTTTTACGAGCTTAGTCATATACTGGTACCATTTAAAGGCTTGATGTGTGCATGCTGTTTCATTTAATTGTCACCACCACTTGGGGAAGGAGACTTTATTGGCCCCATTTTGCAGATGACAACTAAGCCTCAGGGAGATGCCCCAGGTCACACAATGAGTAAACAACAGAACTAGGATCCACTTATCTTGTGCCTTCCCCTCAACCTCTCCTCTAACTCCTCCTCCTCCTCCTCCCCCCTGCTGCCTGCCTCCGCCTCTGAAGCAACTTGACCTGCTGTCTGACCTCTACTTGGATACACCATAACTAGAAGCTCATTTCCTCCCAGGTCAGCCCTGTCCCCTCTTCATGCAGGTCTTTTATCACCCAGAGCTGACTCAATCTTCTTTTTTTTTTGGTCCATCATAGGGCTTGAACACTGGGCCTGGGCGCTGTCCCTCAGCTCTTCAGCTCAAGGCTAGCGCTCTACCACTTCAGCCACAGCGCCACTTCCAGTTTTCTGGTGGTTTATTGGAGATAAGAGTCTCACAGAAGCCGGGCGCTGGTGGCTCACGCCTGTAATCCTAGCTACTCAGGAGGC
>NW_012267238.1:5896893-5967448 GCF_000151885.1 Dipodomys ordii | reverse complement strand
AAAAAAAAGAAAGTATAAGAATACACACAGATCTGCTCCACTGTGCGGAGGAAACAGAGGAAGAATCAATCAAGAGACTGGAATGGAGAGCAGAAAGAAAAGCAGGGAAGATGAGGAGGAACCCTCTTCCTTGACTATATCTTATGAGTATTGAGGTATAATTTACATACCATTAAGTTCATCTGTAGAAGCTGGGCTTATAGCTAGCTATGGTACTGGACATGCTCAGCACACACAAGGACCTACAATTCACCCCAGTATCAATTAAGTGTTTTTTTAATTTATCTTCAAAAGTGTGCAGTCATCACAACTATCTAATTTTAGAACATTTTCATCACACACAAAAAAGCCCATTACCCATTAGCAGGCGTCTGAGCTCCTCCTCCCCACAGCCTTTGGCAACAGATCATTTGTCTCTGGATTTGCCCACTCTGAATGTTTCACACAGGGAAATCCTATGATATGTGACCTTTCCTCTCTGCCTGCTTTCCCTTAGCATAATACGTTCAAGGTTTATCCATGTTACAGTGTGAGCCAATACTTGATTCATTTTCATGGCCCATTGTGCTAATATTCCAGATTTTGTTTATCCATTCTGATGATGAGTATTTGGGGTTTCCCATTTTTTGGCTACTGTAGTTCTGCTGTTGGTATTCATGTACAAGTTTCTGTGTAGACATCTGTTTTCAATTCCATGGGTGTATCTAGAAGTAGAATTGCTGGTTCCTACAGAGATTCTGTGTTTAACTTTTTTTTTTTTTGGTCAGTCAGGAGGCTTGAACTCAGGGTCTGGGCACAGTCCATGAGTTTTTGTTCAAGGCTAGTACTCCTACCACTTTGAGCCATAGCTCTGCTCCTGGTTTTCTGTTAATTGAAGAGTCTCATGGACTCTCCTGTCCGGGTTGGCTTTGATATACGTGTGTACTAGTACTGGAGCTTGAACTCAGGGCTTAGACACTGCCACTTAGTTTTTTCTCTCAAGATCCACTACTGAAGCTCTACCACTTCTGCCAGAGTGCCACGTTTAGTTTTTGCTGTTAAGTGGAGATCAATCAGTATCTCAAGGACTTTCCTTACTGTTGCAGTAGTACTGGGGCTTGAACTCAGGGCCTGGACACAGCTAAACTTAGCTTTTTCTCTCAAGCTCCACTACTGGAGCTCTACTTCAGCCACAGTGCTACTTCTAGTTTTTGCTGTTAATTGAAGATCAATCTCTCAAGGACTTTCCTGCCCAATCTAGCTTCAATCCTCAATCTTCATTCTCAGCCTCATGAGTAGCTAGGATTGTAGATGTGAGTCCAGTACCTACATGTATGTTTAACTTGAGAAAAATTTGTTTGGTGCAATTAAACCCATGGGCCCAAACATGCTAAGCACACTTATTAATGCTGAGCCACACATCTGTGTGGCTTTTTGTTGTTGTTCAAGTCCTGAGGCTTGAACTCAGGGCCTGGGCATTGTCCTTAAGCTTTCGTTATCAACCACTTGAACCACAGCTCCACTTTTGGCTCTTTTTTCTTCTTTTGGTGGTTGGAGTTAGGTGTCTCATGGACTTTCCTGCCTGGACAGCTTCAAACCTCTGTCCTCAGATCTCAGCTTCCTAAGTAGCAGGAATTACAGATGTGAACCACTGGCACCAGGCCTTGCCTTGCTGTTTTTTAAAGTGGCCATCTGGATTCTCTGCTAAGTCCTCAAAGCTGATGATATAGACTCCAAGACCCTTGGATGGGGTTATCCTGCCCAACCAAGGCTCCAGACAGTCAAGGGGCTAGAGACTGATTTCCACCAAGAAGGGCAGCTGGGTCCCCGTGTTCCACATTATGGGAGAAAGGGTGGTGGCAGGCCTTTCCTGTACCACCTTGGAGGTGGTACCTGCCCATGTCTCCCACTCCAGAAGGTAGAGGCCCACAGTCCTCACTCCAGCCTGTGGGGAAAGAGAAGCTCAGTTCGCTGCCAGCTCCCAGGTCAGTCATCACTGAACAGGGGAATGGGGTGGGGGCCTAGGGCTGAAGGTGCTCAAGGGGTCTTGGCTATATCTTAGGCCTTAAGGTATTTAGTTCTGGAAGGCAACCAGGGAGAGGTGGATCTGTGTCCCTTGGTGCCTGGGGACAGAAGCTGTGGCTGAGTAAGCTGACAAGCCAGATACTCTGGTAAACTGGAGGGTCTTGGTGTGTATGGGATGTATCTGTCTCACACCTGACCCTTTGGACCCCCATTTCAGCTGGGATTGGGTGAGGAATGCTGGAAGAAGCCTTGGCACCCAAGCATCTGTCTGCATCTCAGAGAGTTCATGTGCGACTTGTGGGTTCCACACGCTCCCAGGGTTCCTTCTTCGCTAGCATGGATGCTCAGATCATCTCCAAGATTCACGGCATCCAACTGCAGGATCACTTTAACCTAAGTCACCCTCTTTTCTGATCACCTCCTTCCTCTCCATCATGCCCCCAGTCCACCAAGGCCACAAGCCTCTTTGAGCTCTAATTACCTTGTAATTACCCTCCGCTTATTTCTTCTTGGTGTGAGTGCCTGCCCTGGCCACCCTTGCCTGTTATCCCCTGCCCTCTTTCCTGCCTCCTCCCCAATTCCTCTAATCCTAGCAGCCTATGACCTTGTGCAAATCCACATCCAATACTTTCCTCATGCTTAAAATTGTAGAGAGCAAGAGTAAAGCTCCAGGATGGCATTTAAAAACTGATGTCATTTCTCTGTTCTTGGGAGCATCAGGATTAATCTTCTGGAAAGACCATTCTTCTGTTGAGAAAAATGCATTAATGGAGCTGTTTGTCATTCAGAGGCCGAACAGGGGTAGGCTGTGGGGAGGAGCAGCCCTCACCAGGACAGAATTAGTCTGTAAATGACTGTCCCAGAGTGGAGAGGGCTCATCTCTGAAGAAATTGTTAGAATGTTGATTTAACACTGAGAGACTGGCACTTTTCCCGAAGCTGTAGAGCAGAAGGAGGGCCAAGCCAGCTGCGGGAATTGACCCCATGAGGATAACAGACAGTCAAATTGCTATCTGCCTCCTCCTCTTAGAAGCCTGCAAGCCTGGCTTGTGACCTGTGCAATTCCAGCCTTTGGAGGGAGTGGACATTGTGTGGTGGTTGGGCAGCAGTCAGAGCCCAGGGACAGCAGACAGGAAGTCTGGCAACTAGTCCTTCAGGTCCAACAGACTCAACAATGACCTTGGATATGTCATTCTACTGGCCTCAGTCTTCACATCTGCCAAGTAGGGATGATAGTCTTTCTCTTTTTTGGTGATGATAGTTAAGAATCCAGCTGGGCGCTGGTGGCTCATGCCTGTAATCCTAGCTACTCAGGAGGCTGAGGTCTGAGAATCACGGTCCAAAGCCAATCCTGGCAGGAAAGTCTATGAGATCCTTATCTCCAATAAACTACCAGAAAACCAGAAGTGGCACAATGGCTCAAGTGGTAGAGTGTTAACCTTGAGCTAGAGAGCTAAGGGACAGCACCCAGGCCCAGAGTTCAAGCCCCAAGACTGGCAAAAAATAAACAAATAAAAAAAGAATCCAAGGAAGTCAGAAGCTTAGGTGTAACTTTATAACATGGTATTTCTTTGCATTAATTTATAAAAAAAATACTGCATTTTTTATTTTATTTTTTGGGAGGTCTGGTCGTGGGGTGTGAACTCTGGGCCTGGGCGCTGTCCCTCAGCTCTTCAGCTCAAGGCTAGCGCTCTACCACTTGAGTCACAGCGTCACTTCCGGGTTTTTTCTTTTTGCTTATGCCGTGCTGAGGAATCGAACCCAGGGCCTCATGCATGCAAGGCAAGAGCTCTACCACTGAGCCAACTTCCCATCCCTGCATTTTTTATTTTGTGAAAATCTTTTTTATTCAGTTTGAACTGCCTTTACATTTCTTGAGAAATGGCATTTTTCCTTTTATGTAATTATTTCTTGATAATATTGGGCTTTTTACTCAGAGCCTTATAATTGCTTGGCAGGTGCTCTAACTTGAGCCACACCTTCAGCCCAGAAGTAATGGTTTTGTGTGTGTGTGTGTGTGTGTGTATTTTCCAGTGTGGGGCTTGAACTCTGGGTTTGAGTGCTGTCCCTGAGCTTCTTATGCTCAAGGCAAGTGCCCTAGCACTTGAGCCACAGCGCTAATTCTGGCTTGAGTTTATTGGAGATAAGAGTCTCATGGAGTTTCCTGCTGGCTTTGAACCTCAATCCTTAGATCTCAGCCTCCAGAGTAGCTAGGATTATAGGCATAAGCCACCAGCTCACAGTGGTAGTTTTTAAAAATAACTTTTCATCTACTCAAGAGGCAGGAGGTTTTTGCTAGAGTTACAGGCTGGAAATTTTAGTACATTTTTTTTTTTTTTTTTTTTTTACTAATTTAACAAGTTAAGGGTGGTATGTTTGGTGGAGGGCAGAGATTTATATAGAGTAGCAGTTTTGAAGGCAGCATACTGCCCTCTAGAGGGAGATTTGGAAATAGGGAGGTTTGTTGTTTTACCCAAGAATTTATACATCAAAATGGCTTTTTTTCCCGGTCATGGGGCTTGAACTCTGGGCCTGGCTGCTGTTCCTCAGCTCGAGCACTCTACCATTTGAGCTACAGCACCACTTCTAGTTTTCTGGTGGTTTATTGGAGATAAGAATCTCATAGACTTTCCTGCCCAGGCTGGCTTTAGACCCAGATCCTCAGATTTCAGCCTCCTGAGTAGCTAGGATTACAGGTATGAGCCACCAGCGCCCTGCATGCATATTATTTTTAATGAACATTTCTTTTGTTTGTATTTCATAATAAAACTAAATCACTGTCCCATGTGTTTGTGTTGGTCCTGGGGCCTGAATTCATGGCCTGGGTTCATGGCAAGCATTCTGCCACTTGGCCACAGCTCCACCTCTGGCTTGGTGTTAAGAGTTTCACTTTCCTGCCTAGGCTGGCTTCAACCATGGATCTTCAGATCTCAGCCTCCTATGTAGCTAGGATTACAGGCATGAGGCATGGGTGCTGGGCTATCTTGCTTTTTAAAAATATCTATGTGGGCAGAATACATATTAACCATTGTTATAGAAAAGGAAAACTAGATTTGATAAACTTGTAAACTTCAAAGATTTTAAAGAAAATGTGTTTATTTCTAATTATTGTCATTTTTTGTTTGCCATTAACAGGGCATGAACTCAGGACCTCATGCTCTCACTTAAGTTTGCTTAGTCAACTCTCTTAACACTTGAGCCATGACTCCAGCTTAGCTTTTGCTTGTTAACTGGAGATGGGAGTCTCATGAACTATTCTGTCCAGGTTTGCTACAAAACCAGGACCATCCAGATCTGATTACAAATGTGAGCCACCAGACACAGCATCACTGTCTTTTTCTATCCTTGTCTTCTGGTGCCCTTGAGTCTTGGACAGAGTTAAATAGCAGTGTTAGATAATGGGCACATTTTGTCTTGTTCCTAACTTTATAGACAATGTTTACGCTTCTAAAATTTTCTTTAAAAGCACTAATGGATGTTGATTTTTTTTGTCCATTTTACTAAGCAAGCACTAGCTACATCCTCACCCCTGGATGTGAATTTTAATTAAAAGCTTTCCACAGGTTGAGATGCTCATATTTCTCTTTCTCTGATTGAGTGCTGGGACAGACCCATAGCCTGCCACATACATACTAGATAAGCCAGCACTCTACTGTTGAGCTATACCCCCAGAGCTATACCCTTCACCCTGTGACTGATTTTCTAAGGTTAAACTCAGCTGATTTTTCTGTACAAACCCATCCAGGTCTGATCCCTTTTTGCTATTACTGCATTTGTCTACTGGAATTCTGTCCCTTTTCTCTACCCTGTATCTTCCTCCTTCTTCTCCCTCTCTCTGGCTCCTATAATGCTCCTGGGTGCTGGAGAATTTCTCAGTTCCACCACACCCAGATACTTCTAGCATTTTTTGGAGGGAGGGGGAGTGTAGGGCTTGAACTTGGGGCCTGGGTGCTGTCCCTGAGCTCCTTTGCTTTTGCACTTTGAGCCACAGCACCACTTCAGGTTTTCTGGTGGCTAACTGGAGGTTTAGGGTCTCATACACTTTCTTGCCCTGGCTGGCTTTGAACTGTGATCCTCAGTTCTCAGCCTCCTCAATAGCTAAGATTACAACTAGGATTACAGGTGTGGGCACCAATGCCAGGTTTCTAATTTTTTTTTGGTCTAGTGGCCTCTTTGTGCTCCAGGCTAGCACTCTACCACTTGAGCGAGCCACATCTGGCTTTTTCTGTTTATGTGGTACTGAGGAATTGAATCTAGGGCTTCATGCATACTAGGCATACACTCTACCACTAAGCTACAATCCCGGAACAGCCCCTCTAGCATTTTTATATAGGGTCCCCCCCCCGTCTGTGATTCAAGAAGAAAAAGAAAAGTGGCCATTTTCTAGTTATTTTTGAGATAGGGTCTTAAGCCAAAATCCTTCTATGCCTTCTGTGTTGCTAAGCCAACCAGTGTGCCACTATACCCATCTTAATTGGTTGAGATGGGGCCTTGCTATATATTCTCTTTCCTGAACTCCTCTCAAGTCACAATCATTTGGATCTCGGCATCCTAAGTATCTAGGGTTATATGTATGAGCCACCTCCATTCTCATTTTATAGGATTTTTGCTTCTATCTTCTTGAATGAGATGGGTGCATAATTTTCCCACCATGTGAGCCTTGGGAGATTTAAATAATCAGAGTTATGCTGGGGCCAGATCTCCTGACCAATAAGGTCCTGGATGAGGGAGGGGGGGGAGAGAGGGAGGCGGGGCAGGAAAATAGATTATAGTATTTTCCAGAGTCCTCCTCTCAAAGGTCATCTCAGTGGGATCCGACCATCACAGCATGGAAAGCATCCCGTGGGGAGGCCCTGGGGGCTGAGGCCGCTGCTCTGTGCACTGACCCTCCCCTCAAACCCTGAGTCCTTAGGGTACCCTTTGTCCTCGTCTGCAGCTCAGCGCCGGGTCATGCAGCGCTTTCCACATGAGCAGCATCTCGTAGGGCGCAAAGCGGTGCACGAGCAGCAATTGTCGATACACGCAGGGGTCGAAGGAGGGCCGCTGGGCGCCCGGCAGCTGCACCCCGAAGGGCCGGATGCCCTCGTGGCCGCTGGGCTCCAGGCCGGCGCGCTGCAGACACATGCCCATGAAGGCGTCGTCGATGGGGAAGAGCGGGGTGCGGCGGGCCGCGGCGCGCAGGGCTCGGGCCGTGTGGCGGGACAGGAGGAAGCCGCCGCCGCTGCAGTACACCGGGTAGGCCTCGCCGGGGAAGAGCTGCGGGGGCACGAAGTACTTGCTGTGGCGGTCCCGGATGGGCACGGAGCCGGCCATGAGCTGCCCGGTGAAGAGGTGACGACCCGCGGCCTGGCCCTCCAGGAAGCGCAGCACGTTGGCCGTGTGCACGAAGACGTCGTCGTCGCAGCTGAGCAGGAAGCTGGCGCCGGGGCAGCGGGCGTGCAGCCAGTCCAGCAGGTGCAGGTGCTTGAGCGTCAGGTTGAGGAAGGTGTCGCTGAAGGCCCACTGCAGCACGTCGCCGTGCTCGCGCGCTTCCAGCCCCACCAACTCGGCCAGCCGCGGCGCCTGCGCGGCCTCCTCAGGCGCCGGGGTGCCCAGCAGGAAGACGCGACGCACCAGCCGCCCGCCGCCGCCGCCGCCGTGCTCCCGCCCCCACGTGCGCCGGATGAGCTCGCGCCGCTCGTAGTGCGCAGGCGCCGACTTCACGGCCAGCAGCAGGAAGACCCCGCGGCGGCCCGCGCACTTGGTGGGCGAGTCCCAGAGCAGCGGGAAGCGGCGGCAGTGGCGGTACTGCAGGAAGTCCTGGATCCGAGCGGGCAGCTGCTCGAAGTCCGCCGTGCTGTTGGCCACGGAGGTGTTGGCCAGGCATAGTGGCCCCTGGTGCGGCGTCCCCGGCTGTCCTGCGGCGAAACCCTCGGTGTGCCCCTCCCCGTCCAGCCTTCCCTGCCTCTCCCCCCCCTCCTCCTCCGGGGACCTCGGGGTCTCGAGGAGCCACAGGTGCAGGGCCAGGAAACTCACGCCCACCAGAAGGAAGGCCAGAGTCTTGGGAGTCACCGATCTGCGGCAGGGAAGAGCCATCTGGGGTGGGAGGGGGGGGAGGGGGGGAAAGTGGTGGGTAAATGGAGGCAGATGTGAGCCAGAAGTCTTTGGCCTCAAATGGCATGCCACTCCAACGCCATTCCATTCCTCTCAGAACCCAGCCCTTTCTAACTCTGCTCATAAGGACTCCAAATTCAAGAAAACACGGAGGGTCCCAGGTGTCCAGGGTATGTGGCTGTAGTTCCAGCTACTCAGAAGTAAGAGATGCAAGAAGATGAGGATGGGAGGCCGGTGAGGTGGGAGGGTGGAAGAGAAGAGTGGGAGGGCTAACAAAGATCCCCCCCCCATCTCAACAAAACAAGCCAGTTGTGAGCTGGCAAACACTGTATGTAATCCCAAGTACTGGGGAGGCATAGGTAGGAGGGCAAAAACTCAAGACTGGCTGAAAAATAAAAAGAAAGGGTTAAGGTGTGGCTCAAGTGGTGGATGGAGCATCCGCCTAGCAAATAGGAGGTCCTGAGTTAAAACACATATACAACAACACAGTACTACAAAGAAGGAAGGGAGGAAAGACAGGAGGAAAGGTTAGTAGATTATCACTCTTCAGTGTGGGTGTGACAATAAGTGACTTTTGACTCTCCAGTTTCTTTTTCTTTTAAATTGTGCCGGTACTGAGGCTTGAACTCAGGACCTGGGTACTGTTTCTTAGTTTTTTTTTGTGTGTGTGTTTTTCCTCAAGGGGGGCACTCTACCACTTGAGCAGCTCCACATCCAGATTTTTGGTAGTTAATTGGAAATAAAAAGTATCATGAACTTTCCTGCCTGGCTGATGTCAAACCGCAATCCTCAGAGTATCTAGGATCACAGGTGTGAGTCACTAATGCCCGGCCATAGCCACCTTTATTGCAACCTAAACTCTCCACCCCGCTCCCAGAGTTTCCCCAGAGTGCCACCATCCTATGTTGTTCAAGCCAGAATCCTTAATTGACTTCTTCTTTCCTTCATTTCTAAACCCTGGTTATTTCCCAGTTATTTCTTTTTCTTTTCTTTTCTTTTGGGTCCAGTCATGGGGCCTGAACTCTGGGCCTGGGCGCTGTCCCTCAGCTCTTCAGCTCAAAGCTAGCGCTCTATCACTTGAGCCACAGCACCACTTCTGGCTTTTTTCTTTTTGCTTATGTGGCGCTGAGGAATCGAACCCAGGGCCTCATGCATGCAAGGCAAGTGCTCTACCACTAAGCCACCTTTCCAGCTCTTCCCAGTTATTTCTAAACCCAGTTATTTCCAAGTATTTCAGCATCCTGTACATATCCATTTCCTTTATCAACTGGCCAATCCAAGCCATTAGGTGAATCCTGCTCAGATCAAGTAGCCTTCTGCTTACTCTCTCCTCCTCCTCTTGTGCTGACAGGAGTAACCTTTGAACACCACATCACAGCCTGCCACCAAGCTTCTTCCTGAGAGCTTTTCCTGGTGCTATTCCTCACATCAACTGACTTCTCCACTTCCCTGTTTCCTATCCTTTGCTGCATTGGCAGAGGCCAATCCTTGAAGGAAGGTTTGTGGTGTTCAAAGTCCAAGCACTTTGTTAGTCATTCCTGGGCTACCTTCCCTACTAGTCTGGAAGCACCTTGAGCACAAGGGTGCATCTCTGCTGTTCACCCTTATGCCCTAGAGGGAGAATGACACAAACCACGGATAGATGCTGGTTGCCTGGATTCAAATGCCATCTCCACCATTTTCGACCTGCCTATTTGAGCATATGCCTGCTTCTTCAAAGTTTTTAAAATAACTTTTTTGAGGCAGTGTCTTATGTAGCCCCATGTTGGCCTTCAACTTGAGAGCTTCTTGCATAATCCTCTCAAATACTCAGACTACAAGCATGTGCAACCACATCTAGCTTAAGAGTTTCTTGCTGGGTGCTGGTGGCTCACATCTGTAATCCTAGCTATGCAGGAGGATGATGTGAGGACTGTGGTTCAAAGCCAGCCTGTGCAGGAAAGTCCATGAGACTCTTATCTCCAACTAACCACCAGAAAACCAGAAGTGGCACTGTGGCTTAAAGTGATAGAGTGCTAGCCTTGAGCAAAAGAGCGCAGGCCCTGAGTTCAAGCCCCACAACAACAACAACAAAAAGTTTCTGAGGGTCAGGTACAGTGGCTTATGCCTGTGATTCCAGCTATGTGGGAGAAGGACCTGGACAAAGAGTGAGACCCCCCCCATCTCAAAAATTAAGCTGGAGAGCCAGTGAGATCCTATCTGAAAAATAAACTAAAGCAAGGACTGAGGGACATGCCTCAAGTAATACAATGCTTGCCTAGGAAATTCAAGGCTCTTCCTAGTCAAGAAAAAGGAGGAGGGAAGGGAAGAGGGAGGAGGAAGAAGGCAGCTAAATAATGTGTGCCACAAATTTAGCATAGCACTTGGCATATAGTATTCAGTGTACATTAGCTGTTGTAATTGTGCCAGTCAAGAGTTATTGAAGGACTACTCTTCCCAAAGTGTGTACTCAATGCTTTCTGGCAGAGTAATTTGCATACAGTAGGGATTACTGAATTGAACTGGGATCTAGTACATACCAAATAGATGAAGGCTATATACAATTGTCGGCTTGAAGTGGCACAGAGGTGGCTCAGTGAAGAAGGGTAACAGTGAGGTACTGGGACAAGTGGAAGAACCAAGTATGTGTGTCACTGCCACCTTAAGCACCATATGAAAAGCGCCCCCCCTTTCTCCTTACTCTTCATGAAGTCCTGCTTCAATGCTGGTGTCCTGGGAAAAAAGGGACAACAAAGCAAGCTCTATGTTATACAAACTCAATGTATAGTTCTGTGTTTGGACTGTTTGGGATAGTAATAATATACTTTTCAATGGTTCAAAGAATAAAAAAGGAAATAGAACTTGAATCACAAACAAGTGGGCATTGAGTCCCAGCTCCTTTTATGACTTAGTTAACAGTCTAGATCTTAGTTCTTCATCTGGAAAACTGAAGATGTAACACTCGTCTTTTGATGAAATAGGAAAGCAATTGTGTGACTGCTGAAGGGCCTTACAAATGCTTTTAAAAGAATTACTAAATAGTATTCATATGCTGGAGGCATGGCATAAGTGGTAAAGAACTTGCTTAGCAAGCATAAACGCCCCGTGTTCAATCCCAGTCCTACTAATAAAAAGTTTTCCTATCCAACCATAGTGGTACATACTTGTACCACTAGTAGCTTGTATTACATAGCTACTTGGAAGGTTGAGATAGGAAGTTTCAGGCCAGCCTGGACAAAATCCCAGTACTAGCACAAAAAGGCAGGGGTTGAAATGGGAGGGGGACGATGAAAGGGGTACTGATCAAGATGCATTGTACTCAGAAACTAGCAGGTTGAATTGTAACTATTTTGTATAATTAAAGATAATAAAATCATAACTTAAAAAGAAAACATAAACACAAATTAAAGAGCTTGTGGTATAGAATACTCAGAATACTTGCCCAACATGTAGCAAATCCAGAGTTAAATCCCCAGCAACCCTCGAAACACACATGAAAAAGAATGAAAGGAAGCATTCCTCCTCCACGTTTCTTTGCCCTGAATCTTTTCTCAGAAATACAATGAGCTGAGCCCTAATGCAACAATAAATCCCACTTCAGCAACACTGGTTCCTTGATGAACTTGATCCAGGAACCTGGATCACAGCCAGCTTTAAATATATATCAGGCAATGGTATAGGGCCAAGCCTTGCTTCTAAGGACAGTGTTGGCTTGCTCACCACTGTATCTGGATGCTACACTGCCACCACAGGGCTTTGCTCTATAGTCCTTTTTACTGGACCATCTTTTGCTCCTGGTACCCTGGAGCCCCTACCTTAAGCTTTGCTGTTCTCCACTGACCCTGCTCCCTTGTCTCTTGGGACTCAGCTTTAGTTCTACCTCCTTCAGGTCATCTCCTGGTAAGTCCAGGTCAATAGATCTGTCTTTTTGGTGCAAAATTGGTGAAAAGGAACATATTTGCCACTTGTTTGGTGTTTGTTTAAGTGAGATCTTGGGCAAGGAGTTTATCTCAGTGTCCCAAGATTTTGAGTTAAGACACGGGCACCATGCCTGGCATGTAGTTAAATGAAAACCTTAACAATGGACTAATTATGGGGCCAAGGTGATCGGGTTTGTATGGGGAAAGCCCAGCCTTCTCACATGGTACACTGTAATGCCCCCATTGTAGGCCTCAGACAGACCTTTGTGCACCTGTTCATTACCCTACACCTGTAATACTGCTCACACTGTCTGAAATTACCCCCCCCCGCCCTTCATTTCTAAGAACAGCTTTGGTTACTCCCTTCTTTGGTTGAAAACCCAGGTAGTTGGAACATAGATTCCTGGTCACCTATCAACCCCTTAGAATCCCAGGAATTCCAGGGGAATTCTGTGTCTGGCAGATATGGTAGGCAAAGAAACCTGTTACTATTGGGGCTTTGACTTCAACTCCCAATGTGAAGCCTGAACCCCTGGGGAGGGGGGCTGCACTGGACTCCAGCAGTCCTGCGACCTGGAAACTCTCACCCTGACCTCCTTGGTTCTTGCTCTAAGAAGGGAGTGGGGAGATGGAAAAAGGTGTCTCCTTCGCAATAGGAAGAAATCCAGACCTCCCCCCTCCCTCTTACCTTGTATGTCGGAGAGAAGAGAATTAGGCAGGGGCCATCCCAGGTTGGGTCTCAGTCTTTATTTTATACAACTAGGCTTTCACACCCAGGACTGTTCTTGCTTTTGACCAATCCTCCTTCTTCTCTCCATTACCCCTCCCCCTCTGGGGGAGGGGGAAAAGGGAGCAGGGTGGCTGCAAGTTTCCTCAGCTAGCTTGCTATAGATTATGCTTCTATATCACCTCTTATTGATCAACTGACCTGTGTCCTCCAACTGATAGACACAACTACACAGGAATTGTTTAACGCTACACTGTAGAGTTTAGTTTTCCTGCTCGGTTGTGAGCCATTCCAGGTCTGGGCCTCTTCCATTAACATAGGATGTACTTTAAAATCCTTGTCAACAAAGTTTTATGTAAAATGCTTATATAGAAACCTTTTCTAAATTAGTGACAGTTACTGATCTTTTATTAGTTTTGGGGGGCACTGAGGATTGAACTCAGGGCCTTGTGTATGCTAAGCACAATACTCTGCCACTGAATTATGCTTCTAACACTGGAGCATCCTGAAATGGCTTGTAGTTAAGCGTTTATCCCATTTCTGTGAAAGTTCAGGACATAGAGATGAATAGACTCTGTTCTGGTCCTCAAGGAACTCATTGCATCCTGGAAGAAAGGCGCTAGGCATACAATGATTATAAGATGGTATGACATCAGAACCCAGGGACAGAACTTGGAAAAGAGCTCCTGAGTCCACTGGGAAAGATTTCACACTAAAGCTATGTTTCATCAGGCATCTGTTGCTGTAACACGGGTTCCTATAACTTAAAAGCTTAAAATAACCACTGTTCACTATTTCTCAAGATTCCGTGGTTTGACAAGGGGTTTCTTGGTCTGGGCTCTTCTGGGCTTCCTTATGTGGCTGTCCTAACTCAGCTCAGGCTAGCTCAGCTGGGCTGGCTAGGCCTCTGTTCCCCATGCTGTTGTCCTGGGTTGCTGAACTTCCTCAGTGGGCTTGGGCTGTACAACTTGTATAAAGTCGCATCTACCACATTTAATATCCTATGACAGCCCCAGATGCAAGGAGTGGGGAATTCAAGAAATTCATGGTCCAGTGGTCCACAGAGGAAAGTAGGATAGGCTTGAGTGGACAAGGCTGTCAGAAGGACAGGGATGATTTATTGGATGTTCTGTTATAGTGTTCAGCTTCTTATACTTCTCACGTGAAGGCTTAGGAGGATCTGGATGAGAGGCAAAGGAGGGGGAAAGAGTAATGGGAGGAAGGAGAGAGAGGGAAGGGGCTAAGCACAGGTTTCAGATGGTGAGATATGTCTAGAGGATTAGGGACACCTGAAGATTTATTGGCAACTTCATGGATGGGAGTGGGGAGCATGGATTAAATCTAGGCACAGCTGAGGACAAGAGAGCAGCACCAGGGAGAGAGACAAGACCACATTCCTCCCCAGACTGAGTCCCAGTGGTGGTGATCTCAGTGCCCAGGACTGTCATAGGGCATCTATCTGCAGATTGACTGGCTTTTTCCTCCTTAGCATGTATCTTTGGGAAATTTTAGGATGAGGTGGAAAGGCAGGCCAGAGGGGGTGGGGTTATTGGAATAAAAGAGTGGCCAGCGAGGATCTCTGACATATGAACTAGGTAGTATTTGGAAGGATGGCTTCCACAAGGTGTGTGCCATTCAGAGGAAGGATTCGAAGACAACTTTCTTTTTCAGACCTTTCTTACACAAATTGTGTGGTGCAGAAAGTCTCAGTCCAATGTCTGCCACACCTTAGCCCTAAGAATGAATGGAAAAAGAAAAAGCTGTCCCACCTCCAAGACAAACAGATTATGAGGAAGAGGAACGTTGTTGCATGGGTGAGTATGGTCTAGAAGTTTGGCTGAGTCCTCATGGTTGTTCAGAAGTTTGTAGGTAGCCTTGCAAGAAAAATCTGGTTCAGAAACTGTTAAAATTAGACTCTACCCAAGGAAGCCAACCCTATGACATTCCTATACTTCTCAAATGTAGACTTCAAAATTTAGGTAAGGGACCTGGCCACAATCACATAGTTTTTCCACTAGAGGACTAGGATCCCAATACAGGCCTTGAGACACCAAGGAGATAATGTATCTAGTAATCATGCCATCAGGATGAATGCCAATGGGTTCCAGGTCGGAGCCTATGCTCCAGGGTTACTGTCCCCCACCCCTTAAGCTGGTCACATAGCCTGCTCTGCCAGTTAGTCACACCCAGCTCAGCCACTGGCACCTGCAGACTCCAAGGAACTAGAGCTCAGGCCCTCACTAGGCTTCCCCAGGTGGCTGGGTATGCTATCTGGCTTGAGGTGTCCTTGTCTTTTTTTTTTTTTTGGTTGGTCGTGGGGCCTGAACTCTGGGCATGGGCACTGTCCCTCAGCTCTTCAGCTCAAGGCTAGTGCTCTACCACTTGAGCCACAGCACCACTCCTGGCTTTTTTCTGCTTATGTGGTGCTGAGAATCGAACCCAGGGTCTCATGCATGAGAGGCAAGCACTCTACCACTGAGCCAACTTCCCAGCCCCAAGGTGTCCTTGTCTTTCAAAATTCTCCCACCCAATCCTGAAATGGCTTATTTCTGAAGACTCAGTCTGAGCTCCTCTTCTTGTCCTCCATGATCTTACTCTCCGTTCTTAAATGTATCCTTTTAGCTCCTTATGCTAGCAGGATGTCTCAGACTTCTCATCCAATAAATCCCACTGGGTATAGTGGTACCTGACTATAATCCCAGCACTCAAGAGACTGAGGGAGGAGGAGCATCACAACTTCAAGCACAGCCTGAGCTACACAGTGATACTGATGTGTGTGTGTGTGTGTTTTGAGACAGGGTAAAAAAAAAGACCTAACAAATCAAATCCCAAACTAGAGTATAGTTACACACTATAACTTACCCTAAATCTCCCCATATAACTCAATTTGATTTTCCATCTCTACAGTCCTTCACCAGGACCGTTTTACTTCTATCTAGCTGCAAGTCCTCATTGCCTCCATTTAGTCAATGCTAGTTTCAAGAGCTTTCAAAATTCTAATTCTTCAGATGGCTTTCAATGCCATTGCATGAATTAATTCTCCAGATACTCCCTTCCTGCCCTCTCTGCTGTAACCTGTTTACTACAATTCTGTTTTGGCCTCCCAAGTGCTGCTGTTACAGATGTGTACCACCATGCCTGGCTTCCTTCTTTGCTTTTTGATATAGAGATCTCTCTACTCCAGTGCCCAAACGAACATTCTAATAACTCTCTACAATCTTCCTCCATGACACTCATTCCAAATGTAAGTCATTTGACTGACAGTAGATTGGCTGGATAGTCACATACTAGGGTTCAATGAGTGAATTCTCTTTCTCTCCTACTTGTTCAATATTTTTCTTTGGGAATCCAGCCCTGCTTTTATACTTGGCCATCTAGGAAGACACAGTTGGTAAACTTCAGTCATTCCGAAGCTGAAATGAGAATTGAGGGTAACTCCAGTCTAAGCTAGAGAGGAGCCCAGAGAGAGCTCATAAACCTGGTTAATCAAATGATGAATAGGTGTAGGTAGGAGCATGAGTCACAGTAGCACTAGGAAGGAATGTAGAGTTCAGATGTATGTGTAAAACAACTTTAAATCTTGACTTCTTTTCAGTCTTCTCCATCACAAAGCATATCCCACATGGCTCTACAAATTCACCTGTTTTGACAGACAAGAGTTCCTGTTTGCCTCATGTTCACATCCATCTATTGTTCCAGGCAAGGTGCCCATGCCTAACACACAAAGGAAGGACCAGCTGAAGAACCAACCAGATGGTCAGGGGTGACTGAAATGATCATTTTATCACACTTGGCTTGGAAAGCTAATATTTGAAAAGCTGTAGTATAGCACAGTGGCAAGTTGTAAGAAATTGCTCATTTGTTTTACACCGTATAGGTCAAACACGGAAATCATCAACATATATGGCTTATGCAGTATGACTTTTCTGTTCCCAATATGCTCTGCTTCATAGTAGGAAACTAGGTCAGGTGTTTACTCCACAGCTCTCTGGTTGAGTATGCTGTATATTTATAGATCATAAAGGTTTAAAAGTAAAGTTACTGGCTTTTACATTTGCAGCTTAGGTTTATGTTTGTGGGTTCTACTGTAGTACAGTCATGAGTGTAACAGCAAATTGGGCCTATTAAGTTTACTTCCAGCAGGGTTTGTTGTTAGCCTTAAGTAAATTAGCAAAAGGTGTGTACTGAAATGCAATCCACTCAGCTTATATGATGTGTTGTGGGAAGCTAACTACTCCAACTGGACAGTGACCAAACTGTATGAAGTGGCCTTACCTTCCATCAATGAACAGTCATTATAATCATACCAGAGAATTGTAAGGGACAGGGTTGCCTCGGAGGCTCAGTGGAGCCCTCCATCCAGGACAGCTGGCCCTTCCTGGGCCTCCCCACCCAAGCCCACAGGTCCCTTTGTCTTGTAGGCCTCTAGTGTCTGGTTTTGGGGCGAAATGAGAGCAAACCTGGAGAGGGAGCAGACTGCAGGGAAGCTGCTGGCGCTGTCAAGATGATAGAGGTATCAACAACACCTAATGCCCAGAATCTGCTACACCAGCTGCTGAACACTCCTCGAACAGGAATCTAGAAGTCTGTGGCTTAAGACAGATGGAGTCTGCCCATGATAATGGCCTCAGGATGACTATGAGACTCAGGGACTTTGAAGTAAAAGGTCTCTGAGCCTGACTCAGTACTTTCGCTTTGACAGAGATTTTCTCTAAGTGTGAATTTACTGTACAGATTCCTGTCTAAAACGTAGGTACAGCCCAAGCACCTTGGGTGTGTTGGCCTGAGCTGCTTTTACTTGGCTGTAAAGTCAATAGAAGAGGAAAGGAATGTCCCTTTGGCAATTGACTTGAGCTGAATAAGTCAGTATAGATGTACAGTTTCAGACTTTGATGAGAATGGGAAAGACTGTCTTGGAGAAGGAGTGTTGGACAGTTCAAGCTACAAGGGCCTTTCAGTTTCTACAACTCTCTTCTTCCTGCATTCAGGAGATCTTGCTATCTGAAAGAAAAAATACATTTGATTTGGAAAGACTAGAAGCTCAACTTAAGGCATGTCACTGCAGAATCGTATTTTCTAAAGCAAAGCCTTTGGTGTTGGCACTATTCATCATGTGCCTGGAGATCCAGGCACAGAAGATTATAGAATTAACAGAGGGTGGTGAATGCCTTCCGAAACATTCCAAGATAAGTGGTCGGGATTTGATCTTCTGGTAAGAGCTTGTATCCAAGTGTTTAACTGAATATTCATCAAACAAGTGCTCCAAACCAAACATTCAGAAGTTGAAGTAGATTGTTTCCGGGTAGACGTTATAGGAATAAAACATTACTAGACGTCTTACTTGAAATAGTAGCATTTAATATTTTCACCTGCAATAGATGAATGCTAAAATATTGCCTAGATTATGGATTAGATAAAAATACTTTATTCTAGTATTTTCTAGAAAAAAACAATAGTGGTTTGGCAAATCAAATGGAAAAGGTGATTAAACAGACAAGATTACCTGAAAATGGTTCCTTGTAGAGATTCAATACAATCTGTATGTTTATTAAATAACTGCTTGTAGAACATATAGTTGTAACAGATAAACTAGTAAATGTTCTATTGGCTTGAAAACATTATCTGTTAGTCACACTGATAACTGACTCTGATATATTAAAAGCGTGGAACTGCTTGAGAGTAACCCACACCCAATCAGTATGCTAAATAAAAACTGATTGTAGTTGCTATTTTTTATTTTGGGCTTTTTTAAACTGTGTTTTTTGTTTGTTTTCTTTTGGGGTTCTAGGGATCCAACCCAGGGCATTGCACTTGCTAGGCAAGTGCTTTGCACTGAGCCACATCCCAGCCTGCTGCTGTCTTTTAGAATAGATTTTTTTCATTTGTAAGAATGACTTAGCTCTAAAAAGAAGAGGTAAAAAGAAACCAGAAAAGGACACTGTGGAAAGAACATTGACCTTTTTCCTTTTAGAAAATAAGAGAAGCAATATATATATATATATATATGTATATATATATATATATATATATATATGTATGTGTGTGTGTGTGTGTGTGTGTGTGTGTGTGTTTGTGTGTGTGTGTGTGTGTGTATGCCTGTTCAGCTTATTTGGCTTTGACAACTAGCTTACAGTGTTGTTTTAGGTGATGTAAGGAAAAATAGTCAGAAGACCTCAACTTTCTGTATCAACTCAAAAGCTGAGTGCAACTAGGACTAGATTTTTACAGAACAGGATAGGTTTCCTTTGTTAACTATAACAATAAAATCATGGACCTTACTCATAGTAAATTTCTCAGGGGTTTAGGCACTTTACTGCAGGCTGTTGCCAAATCTGATAAAATTTATGTGAAAAATAATTTTATGAAATATTAAAACACAAGTCCTATGATGACATTCAGCAAAGTGAACGTGTGAAGTATATATTTTCATTATGAAAAATACACAGAGAAGTCTGGTGCTGGTGGCTCATGCCTGAATCCTAGCTACTCAAGAGGCCGAGATCTGAGGATCACAGTTTGAAGGTATTCTGGAAGGGAAAGTGAGACTGTTATCTCCAATTAACTACCCCCATCCCCAAAAAAGCAAAAGTAGAGCTGTGGCTCACTAGCCTTGAGCAAAAAAGCCCTAGGACTGGCACATATTAAAAGAAAAAAGAAAGGAAGGAAGGAAGGAAGGAAATACACAGAGATGTAAAGTAAAGCAGGCCTGCTGTACTTCCACATTCCACAACTCTCATTTGATGGGGTCTAGAGCCAGTGAAGCAAACTCCAGGAGCCAGAGTTTGAGACTATTCAGTTTCAGTCCCACATTTCTTCCCCCTCCCTAGTGATTCTGAGGATAGAACCCAGGGCATTAGCACATGCTAGGCAAGCACTCTATCATGGAGCTATATTCCCAGACCTTATATTATTGTTTCAACCATGCTTTAAAAAGTAAATACAGCCAAACTTCTGAAAACTGGATTTGGCCTGTGGACTACAGTTTGCCAACCTCTGGGCTGGAGCTCTTTGATAGTGTAATAATAAAAAAAAAGCCTTTCCTTTTAGGTTGCAAATGATCTCTGTATTTTTATTTTTATTTATTTTTTTTGTTGGTCATGGGGCTTGAACTCTGGGCCTGGACGCTGTCCCTCAGCTTTTCAGCTCAAGGTGAGCACTCTACCACTTGAGCTACAGTGCCACTTCATTGTTTCCTGCCTGGGCTGGCTTTGAATCTTGATCCTCAGATCTCAGCCTCCTGAGTAGCTAGGATTACAGGTGTGAGCCACTGGTGCCCGGCTTTGATCTCTGTATTTTTACAGAGAACTATATGTGCTTAAAATTTTCTCTAATAAAGGTGCTCTGTGGCATCCTTAGAATAAATTCTGCAAACTCAATTTAAACTTGATGATCTAACATTAACAGAAGTTTCAGAAACTTTATGACAATTTTGTGAATATTCAAGTTACCAATGAGTCAATCTAGTTCAAGTATAAACAGTGTGCTCTTTAAAGCAACGGGGCAGATCACCATGAGCCAAGCTGTGCAGTGCAACCTGTTGTTGGCTCAACAACAATGACAGCAGCTAAGCTAACAGAGTGAGAGGATGTAAAGTCACTTACAGTCCTGTAAGTGAATTCCTTGATTTGGACTTAAGGATTTTCCAGTATGGAATATGATGATCAATCTTTTCTACACTAGCGGCCAACCTGAACAGGTAGTAATTTGTTGGATTTAATTATAAATGAAGACTCTGAGAAACATTGGACATTTGCATTGTATTAGAAATTGGGTAGCTAAGAATACTGCCTATCCAACAAAAGACTTGCCTTGTGCTGGTCTCTCTTTTAATCCTTACTTTTCTTTCAACATTGTTAAAAGTTTCAGGCAAAGGTTTATAGTCCAAGGCCAGAGTTTTATCTTCAGGGAAGTAGTATCCTGTGTGGATATGAAGCTGACTGAACTGATAGTTTTGGAGACAAGGTTTAAGTCCAGTTAAGCACAATCATACAGGTTCTCAGCAACACCAGCAACTCCGGTTCTCCCACCACTGCCATCTCCCCAATGGAAAAAAGAGCCAGTGGTGGGTCACACCTTTAATCCTAGCTACTTGGGACACCAGGAGGATCTGAGACCTCATCTCAAAAACGTTATAGCAAGTATGCAAGTGTATGTGAGGCCTTGGGTTCAAATGTCAGAATTTGAATACATGATTGAAAAAAAAAATCAAGGAAATGATGTTAGCCTTCCCTCCAAATCATCCTTCTTAAAGGAAGTACAAGTTTAAAAAGCAGGACTGCAGTTTCCTATTACATGAATCATGTTTGTTTTTTCAAATCACTTTACAGCTCTTTCCTTATTTAGTTGCAAATGGTCACAACAGTGAAAAGGCTGTAATCCTCAGACATGAAACACAAGACATATCAAACTAATTATATAATACCTTTCTTTGAATGATGTAAAATATAAGACAGAAGTAGATCTGTAAATAGCTACAAAACTGTCAATTCGGGTTAAAATGTTCTCTTTGAAACATTTAAGTTTTAACAAAATGCTTAAATAGGGATACAGGTTGACTCACTGCAACAATGAGATGCACAAGACACTATGTTGAAAAACAAACTTTACAATTTAGGTTGGGGAGGGAAGGGATGGTAGGGGAAAAACAAAGGAGGAGGTAACAATGCTTGATAGGAAATGGACTCATTACCTTGCTCATGTAACTGTAACCCTTCTGTACAGTATTTTTACAATAAAAAACAAGAAACATGTTTTACACAAATGCTTATCCAGTAGCATATCATACTCCACAGGCCAAAAGAACTTCCTATCTTATAAAGTGGAATTGGAAGCTGAAAACATCATATTTAGCAACAATTGAGAAATTGCTTTTAAGAGCAAAACAATGTGGAACTCATAGGACTCAGAAGAGAAACTTACATTATTAGACCCTTTAGGGATATTAATTAAATTCAGAACATACTTGTATAACAGGATTTACTTTTATAAGCATTCAGAGATTTTCATGCCCTAGGTACTGGTTCTCAATTTTGTCTGAGTCATACCTTCTCTTCCCAGTATAAGAAAAACTCTGTAAATAACACCCAGATTATTCTAGGATTTTGCATTTTTGGTTAAATCATAATATCTCTATCTACTATTTGAAATCCCTCCAGCTGATCAGTATATCATAAAGGTAAGATATCTCTTCAGCAGGTGGGATGTTTTAGGAAAGCTCATGTTGGAGGTATGGGAAAAACTGATTAATCAGATTAAGACAAACACTTTTGCCTAGTTTTTACTTAAAAAAAAACCAAAAAATCAAAAACAGCAAATTGCTTTTAGTTTCCAAAGTGGAAATGGCAGCATGCGTATATTCAAAGGTGAGGAAACTGCTTCTTGCACAAAGTCCTAAAGTATTAATGTTTTATAAAATGGAATTTGTTCCAGGCTCACACTCTTTACATCAGTCACTTGATGCTAAGGTAAGCACATCAGGTAACTTACAAATTACTACTTGCTCAGTAGGAAACAGACTTTTGCTATATTCTAGCTAAGAGGAAGTTTTCTATGCAAATGAAGAGGAGGGAGGTAAATAGACATCTAACTCTGTAAAATCCACTCAGAATCCAAGAAGTTAAAAAAGAAAGCCATTGAAATAAAGGCAAATTAGCAATAGTTTATAGATCATCAGTGATTTCACACATTGGGCACAGAAACAAAGTTTTCAATATGTTATTTTGTGCTAATTAGAAGGGCCACAATGTCAGGTACAATGGTCCTGGAAATGTAAAGATTTCAGTTTTCATTGAACACATATAAATTGTTTTATTCTAGGCTTTACTGTAGTCCTGGCTTTACAACTGACATAAAGGTCTTTAAGATATAGCTATCCAGAGATGCCCATAGCTCTCCAGTGAGGTGTGGGGCAGTTTACTGAAAAAGTAACCACTGGTGGTGGTGAGTGAATGGCACATTGAACAAACTGCTCTAAATGGCAGTCTTGGGGTGTGCTCTCAGTGCCAGTAACCTGACCTCTATCCTGCACAACTTCTGTTTTACCATGTTGCAGCATTGTCAGGAAAGTTGTGTCTTTGTTCCTATACAGAAATTCCTTGTTCCTATGAGCAAATCCTTTGTTCCTATATAATTTTTTCCCCTCAGTACTGAGGTTTAAACTCAAGGCTTCATGCTTGCTAGGCAGGTGTTGTACTACTTGAACCGTGTCTCCAATGCCCAATACAGAATTTTTTTGTAAGGAATATTTGACTGAATGTTACAAAAATAAATTCAGCTGGGTGCTGATGGCACACATCTATAATCCTAGCTACTCAGGAGGCTGAGATCTGAGGATCTTGGTTCAAAGCCAGCCCAGAGAGGAATGTGTGTTAGGCTCTTATTTCTAATCACGAGAAAACTGCAAGTGAGTAGAGCTGTGGCTCAAAGTTGTAGAACACTAGAATTGAACAGAAAGTTCAGAGATAGAACCTGACTTCAAGCCCCATGATCAACAAAAACCAAACAAAACATTCATTAAAAAGTGACAGTCCAAAGTAGTTGCAAGTGAATGTAGCAATATATGAAGTTAGAATTTTCCATTAAAAAAAAGCATTTTTATGGAGTACATTGGAACTGTTTGGTTTTATTTTCTCCTAAGCACATCCAAAGTTCTGTTAGATTTGTTTTGGCAAGTGGTTTTTAAAAATATAAAAGCAGGTGGAAATACCTGTTGGATGTTGGGATGTTAAGTGCAGGAAAATAGGACTTGGACTAAAACTAAGGCTAACAGGTGAAGGAAACATTTTTTTCCCTTTCATTTACTAGGGCTACTTACTGAATATTGTAAAAATGAAATACATTATCAACTTTTGTAACTTTTTCCTTTTGAAGCTGTAGCTCAAGATGTAAGCAGTGAATGTCTTTTTGTTTGATAAGTGATTGAATTTCCTAAACATTCAAAGCACTGATGTTTCTTAGCATTGTAACTTTTAGATATATGTTATAAGTCTGAGCTATTTCTATATATATATATATATATATATATATATATATATATTTCCCTCAAAAAATGGAGGAGGAGGTATTTTAATGAGTTTTATGTAATAAAGCTTTAGATCCTGACCATTTCATCTAGTTAACCTGACATACTTCCCTAGGAATAACTATGACCTCTCTGAGAACAGGTAAATATCCCAAAATGTAAAAAAGTCAGCGTTTTATGATATTCTCTGATAACTTCAAGTTAACTAAGAAGGATGGGATGTGAGTAGGCTAGATCACCAATAATATTGGCCTAGCCATAAAAACATAGACAACTTAAAAGATCTTTACAAAGCAGCCAGAATTTACAGAATGCTGACTGGAGGGACAGTCTGTGGAGCTTGAGAAAAGATACTAGATAATCCATCCACTCTGGCTGTGTTGCCACACAGACTGGAGCCTACAGTAAATGCTGGGAATTGAAAAGAATAGAATCCAGTGGCAGGCCAGAGTTTGCTATGTAACTTCAACAGGCACCAGGACAGAGAAGAAATGCCTAGAATTCCACAATTAGCTCTTTTAAAAAAACTTACTGGAAAACTATCTATGAGGTTAATGGTTAATATGACAACAGTATAAATCAAGGCTGATGCAGCTAAGTGCTGGCATCCAGATATGGGAGTTTGCCAGTCCTTGATAGCTGTTTTCATTAATTGAATATTAAGAAAGTTATAGCTCACATGCAACCCTTGTAAGAAAAAAAGAGAGAGAGAGAGAAAAAGATTAATTTCCAAAGACTGCTGTTAAGAAAAGCCAAATTTCCCAGGCATTCTTGAATATCACACATCATATTTGTTTCTTTATAAACATCTTAGGATGAAGATGAGGAAAAATGAGCTAAAGCTAGGAGCTGATCACCCATCAGGCACATTCCTCATTCTCCATGGGGCTGGCAGCATTAGTTACAAAGTCTCTCCTCTGTTGCGATGATGGTCACGATGTATCTGAGTGTGTAGGTCTTCTGGACTTTCTTATATATCCTTCCAGGACTATGTATGGGAGGTGGCATTTTTTCCCCTTGGTAAAATAATTCATCAGTGATTCCTGAGATGCTCAAGCACAATCATTGGCCATATTCCGAAGAGAAACTGTGACAATAAGGATAAAATAAGAGAAGATGATTGTCCTATGCCTGGAAAGGGATGAGAAAAAAATCCATGGGGCAGTGCCTAGAGTGTTGGTAGGTTTGCTAGTGACTGTCCTGGTATTATCAGTAGTCTGGGTACAGCACATTCCTTCCAGATTTGTACCACATCTCAGAAGTTATTTTCACTTAACTGATTTAAATGTATCAGAGATCTACTTTGTCAAGCATGGAAGTGGGCATTAAAATTGTAATCCTCAAAGCAACTCTATAATATAGCTATAAACAGCTCCATTCTATTGTTGAAGTATCTCAGGCTTAAAGAGATGTATCCAAGATAATTTAGTAGTAAATGGAAGATTTTTATCTTCTTGTTCCAAAGCCTATGCTGACAGCACTAACACTCTATGCCCCCCCTTTTATCTCCTACATCCATCCCATCTTCCCCATATTTGCCTGTCAATACACACTCACACACACCACACATACACATACACATACACACCTATCACTCGCCACCCCCACCCCAGGATATAGACTTACCTTTACTTTTGGCCTATATCTCAGGTAAAGTGTTCTTGTATATAAACTGAAAGAAAAAGAAGCAGGAAGAAGCTCTTTAGATTAATTTTTAATCCATAAAAACTGGCTTACCAACAAGTCTAACCATGCCTTTGTATATGCAAAGTTAAAAAAAACAATATTGGCATGTGTTTTGTTCATTCATAGGAAGTTTGTGAGGTTTAGTAATGTGATTTAAGCCTGGTGGCTCACACCGGTAATCCTAGCTACTCAGGAGGCTGAGATCTGAGGATTGAGGTTCAAAGCCAGCCCAGGAAGGAAAAGTCCATGAGACTTTTTATCTCCAATAAACCAAACAAAAAACTGGAAGTGGCGTTGTGGCTCAAGTGGTAGAGTGCTGGCCTTGAGCTGAAGAGCTCAGGGACAGCATCCAGGCCCAGAGTTCAAGTCCCATGACCGACCAAAAAAAAATTATTATTAAGTAGTTGTATGAAGAGGTTTCTATTCCATAAGTGAGGTTTTATTTCTTGATCAATGTCATCTTTCCCATCATTTTGCCCATCTTTCCTCCCACTCCCATACCTACCCTCAAGTTACATAGTTCAACTTTTACAGAGTATACATTGAATATACTGGCTGCATTTGCTCACCCTTTCCTGCTCCATTCCTGCGCCTCTTCCCTTTGCCTACCCCCTAAAACACGTTTCCACTTCCTGGTGTTCACTTTGTACAAAACTTTAGCTGTTCAGAGGAGTTACGCCTTTGGATTCCTCCCTTAAGTATGGTAAATATATCATCCTTATTCAGTTTGTATGTATATGCATAGAGACCTGTATATGTTATTATGTGCATTTGTATTTTAGATCTAGCTTCCACACATGAGAGAAAATATGAGCTGTTTGTCTCTCTTAACATGATTTTTTCACTTAACATGATTTTTTCTAGGTCCATCCATTTCCCTACAAATGACCTAATATTATTCTAATAGATGAGTTAAATTCCATTGTATATATGTACCACATTTTCTTGATCCGCTTATCCATTGTAGGTCATCAGGGTTGCTTCCATAACTTGGCTATTGTGAATACTGCAGCAATAAATATGGATACACAAGTGTCTTTACCATATCGTGACTTGTAATACCCTGGGTAGATGACCAAGAGTAAGGCTGGTTCAGTTTTTTTTTTTTTTTTTTTGAGGAATCTCCAAACTGCCTTCCAGAGTGGTTGTACTAGTTCACATTCCCACCAACAGTGTAATAGGGTTCCTTCTACTCGGCATCCCCACTAGCATTTGTTATTGTTCATATTCTTGATGCTGGCCAATCTTACTGGAGTGAGATAGAATTTCAATGTTGTTTTGATGTTCATTTCCATTATGGTCAGGGATGTTGAGCATTTCCTCATGTTTACTTGCCATTCTTACTTCTTCTGAGCAATCTCTATTTAGTTCCTTTGCCCATTTATTAATTGGGTTGTTAATTTGGAGTGGGTGTAGTTTCCTTTTTTTTGGAGGGGGGTCCGGTCATGGGGCCTGAACTCTGGGCCTGGGCACTGTCCCTCAGCTCTTCAGCTCAAGGCTAGCACTCTACCACTTGAGCCACAGTGCCACTTCCGGCCTTTTCTGCTTATGTGGTGCTGAGGAATCGAACCCAGGGCCTCATGCATGCAAGGCAAGCCTCTACCACTGAGCCACCTTCCCAGCCCCAAGTTTCTTGAGTTCCTTGTATATTCTGGATATTTGACCTTTGTCATTACCAAGCATATTTTTGGGTACCTATCTTATATAACACTAGGCAAGATGTTTTAAGAAGACAGAAAGACAAACTCATAGACCTCAGATGTTGTACTTTAGTTTTGAGTAACCCACTAATGCTTGATATGGTTTATTTCACAATGGTTGTTGTATTGTTAGAGATACATAGTAGCAGGAAATAAATACAGGTATGAGAAACCCAGAAAAGTAATGGGAAATGTCCTCAGTCTCCTTCAACGCGAATTACCACTAGAGATAAGATTATCCTAAATTCAATGCAGAAAGCAAAGCACAGATGAATTTACCTCTGAAGAATTTATTGTACTATCTATAATATGCAGCACATACAGTTTAATGTATAGTACATTATTTAAATGTATTTGAATAGTAACAAATGTCATGAATACAAATATAAAACATATATAGCATTTCAACTAAGAAAGTAAAGATCAGAGAGTAGTTGGATAGGGGTAATTTTCTTTTTGTCCTTTTGAGACAGGGTCTTATGCAGCCTTTGCTTCCTGATTGCCAAGATTATAGATGTGTGCTCAGCAATTTTGAGCTCAGCAAATTTGAGTAATTTAATGTGACTATGATGTAGTTTACTGTACTTAAAACTGCAACTGTAAAAAGTCATTATTTTGGTGTTATTTTTTGAATACTTGCTTTTTTTTGATACTTGCTCTCTCTTAGGTTTTGACTTAAGTTTCATTTAACCTGACTAATCATTGATACTCTTAAGTATGTTATCCAAAAACTTAAAAACTAAAAAAAATGTTTACTGCAGAAAATGTTTTTGTATTGGCTGATATTATTTCAAAAGTTAAGTGCTGAAGCTTGGTGTGGTGCTGCATGTCTGTAATCCCAGCACTTGGGAGCTGGTGGCAAAAAGAGTATGATTTGGAGGCCAGCCTGGGCTACACTGCCAGTTCCAGGACAGCCTAGGATATATAATGAGATCTCTGAAATAAAGTAGGTCCTGTTCAATTTAATCATTTCAACCATCTACTGAATATTGAATACATTAGGAAATGGAGGCGCAGAGCCAAGTAACTAATTTGGCTCACGTGTGTTCACACAATTATGAAATGATGGAGCTGCACTTAGTGGCTGCTTTTACTAAAAAGCATGGACTGTTTTTTCACTTGGACCTGCAGATGTACAATAGGAAAATGCTTGGCTTCTCTACAAAGTAAAAATGAATTTTGCAGCTGTTTCCTTTGACACCTTAAATTTTGCTTCAGTATTTATGTAGAGTTGACACTCTGCCCCCACTTCAGGAATGGTACCAAAGTACTAGTAGATATAGTGTGTGTGTGTGTGTGTGTCTGTGTGTGTGTGTGTGTAAAATGGGTTATTGACAAAGACTTCTCCCTAAACCTCTCCCTCCCCAAGAACAGATGCCAACAAGTATTTGTACAACCTTTACCCACAACCCCAGCTCTTTCCATAGATATGGCATTTTTGCAATTTACAGAGACAGTATAATCAATAGTTATAATGTCTGTTCCAGAGCACTGGAGTAGTGCCTAAAGGTTTCCAGTCATTGCTTAACTAACTCCACCTTGCTGTTCTGACTTGTCCTTTCTCTTTTGTCATTCTCTACTCTGGTCACCTTCATTCCAGAAACAGGTCTGCTCAACACATCTGATCAAAGGACACCTTGTAATTAGAAACTATCCAGCCCTACTGCCTCTATGCAAGTGCAACTTTCTTAGTATAGCCACCTAGGCTCTGCTTGGCTATCTATTCAGGGATAGTGACCATAGTTTGATCAAGGCTGCCTAACTATGCTCTGTCAGCATCCCCAAAGATAGTGTTGAGGACACTTGGTTCCCGTGGTACTTTCTATACCAAATAATATTTTTTCTTGCTCTTTTTTTGCCATTACTTTTTTTCCTATTTGAATTTTGAGGAAAGAGGCTGGTGATCTGGTTTATTGATACTTTTCAAATTTAGTCCTACCCACAGTCTAGGATATGGTAATAGAGTCATGATCTGAACTCTCTTTCTGTCTTCGTTTCTCTCTCACACACAAATACAAACACAAACTTTCCCCCCTAGTACTGGTACTAGGTCCTGTTCAATTTAATAATTTCAACCATCTATTGAATACATTAGGAAATTGAGGCACAGAGCCAAGTAACTAATTTGGCTCAAGTGTGTCACACAATTATGAAATGATGGAGCTGCATCTAGTGGCTGCTTTTACTAAAAGCACTGACTTTTTTTCACTTGGACCTGAAGATGTACAGGTTACTCAGCTTTTTCTGTTCATAGCTGGCACTTGAAATATGCTTCTACCTGCAGTTGGTTATTTGGAAATAAGAATCTCTCAGACTTTTCTACATGGGCTGGCTCTGAACCCTGATTCTCAGATCTCAGCTTCCTGAGTACGTAGGATTGCAGGTGTGAACCCAGTTTCGCATACATATTTGAGACAGTTTCACCATATATTTCACGCTCATTTTAAACTTGCTATGTAGGCCAGGCTAGCCTTGACTTCTTTATCTTCCTGCCATAGCCTCACCCACAACAGGCTTGAACTCAGATTTTCATTATCTTATTTTGTTTAGGACATGTTTTCACTATGTAGTTCAGGATGTACTGAGCTCAGATATTTTTAGTCTTCTGTGTCAACTCTTTGAAACAAACACCGGAATATTTATTTATATATTTATAACACATGTTATATCATTAAACTCTCAAATAATCCATTGACATTTTCTATTCCATTCCCATTCATTGAAGTACTTATAGACCACAAATTTCCATATAACTGAAGTATAAACATCTATATTTCTTTTATTTTACTTAGGGTAAAACATCTCTAAAAAACATTCTGTTCTTCTCTGTCTCCTTCTAAAAATGACAGTAAAACATTTAAACATTAATAATAAAAAATGCCACCAAATCTTTTGTTTTGCTTTTGTTTTTGTGTGTTCACTTTTTCACATGCAAGTCAATTTTCTACAGTTTTAAATATGTTGACAAATCTTTTATTTAATTATTTTGATAAAAAATCAGAGTATTTTTCCATGCTGCTGTAAAGTTTCCAAGAATATAAAAGTTATAAAGAATATAACTTATTTTAAGATTTTTTTCCCTTTACTGAGCAGTCCATTTTGTCTTTATTCTTACTGTTTTGCTACATTAAGTAACAATGGGGGGCTGAAAATGTGGCTTAGTGGTAGAGTGCTTGTCTAGCATGCATGAATCCCTGGGTTTAATTCCTTAGTACCACATAAATAGAAAAAGCCAGAAGTGGCACTGTGGCTCAAGTGGTAGAGTGCTAGACTTGAGCAAAAAAAGAAGTTCAGGGACAGTGCCCAAACCCTAAGTTAAAGCCCCTGGACTTGCAAAACAACAACAACAACAACAACAAAACCCCCAGCCCCCTCCCCCCCAAAAATGCCCAATAGGATAAGAACTCTTTTATTTAACATTATGATAAGAATGCTTTTTCTTGGCAAATTTTTAATTTCTTGGTAAATTTAATTTTTCTTGGGTAAATTCCTAGGAATATAGTAATTGTGATAAAATTGTCAATACTTTATTGGAAGTTCTGAAAGTTGAACTTAGAGCTTCATGATAGGCAAGCACTCTATTATCTTCAGCACAATATTTTGTCTTTATGAACACATCAAATTTTGAGGGGTAAAGTTTTGACTCAAGTGTTTGAGCACGTTCTTAGAAGAGTGACATCCTGTGTTCAAATCTTAGGATAGCCAAAAAAAAAAAATTCTGGAAAGGGCTGCACTGGCATGATGCTGGTGGCTTATACCTAAAATTCTTGATATTCAAAAGGCTGAGATTGAGTATCATGTTTCAAAGCCAGCCCAGGCAGAAAAGTCTGAGACCCTATCTCCAAAATAACCAACAAAAGTCAGGCTGGAGGCATGGCTCAAGTGGTTCAGAACCATCTGAGTGAGCTCAATAAGTGCAAGACCATTTTGAGCTCCAGTAGTGTCTCCCTCAAAGGCTTTCATTAATTTACACTACCAAGAATATGTAGTCATATCATTTCTACTCCAGTCTGAAGAATACAGAAGGAATTTTCAAAATATTTGCTCAGTTTATAAAAAAAAATTCTATTATTTAATATATTTTAACAGGTAATATAAGTAACTTGACAAAAACAAAAATACAAAGGAGTATACAGTAAAAAGGAAATTTCTTCCCTCCTACCCTTCCATTCTTGTGGTTGGGATTGAATCCAGGGCACTCCACCGCTAAGCTACATCCCCAGCTCTTGTCTTTTTGAAATAGGATCTGCTATGGATCACAGGCCAGCACAGACTTCTCCTGCCTCTGCCTCCCAAGTGCCATGATTATATGCATGTGCCACCATGTATATCCCTGACCTCCAGTTCCTAGTTTCTTAGTCCAGAAATAAGTACTGCTACTATTGGTCCACATACTCTTACAGAATTCATGTCTTTACAAGCATACATATCTATTAAGCTCTTTTTTCAGAAAAATGGATATGTCATTATTTTAGAGGACATTTCACTGAGTCTCAGGTAGACGGTTTTTATTTGCTCATTTACTACAATTATCTCAAAAATACATTTTTTTTTCTTTTTGGAATTTAAAAGTAGTCTCAAACTTACAGAAAAAAATGGCAAGATTGGTGTGGTGAAGTCCTATATCCCTTCCATTCAGATTTACCATTTAACCATGAACCATGGTATGATTCATTCAATCATACCATCCCACCACACCTTCACATACAAATGCACATAAATACATGCATGTACACATATATACATATATAACTATTAACTATATAACTATGCAATACAACAATATAACTATAACTATTCTGAAGTCTTTATCTAAAATGATACTCCATTATCCCTGAATACTCCAGTGTATACTGCCACAAATTAAGAGCTCTCTCTCTCTCTCTAAATCACAATGATATTGTGAACAGCTCACAGCCCATTTTTGCTGTAAAGGGCTGACCTTCATCAGACTCTACTGGGAGGACACCAGGAGAAAAGTGCAATCAGTTCAGAGAGATATTTGCAGAAAGAAGAAAACTCTTTTGAGCCAATAATTCATGGCTTAGGTCTGGGCCATGAGCAACATTAAAGATTAAGTTTAGGGCCATTCTATATAACCAAAGTCTGTGCTCTTTAAGACCATCAAGTATCAATGAGAAATTAGTCAAGGCAGAAAGAAATTAGTCAAAGCACAAAGGTATTACATGAAAAGTAAATGCTATGCATGTTTCTGCTAGGAACCTGGCTCAGAAAAAAAAAAAAGACAAGTCATTGGGACAACTGGCAAAATGGACACGAGAAATATGCTTCCATGTACTTGGGGCAGAGGCAAAGCTGGAAATAAGTTTCCAGTTCCATATCCAACATTTATGTTTACACCAACCAGTCTGAAGAGCCAAAATGGAAAGAAAGGAAAACCCTTTCAATACTAGGTTAAAAATGGTCTGTATTTCCTACCTGAAAAGGATGTGGAGATAAGAACCAAGTCCTGTTAAAATATGCCACCATGCATGAAACTGTGTGCTAACGCCAAGAATAGGTGGCAGCTTCTTTCTAAAGTTCCTGTATAGAGAAGGAAAAATCAGTATGTTAAAATTTAAAACATTTAGCACTGGAGCGGACAGTGTTGAAACAGTTCGAATTTTCACTTTCAAGTATGGCAATTATTTAATTTTTTTAAGTCTGTGGTATTGTTTCTCAAAGTATACTAGTATTCCTACTAGAAACTTCATGAAGAAAGGAGTCAAGTTAATGTGGGAAATGTGGTTTAATGATCTTTTTTTCTTTATTTTTTTGTTGGTCATGGGGCCTGAACTCTGGGCCTGGGCGCTGTCCCTCAGCTCTTCGGCTCAAGGCTAGCGCTCTACCACTTGAGCCATAGCACCACTTCCAGCTATTTTCTGCTTATGTGGTGCTGAGGAATCGAACCCAGGGCCTCATGCATGTGAGGCAAGGAATCTACCACTGAGCCACCTTCCCAACCCCTGGTTAATGATCTTTTAATGACTCTTAGTGTATATTAATAGATTAATTTCTTTGAAAAGTATATTCTAAGAATTTTTTTCTTTAGGTAACCTGCAATCCATGGAATGTGTTTTATAGGAAATTTTTATTAACACCTCATGAAACAACTATTTTCTAGAACACATTTTTGGAAATATTAGTCTAGTTAGCTATCCACTCAAGAAAGTGGACACATGTTTCCTGTCATTATGGTTTCTTTAGCATCTATGCCTTTACCTTGTAACCAGAAATTCTTGGAGGAGGATATTATTAGCTTAGTTGTACAAATTAAGAATTTAAAATTTGGAGAGATTAAATTAGTTTATTGAGTTATTCAGCTAGTGGCAGAGCTGGAGCTCAAATTCTAGATTGTTCAATTCAGTGTATGCAACACTAACATTTATCAGAAAAACATTTTTCTAGACAACTCCATGAAATTTGGGGTACACAGTATATATGTATAGTCCTCATCCAGAGGATGAAGGGATGATGATCTATCTATGCAGCAGGTTCTGCTGGGTATTCCTCTTCAGAATCTCACCTAGATCATAGTTTTATTTTAAATATTTTTATGAGCATTCATTAATTGTACAAAGAGTAGGGGGAAGCTGGGTGCTGGTAGCTCACACCTATAATCCTAGCTACTCAGGAGGCTGAGATCTGAGGATTACGGTTCAAAGTCAGTCTGTGAGACTCTTATCTCCAATAAAGCACTAGAAAACTGGAAGTGGTGCTGTGGCTCAAGTGGTAGAACGCTCTCCTTGAGCTGAAGAGCTGAGGGATAGCGCCCAAGCCCTGAGTTCAAGCCCCACGACCGACAAAAAGAAAAAAAAAAAGGAGTAGGGGGTTCCATTGTGACAGTTTCACACATGTATATAACATCTCCCAATTAATACCCTTGTCATTGTCCCTTCTCTCCAAGTTCCCAACACATTAGATCCTGATTTTCTAAGCAAGGTATATATTGCTTATTTATCTACATTGAAAGTCTTTATATACTTAAATAAGTGTTTTACTATGGAAAATTTTAATATGGAAAAGTAGGCAAACTAATAATGTATCTATTATCTAATGTCAACTATGATCAACTCTATGTCATTTCAACATTCCTCCAATTCTCCTTCCCTCACATATTAGTTTGAAGCAATTATTGGATATTATATAATTTTCTTTCAGTGTACATATATTGACAAATCTTACAGTATATATAGATGATTATTTAAAACATAAGCACAATACCACTGCATACCTTAAAATATTAGTAATAATACTTAATATCAAGGATTAATTACTTATCAGAGTTTCATGTGTCTTATAAATTTGTTCTTAAGGGGCTGGGAAGGTGGCTCAGTGGTAGAGCGCATGCCTTGCATGCCAGAGGCCCTGGGTTCGATTCCTCAGCACCCCTTAGGCAAAAGAAAAAAGCCGGAAGTGGCGCTGTGGCTCAAGTGGAAGAGCGCTAGCCTTGAGCTAAAGAGCTGAGGGACAGCGCCCAGGCCCAGAGTTCAGGCCCCATGACCGGACCCCCCCCCAAAAAAACAAAAAAACAAAAAAAGTTTGTTCTTAAAGTTCATTTGTTTGAATTACAATACATTTGGTTAATCTCTCTCTTTTTGGGGAGGAGGAATGGAGTGGTACAATCAGACCCAGAGTCTCATGGGCTCTAGACAAGTGCTGTATCACTGAACTACACCTCTAGCCCCTTTAATACACCTTTTAAATTTCCTAATTTATGTCAATCCTGTTTTCTCTACCATGTCTGCAATTTATTTGTTGCAGAGAGAAGGTCATTCATCCTGTGAGTTTCCCATATTCTGAATCTTGCTGTGTCCTCCTTGTGGTGCCGTTCAGAGTGGTATAATCCTCTGTCCTCCATATTTATGCAACATTGTTAGGTCACAGAATTTGGGGTTGAACTGACTCATTAATCTACTTAATGTGCTTCTTTGATGGCAATTCAGGCCCAGAAAGAGACCAAGCGAAAGACTAGAATCTGGATACCTAAGCTTAAGATTTCAAATCCTGTCATATGTAATTGCTGACAAGATGGTAAAAGGAACTTACCTTTCTTAGAAAATAAAATTAACTATATGAAAGTCCAAGTTTATGTATATGCATTTCATATGCTTTTTACAAATCAGTTTTAATTCAGTAAAACATATCAGGCAGGTCTCAAAGATGTAATAAACATCTGATTGACTACAGTTCTATGATGTATACACACAAAACACCTGAAGCCTACAGAAGTTATCAAATACTCTAAGATTCAAATTTTCATGTAATTTAAACAATTATTCTTAAAATATAACTTTATTGTGTTGTACAATATCAACATTGGTAAAAATTTATTTCAGAGCACTGGTATTTCTATATACCTATTAAATCCTCTACTAATAAAATGCTTTCCAAACAATTTCTCAAGGAGTGAAATGTATCTTACCTCAATGAATAACAAAAGATGTTATCTATGTTCCAAAGTAAAAATCCCAATAAAAATATACCCAACGACGTATAACCCAGCCCTCTAAGCCAGGGGTATACCCTGTGGGGAAAAAGAAAAGCAATATTAAAAATTTTCCAGTTATGCCATGGTTAGTATTGAAGTCATTGCCTTTGTGAAAAGGAAAAGTCATTAGTATAAAATTCTTCAATTTGATACATATGTATGTCACACAAATATATTAATTAAAAAAATACCCTCTTGGGTCTAAATAGTCCTTCTGACTCCTAAGTAGTTGGGACTTCAGAATCAATCCATTCCTGCACCTGAGCATTTGTCAAATATATGTAGCCATTAAAAAGGCAAAAAAAGAGCATTACCAAAACTTTTGTTCAGTACAGAAGGAAAACAATCTGGTAAAATTACCCTACAACTTCTTCAGTGCCATGGAAGAGATAAGTGGATGGTGTTAGAATGAACATGAACTGAGTCACATGTTCTGTCAGGTAGCAAAGTTGAAACACTCAGATGTGTGCACATACAATCTCATACTCATTCATGCACAATCATTTTATAATGTATATTGAATGCTTACTATTTGCCAGTTATTGTTCTGAGCATTTGAGTGGGTTAATAGTTAATAAGACCAAAGCCCCTGTTCTCTAGGAACTTACAGTATAGTGGGGGGAGGTAAACAAGTAAACATAATACATTACTAGTTGCAACTGCTTTACAAAAAAGTAAGGCCTAGCAAGAAAAAAAGGTGATATAGAGGTAACCTTTAGATGGGTGTATAAATCTCCAAATAAATCCTGAGGGAGGTATTATTTTCACTGATGAGGAAACTGAAGATTGGTGAGTTACCTAAAACATTGACGGTAGTTTTTTTGACTTGAGAGTTTTAATGAGGTAGACTGTGTGTATGGTGTGTGTGTGAGTGTGCGTGCACCAGTACAGGGGCTTGAACTCAGGGCCTCACACTCCTACTCAGAGGCTGGCTTTCTACCACTTAAGCCGTAATCCACTTCCAGTTCTCTGACGGTTAATTGGAGATGAGTTTCATGGTTTTGTCTGTTTGTAGTTTTGTCTGCCCCAGCTTGCTTTGAACGCTGATCCTCAGATTTCAGCCTGCTGAGTAGTTAGGATTATTGGTTGATGTGAGCCAATGCACCAGGCTGATTGTATATATGTAAAAAATATATATCTGATGAATACATCTCTAAACACGATCAAACTAACACCACAATAAAGATGATATATATTCCAAAGCTTAGTTTGCATTTTTTAGAATGGAATCTTACCATATATACTCCTTGCATGATTTCTTTTATTTGGCATTTTAAGATTCATTCATTCATGTAGGTGTGTGTCAACACTTTTATTGCGGAGTACTATTCCATTCAATGGACACAATACAATTAGTGTATCTGTCTAGATTCTGGTGCATATTATTTTTAGTTTTTGACCATTATAAAAAGGCATCTATGAACATTCATAAATGTGTGATCGAAGCTAGGATCTTGCAAATTCTAGGTAAACATGCTACTGAGCTACTTACTCAACCCCAGAACTTTTTTCTTAAGTGATAGTGCCAATTTTACATTTCCACTAGCCATGTAAACAGGTCCTTGTTAAAACCCATCCTCATCAACACTTAGTATACCAGGCCCCTTCATGTTGCTGTTCTAGCAGTGGCATCTCTACTAGTGTAGTGGCATTTCACATATTTCATTGTTTTCCATTCACATTTCCTAATGGTTATTATTGAGTATCATTTCATGTACTTGTTTGCTATCCATATATCTTATTGGATAAAGTGCTAATTGTTTATCTTACAAATCCTCTCTCTATATGTATGAGATAGAGCTATGAATATAGAACATCTATCTTCAACAAAAGTCCTTTGTTATATATGTATTTCATATACTGAACATGTATTTTACAGATAGGTTCTAAGTATGTGACTTGACTTTCACCTTAAACGCTGTAGCTTTGAAGAACTAAAATCTGTAGCTTCTAAGAAGTTATAACTATGCTTGCCCAGAATGGCCTTGAAATCCTGGGCTCAAGTGATCTTCCTGTCTTCTGTTAGCTATAGGGACTATTGGTACATACTTTCAGACCTAGCTAACAATCTGTAATTTTGATGAAGTTTATTATTTCACTTCATAGTTTTTGCTTGTGTCATAATTAATGATATTTTGCCTGATTGGAGGCTGAAAGACTTCTATATTTTTCTACTAAGTTTTATAAATTTTTGTTTTACATATAGATATATGATTCTTTTCTATGGCATATTCATAATGGGGCTGGGGATGTAGCTTTCATGTAACTTAAAGAGGCATTCTTAAAACATAACTTTACTGTGTTGGACAATATCAACATTGGTAAAAATTTATTTCAGAGCACTGATATTTCTAGATGCCTATTAAATTATCTGCTAATAAAATGCTTTCAAAACACTTTCTCAAGGAGTGAAAGTCAGAGTGCTTGTCATGAAGGAAGGAGCCCTTGAATATGAAGAATGGACTCCAGCACCACAAAAAAAAGAAAAGAAAAAAAAAAGATAGTATTAGGTTGAAATTCACGTTTCCATGTTTTTCCCTTAAGAATATACGGTTGCTACATGCCTATAATTCAAACTACTTGGGAGGCAGGAGAATTATGAGTTGGAAGTCAGATTAGCCAAAGTTAACAAGACCCTATCAGAAAAAAAGTCCAAATACAAAAATGAAAAGGGCGAAGGGGTGGGAATATGGAGGCATGGTGTGGCTTCAGTGAAATGATAGTACTTGCCTAGCTAGCATGTGCAAGGTCTGCGCTCTAATTTCCAGTACTGTGGGGGGGAAAGTCAGTTGTTCTAAGCACAATTTGTTGGTCTTTTCTCAACTAAACAGATAATCTACTAAGTTAAGGGGCTTTTCTCAGCCAGATGACCTAGACACTTTTTATTTAAGATGAGGCAAGTATTGATGTGTGGGTCTACTCTTGAATGTTCTACTGAACTTATCATTTAAGTATGTTCTATAGCCTTAACAGCTATAATACAACACTGTCTTGATTACATCAAGCACAGTAAATACTTCAGCCTTTTGGGTGATGGAGAATGAACCCAGAGCTTTGTACCTGTTAAGTATGCATCTGTCCTCTAACTGTGCTCTTTTTTCCTCCACAACAGTGTGGGCCATTCTACATCCCACTCATCTGATGTGTGTGTCAGAATTGAGTTTCTCAATTTTTACCAAAAAAATTTGAGGTTTTATATATATATATATATACATGTATATATGTATATATATATACATATATAGTATTATGAGTTTCCTAACTCATAAAAGGTTATGGTTCTCCATTTATTTAGGTTTGCATTTAAACTCTCAGCAAAAAAATTTACAGATCTGACATGTTATTTTAACCCTGAACATTTGATGTGTTATAAATTGTACTTTTAATAACCTTTTTTCCTACTCACCGCTAACACAGAAATAATGATTTTGTTTGAATTCTGACTAGAATCTGTGACTATGCTAGATTTTTGGTACATTTTCTGTGATTTTTTTCTGTACATAATCAGGCTATCTTCAAATACCATCTTGTGCAGAACATCCACTAATACAATGTTGAATAAAATGGAGATCCTATCTTTATTTTATACTTGATGTCAAAGGGAATTTTCAAAAAACATATCTTGACTATTTTTACTAGTGTGTTATGTGCTATAAAGTTACATCTTTAAGAAATTCCTGGGCTGCTACATCTTGTATATACATTTTTCTAATTTGGGGAAGGGAAGGGAAATAACAAAATGCTGAGGTAAGGATACGGTTGACTCATTGTAACAATGAGATGTACAAGACACTGTTGAAAATGAACTTTACAATTTGGGAGGTGGGAGAAGTTGGAGAGGTAGGGAGGGAAGGGATGGTAGGGTAAAAACAAAGGAGGAGGTAACAACAGTCAATAGGAAATGAACTCATTACCTTATTCATGTAACTGTAACCCCTCTGTACCATATCTTTACAATAAAAATATATATTAAAAAAATTCCTGGCCTGGGAATGTGGCTTAATGGTAGAGTGCTTGTTTTGAATGCATAAAGCCCTGGGTTCAATTCCTCAGTACCACATAAACAGAAAAAGGTAGAAGTGGTGCTGTGGTTCAAGTGGTAGCATGCTAGCTTTCAGCAAAAGAAGCTCAGGGACAGTACCCTGAGTTTAAGCCCCAGGTCTGGGGGAAAAGAACAAAGAGAGAGAGAAAATTCCTTTTATCACTAATTTATAGGGCCATTTGTTTTGTTTTTAAGTAAATGGGTATTGAAATTTACAGAATGCTTTTTGTAAATCTGCAGATATGACTAGGCAGTTTTTCTTCTGTGTGTATGTGTGTGTATGTCTGTGTATTTTTTTGTTGGTCATGGGACTTGAATTCTGGGCCTGGGCACTGTCCCTGAGCTCTTCAGCTCAAGGCCAGCACTCTACCACTGGCGCTACAAAGCCACTTCTGGTTTTCTGGTGGTTAATTGTAGATCAGAGTCTCACAGACTCTCCTTCCCAGGCTGGCTTCGAACTACAACCCTCAGATCTCAGCTTCCTGAGTAGCTAGGATTTCAGGTGTGAGCCACCAGTGCCCAGCTTCTTCTATATTTTTTAAATATGGTGAATAGAAATATATTTTCAAATATTTTGTTATTTTAACTGTAAGTATTTGCATATAAATGAATGCAAAAGGTGGTTAATTTAAGAGCCATCAGGAAAACACAAATGGCAATATATGAAAAGGACATTATTGCTATTGCTTGATGAAGGTTCTCAAGAGTAGATGCACTTGTAAAAATCATATTCTGTCTTCAATTTTTCAGAGTTTATCACAGCCACTATTTGGAGAAGGCAAGAAAGAGCCCCAGGAAATGTTTCAGGACTCCCAGAAGGGTGACAAGATGGGCCAGCTGTAGAAATGTGATGGTGATATGATCACTGAAATGAAATGCTGCCTATTTTCTGCTTCTAAACTTACTTACCATGGCCACTTTCAACTCTCTTCAGTGGTTCAAAGTAAAATTCTTCTGGGGGTGAAGTGAAATGAATGTCTTTGATTATCCAGGTAGCAGGGCACGGAAGAGAGAGCAAGAACTTCATCAGCACATGGTCCATGCAAGCTAAGTACAGACAAGATTCTGGGGACATACTACCCAAACATCATCAGGGGTAAGAGTATAAAATACAGATGTCCCTCAAAACATGTCTGGACTCATAGTCTAGACTGTTTGCTTGTCTGATGTACTGCTATCATCTAAGAAGTCCCTTTTCTTCACCTCCAGAATTGCCCCATTATCTCTTCTAGATTAGGTTTCCTATCTTGAATCCCATGCTGCCTTTCTTCTTTTTGTATTAGTCTCTCAGTTTATTGGAACAAGTCCTCTTAACAGAAGTAAACTTCCATAATAGTTTATGGGATTTAAACTTTTTTTTTTTGGTCAGGCTTTCTTTTTGTAGGGCTTGAACTCAGGTCCAGGTACTGTCCCTGAGCTCTCTTTGCTCAAGGATAGCACTCTACTACTTTGGGCCACAGTGCCATTTCTGGTTTTCTAGTGGTTAATTGGAGACAAGAGGCTCATAGACTTTCCTGCTTGGGCTGGCTTTGAACCACAATTCTCACATCTCAGCCTCCTAAGTAGCTAGGACTACAAACATGAGCCACCAAGCACCCAGTAGATTTAAAACTTTTTAGTAGAACTTTAACATATGAAAAAATATTTTCTCCATATTTTATTGTTTGGTTGACTACAAGGTTTTAGGTTAGAAATAATTTTTTTTCTGTAGAAATTTGAGAGCACTGATTGACTATCTTCTAGTTTATAATGTTGTTTTTACAAGTTCAAAGCTATTCTGATACCTAACCCTATCTCCTAACTCTTATAAACTTAAGAAATCTTCCTTGTTACAGAATTCTGCAACTGACATGGATCTATTTGTATCCTTGTGCTTGGTATCCAATGAACTCTCTCAGTTTAATAACTTGGGTCTTTCAATTGTACATATTTGTTTTTGGAATTACTGTGATCAGTACTTCCCTTTCATTTTCTCTGTTGTCTATGCTTTCCACCCCTCCCCGCTTCCCCTTATGGCCCTCGGGCCTTTAACCATTCATTCTTCTACTCGGTAATAATTCTTATGAACAATTCTGTTTTCCATTTATTTCATTTTTTTGTATATTATATTCAATGGATTCTTTTTTTTTTTTTTTTTGGTTCCGGTTGTGGGGCCTGAACTCTGGGCCTGGGCACTGTCCCTCAGCTCTTCAGCTCAAGGCTAGCGCTCTACCACTTGAGCCACAGCGCCACTTCCGGCTTTTTCTTTTTGCTTATGTGGTGCTGAGGAATCGAACCCAGGGCCTCATGCATGCAAGGCAAGCACTCTACCACTGAGCCACCTTCCCAGCCCCTCAATGGATTCTTGAACTGGACAACTCAAAACCTTCAATTCAATTTTATATTTTATCATAGTTTTAACTTTTTATTCATGGAATATTTATTTATTTTGGTGCTGTTCCTGAGACTTGAACTCAGGACCTCAGTGCTGTCCCTGAGCATTTTTTACTCAAGGCTAGAGTTCTACCACTAGAGTCACAACCCTACTTTCTCTGTAGTTAACTGACGACTGGACTTTCCTGCCCAGGCTGGCTTTAAACATGATCCTCAAATTTCAGCCTCCTGAGTAGCTAGGATTATATGAGTATTACTTTTTATATAGCATTTGGAATTATCTGATTATCACTGATTATCACTCTGCAAGCAGGAGAGGCGGCGAACAGCCAGGCTCCCCTTGACATAGTGGCATCTCAGGGGTCCAGTTCTTTACAGATTCTCACAGCAATTATTTATCTCAAGTTGCCTTGCTACCTTCTTTTACTGGAGGAAAATCTTATTTTCTGGCCTTGTCCTGCAATGATTGTATACCTCTTATAGTTCTGTTTTATGTATGCACGTGTATATTGGTGGGAAACAGTTCCAGCTACCTGCCTTAAATCTGCCAAAATGTTTGTCTGCTGCTTTGTTTTGATTTTGTTGTGGTGCTGTGTATGAAACCCAAGACCCTTGTGCATGTTCGGCAAGCACTTTTATTTATTTATTTATTTTTCTTTTGTCACTCATGGGGCTTGAACTCTGGGCTTGGGCACTATCCCTGCACTCTTCAGATCAAGGTGCATGCTCTACCGCTTGAGCCACAGTACCACTTCTGATTTTCTAGCGGTTAATTGGAGATAAGAGTCTCATGGACTTTTCTGCCTAGGCTGGTTTTGAACCATGATCCTCAGATCTCAGCCTCCTGAGTAGCTAGGATTACAGGTGTGAGCCACCGGCACCCGGCTAAGCACTTTAATATTGAGCTGCATAACCGGGACCCAACCCAAAACTTCTGTCTTCTATTGAGGCTACTAAAACGGAAAGTTTGGTCTCCTGATAATTTCATATTGACAATGACTTAAATACTCATTTATCACTATGGTTTGTAGCTCCTTCTTTGGATTCTGTATTTTTCTTATGTTTCCTTGAGCTCAGCTAGATATTCAAACAGTCTGTTGCATCTTATCCAGAATTTCTATGTATTTGTTACAATAGCAGGAAATTTCAGGTATCTTAGCAAGCATATTAAAACAGAATTTTTACAGTTTCAGTTTGCTATCAAGAACCTTTATGGATAAGCACAATCTTGGACTCCAGGAATTACCAAGTTAATTAAGACTTTAAAAAGCTCATAAGGTAAGTTGGCAGACAGGTAAGTAGATGATAAACAATACTAAATGAAATGCTCACCAAATGTAAATACAAGAAAGAGGCTGTAACAAGGCAGATAAAAGATGATCTTATTTTATAGGATTGCCTCTGCTAAGTGGTTTTTAAATATTTGTCACTGTGCTTCTAAAGGTACTGGTATTATATTTATCAGACTAGTTAAGTCAAGGATTATGTTTCATGTTATTTTTAGATTTCCCTAAGGTGATTAAAAAATCAGAATAAACTGGGGACTTCTGCATCTAGGAAGAAAGCACATACTTTTTTCTATTTTTAACTAAATACACAAAATTCTTGGATATTACATATAAAATAAATATTAGAAGAGTCTTCCTTGGAGAGAAGGTGAAGTAGCTAAAAATTAAGAAATGAGAAGTGATAGTTTCCTCCACTTAAAAATCATTAATATTATTCTAATAATCATATCATAATTTCATGTAGTTAGGGGGGTACAATATGGTGTTCATATACAGTAACACCCAATGTGGAATGACTAAAGGAAGCTAATTAATATATTTATCTTTTTGTGGTAAGACATTTGAACTTTAGAGTAAATATAGTCACACCTTGATATGTAACAGATATTAAAAACTAATTTCTCATATTTAACTGAAACTTTGTACCCACTGACCAACATTTCTCCATTCCCTTTCTCCATAATCCTTATCACTGGTAACTCTATTTCACTCTGTACTATGAAGTTTTAGAATCCATATATAGGTTACTTCATGAATCATTTCTCTTTTTTTTTTTTTTTGCCTGGTTTATTTTACTTAGCATAATACTCGCCAGTTCATACACCATGTGTTTTCTTTTTGTCTAACATATTCCAGGCTTGGAACTTACGAAGCCACCAACTTAGCAACAACACTAAGCACAGACAAAATGATCCCCAACAAAACCTACTTTTTAGTCAAAGGGCCATAAAAACACAGAAAGAAAGAAAACTTTCTAGGTAATAATTTCTCTTCTATAGCTAAATACCATACAAAGAAACTTTGGTCCCCAACCCAACCCATACAGCAAACCCAGAGCCAAGACTTGTGTTGTTATAGGCCACAGGAAGGCATTCCAACCCCTTACCTAGCTAAGATGACCAAGAAGAGAGCATGGGACTTTCCTTCTCAAACAGCAGTGTTAGGAGGCTGTGAGGAGTCTGGACCTCCATCTTCACTACCCCTACTGGAGAATCAGAACGTTTGTCATTGGCCATATGTAATAAGACAACTGAGGTGTCAGAGGAGACCACATGGTGAGAAACAATTAGCTACTCCTGCCTCTTTCTTCCAGAATAGTATCAGGGGCTGTAAGGCTTGTTAAAGAAGCAGAAATTCCCTCCCAGCCCAGCAGTTAGTGAGGATTATTCTCCAAGTGGGCTGCCAACGGAGACTAAGACAGAACCTGACCTTCTGAAAGTATATGTTTGTAACGAGGAGACAGGCACTCAGGGACCTGTGTGGGTGTATAAAAAAAAAAATCTAAGTTTTGTGTTATTGATGTATCAAAAGGATGGGAGAAAAAGAATAAGACTATAAAAATTTGACATTTGATGATGGAATGACTGAAATCTTTCTCCCAAAAATAAACAACCCAATTGAAAAAATTGAGCCAACCACAAAGATTTAAAACCCAATGAAACTCACAAAGATCTTGAAAGCATTGAGAAATATAATCTTATCTATAAGGAAAGACAATTCAAAGGATAGCAGATTTCCCATTAAAAATAAAAGTGAAAGCCAGGAGGAAGTGGCATACTTTTCAAGTTCTGAAAGAAACCTATTGTCAACCTAGAATCCTATATCCAGTGAATACTGGAATAAGATAAAAAAGTCAAGACATTCTCAAGTTAAGAAAATCTAAGAGGATATATTGACAGATCTACCTTGAAAGAATGGCTAAAGAAACAAAAAGGAAAGAAGGATATCACAATACCAGAAAGGAAGAAAAAGCAATGGTAACAGTAAGAATGTGGAAAAATAAACTTTCCCTCTCCTCTAGAGTTTTCTAAAAATATATTACAATTGAAGCAAAAATAATTAATTCTGTCTGATCTTGTTCTGAACTTATGTGACAAAAATACTTCAGATAATTATATTTTAAATGAGGCATGGTAAAGTTGAATTCTAATCCTATACTTCAGGATGTGATTTAGTTTTGATAGGGTTATTGTGGATATTATTTGAAATGAATAGGGTAGGGTCCTACTCCAAGAAGACTGGTATCATAATAACGAAGACAGAGGAAAACAAGGAGAAGACCATGTGACAACAAAAGCATAGCCTATTTGTCAAGGAATGACAATGCAGCCAGCAATCTAGGAAAAGGTAAGGGTTAGTCTACCTTAATCTTTTATTTTTGGCTTTCAGAAAATATATGCCTTTTAGCCGTGCGCTGGTGGCTCACGCCTGTAATCCTAGCTACTCAGGAGGCTGAGATCTGAGGATCGCGGTTCAAAGCCAGCCCGGGCAGGAGAGACCAGGAGACTCCTATCTCCAATAAACCACCAGAAAACCGGAAGTGGCGCTGTAGCTCAAGTGGTAGAGTGCTCGCCTTGAGCTGAAGAGCTGAGGGACAGCGCCCAGGCCCAGAGTTCAAGCCCCACAACTGACCAAAAAAAAAAAAAAAAAAGAAAATATATGCCTTTTATTTAAGCTATATAATATGTAATATTTTGTTACGGTACCCCTTGCAAACTAAAAGAAGGTAAAAATGTCAATTTAATAAAAAGAGCATCTACAAAAGGCATATAGCTAACATTGTGCTTAAAGGTGACAGACAGCATGCTTATCCTCTAAAACTGGGAACAAAGCAAGGATATCTGCTCTTATAATTCCTATTCAACGTTGTCCTGGTAGGTCTTTCTAGTTAAGGCAAAAAGGAAAAAAAATAATTAAAAGCATACATATTAGAGAGGAAAATATCAAACTTTCCATCTGTAATAAATCTCAAAAATACTCTTTGTACTACTGACTTTAGCAAGGTAGCAGAATAGAAACTAAATATAAAACACAATACATTGCTTTGCTATGTAATAGCAATGAATAGTTCATATAATTTCAAAATACAAAACTGGGTTGGGATGAAGCTTGGTGGTAGAATGACTAGCATATGCAATGCCCTTGATTTGATGACTCCTGTTGGCCCCCACAAAAAAAATGAGCAAGATAAAACAAACAAACATAATGCAACTTATAATTGCTTAAAAATGAAAAGTACACAATGCTGATGAAAGAAAAACTTTTTCTTTTTTTTTTTTCGGTGGTTGGGCATGAACTCTGGGCCTGGGCACTGTCCCTCAGCTCTTCAGCTCAAGGCTAGCACTCTACCACTTGAGTCAAAGTGCCACTTCTGTTTTTTTTCTGCTTATGTGGTACTGAGGAATTGAACCCAGGGCCTCATGCATGCAAGGGAAGCACTTTTACCACAGAGGCACCTTCCCAGCCCAAGAAAAACTTTTAAATAAATTGAGAGACATATTTTCTTGGTGGGTTGGATGACTCAACATAGTAAGGATGTTAACTTTCTTGAAAGTATGAAGCATATGTAAGTAAGTTATCAAAATCCCAATAGGACTTTCAATATAAACAATATTATTCTAAAATTTATAAAGAGACTGGGAATGTAGCTCAGTAATAGAGTGCTTGCCTATCATGTATGAGGCTCTGGATTTGATTCCTTGTATTGGGAAGGAAAGAAGGAAGGAAAGAAGGAAGGAAGAAAGGAAGGAAGGGAGGGAGGAAGGGAAGGAGGGAGGGAGGCAGGCAGGCAGGAAGATAGGTAGATAGGTAGGTATAGGATCTGAACAGTGAGACAGTTTTGAAAAAGAATGGAGAGGAATCAACTTATATGATTTGAAGGCTTGTATAACTATAGTAATCTAAACCATGTAGTATTAGAAGAGGGACAGGTATGTTGATCTATGGATGAATAGATAGAACAGAGATAGGATCATACAAGTATACCCAAATATTTTTTCACAAAGGTACCAAAGTAATTCAATGAAGAAAGGGCAGTGTTTCAATCAGTAGTCTTGTAGAAGTTACAATCCATAGATTAAAAAGAGCACCTCAACTCAGACCTTATATAAAATTATTTCAAAATAAATCATGGACTTAAATGTAAACTATAAAAATCCATAATCTGCTGGGCGCAAGTGGCTCACGCCTATAATCCTAGCTACTCAGGAGGCTGAGATTTGAGGATCATAGTTCAGAGCCAGCCTGGACAAGAAAGTCCGTGCGACTCTTATCTCCAATTACCCACTAGAAAACCAGAAGTGATGTTGTAGCTCAAATGATAGAGCGCTAGCCTTGAGCTGAAGAACTGAGTGACAGTGCCCAGGCCCTGAGTTCAAGCCCCAGGACCAACCAAAAAAAAATTCATAATCTTTTAGAAAAAAAGTATAGGAGGAAAATCTTTGGGATCTATAGCTAAGTATATAGAATTCTTAGATTTGACAGAAAAAGTATGATAAAAAGAGAACTAATGTTGACTTCATCAAAATTAAAGATGTTTGCTCATTAAAAGGCCCTGCAATGAAGAGGAAAAGCCAAGATACAGATCAGGAGAAAATTATTTGCGAACCATGTATTTTACAAACAATTAGAATCTCAAAATTCACTTTAAAAGCAGGAGAAACTGCGCTAACCATGGGCAAAGACATGATCAGGTATTTCACCAAAGAGGTCATACTGATAGCAAATACACATAGGAAGATATATTCAACATCATTAGTTATTAGGGAAATGCAAATTGATAGTACATATCATTAGTACAAACAATAGAATGGCTGAAATAAAAGAATAGTGACAACATTAAATGCTGCTAAGGATGCCGGGAAACGAGCATTCAAACATTGCTGGTGTGAATATAATGGTAGAGACATACTGGAAAATAGTTCAGCACTTTGAGAAAAACTAAAAATAGGATTGCCATACTACCTAATTCCACTCTGAGCCTTTACTACAGTGATGGGAAAAGACATAGTCACATAAAAATCTGCTTGCAGATATTTATACCAGCTTTACAATAGCCCCAAACTGGAAATAATCTGGATGTTACTCAACAGCCACAGAAAGGAATACTCTGTTGATACATCCAGCAACTTGGATTAATCTTCAGAGAATGAATTAAAAAAACAATCTCAGAGGCTATATGCTATATGTTTACATTTATATAACATATACTTTTGAAACAACAAAACTATAAAAAAGGAAGCCAGAGATTAAGAAAGACGATGGAGGTGGGGTGGGGTAGGAAAGAACTAGATGTGATTATAAATGGGCAACAAAGGGATCCTTGTGGTGACAGAAATGTTTTGTATTATAACTATATCAATGTCAAAATCTAGTTGTCATTTTGTACTATGATTGTGTAAGGTATCACCATTGGAAGAAATTGGTAAAAGATGCAGAGAATCTCTATTGTTTCTTGCAGATGCATACATTTCTATAATTAACGCAAAATATTTTTAAAAAGAAAAGGAACAAATCATTATTTATGAAGTACTTGCTATATAGTCAGCGTCTATTTAAGGCATTCTCATAAATCTTCATGAAATCTTACTATAGTTAGGCTTATTTCCCAGATGACTTTGCATTAAAACATTATTTTTACTTGTGCCATCAACAGCTTTTATTGAAGTGTTATCAAAAAGGCTTTTCTAGTAAATTTGAGAAAGATATACTTTTCTTGTCCTAGGGCTTGAACTCAGGCCCTGGCTGCTGTCCCTGAGCCCTTTTTGCCCTTTGCTAGTACTCTACCACTTTTAGCCACAGTGCCACCTTCTGGTTTTCTGGTAGTTAGAGGTAAGAGTGTCACAGACTTTCCAGCCCTGGCTTTGACCCACGATCCTCAGCTCTCAGCTTCCTGAGTAGCCAGGATTATAGGCATCAGCCATCTGGTACCTGGCAAATACTTTATTATAGGATTTTTTTTTTTGCCATTCCTGGGGCTTGAACTCAGTGCCTAGATGCTGTCCCTAAGCCTCTTTGTGCTCAAGGCTAGTGTTCTACCACTTGAGCCACAGTGCCACTTCTGGATTTTTCTGATTAGTTTATTGTGATAAATTACTAGTAGCTATGATTACAGGCATGAGCCACTGGTGCCTGGCTAATATAGGAATTTTCAAGGTCTTTATGTCCTAACCAACATTATACACATCCAAAAACATGTCAAAATAAAAATTTAAGCTTTCTTCAAATTTTTTGATTTTTGGAATTCTCATTTTCATAAAATGACCATTAACAACTTGCTAGAAGAAATAGTAATTCTTATATCATAATAAATGTTGGGCTATAATTTTCTATTGACATCTCTTCTGGACATAGAGATGTTGTTAATTATGTTTTACTCAATTTCTCTCATAGATTTGTTATAAACTTCAGTATACTTTAGTCATAGTATTGCTGATCCAAACTACTTACCATGTAACAATATAAATAGATCGAAGTACTAAAGTAAAGACCAACATTCCATACATGACCTAGATAGGAAAAGGAAATGAAGTCAGCGCAATCATTTCTTTGGCAAAGAAAGCACTTTTTGCCGTCAAAAGTCAATTAAACATAAACAATGGTTATCTTTCATTGTATTTTTAAAAACATAATTTTTAAAATGTGCAATTACATAATAGTTGTGTTAACCTCTAAGGAAAAAATTAGCGTAATAGATACTTAGGAATTGTTTAGGCTAAAAAGCACTGACTCCTTACCATAAATTAAGTGGAAGCACCATATAAAAGTTGGCATTTTACATGTCTTTGCTCTGTCTTTGCATCTAGCTACCTTGGATTCTAGGAACAATAGGACTGTGACTAGGATTGCTTAATAATAAGTTATACTTCTTGCCCCAGGGAAACTGAATTTTTCTCTATTTAAATCTAAAGCTCTTCTCTATTCCTGGGAAGATGGGCTGAAATATTTCCTTTGTCACTTCCTGTGGAATGTCCTTGTCATACAATAAATCTTTCTTTTCCCTTCCCTGCTATTTTCAGTCTACAGAGTGAAAAATACCTTAAGTATTATAACTTAAATTCAGATTCATTAAATGTTAGCATTTTATCACACATGTGCTACTCAAGTGTGCACTATCTCTCTGCTTAAATAGTGCCAATTTCACTTCCTAAAATATAAGAACACTCTATTTTATAACCATAGAATAGACAACATAATCTGGAAGTTAACACTGATAGGATACTAAATGACTTTATTCAAATTTTTCTGTTCTCCTGATAATATTCATTATAGGTAATGAAAACGTAGGGTCATGAATCATATTCAGTTATTATGTCTCAAGTCCTCTTTATTCCAGAACAGTTCTTGTCTTTTACATGACTTTAAGTGTGTGTGTGGCGCGGGGGGTGGGGGGTAGGGGTGGGAGTGGTGTGGAGCTAAAAATCTCACTTAAACAGGCCATCACTCTGGAGGCTCTGAGTTAGACCTCCAGTACCAAACACATAGTTGTGTCACAAGACAAGCAGATACATTATTTAATATCTGAGTTCTTTCCCTTAAAATGTGTACAATAATAAATGATTTATTTGTAGGTCTGCTGGTGAGATTAGAAATCTTTGTGATAGGAAGCATAGCACTTAGTAAATAATTTCTCTCTTTGCTTATGGGCTACAACTTTATTTCATTCTGGTTTCACATACTGGAATGTACTTAAAAACACCATTTCCTATAACAAAGTCTCCCGAATTTACTTCTTTCAATGTAACTAATCTCCCAATTCAAAAATTTTATTAAGGGGCTGGGAAGGTGGCTCAGTGGTAGAGCACTTGCCTTGCATGCCTGAGGCCCTGGATTCGATTCCTCAGCACCACATAAGCAAAAAGAAAAAAGCCGGAAGTGGCGCTGTGGCTCAAGTGGTAGAGTGCTAGCTTTGAGCTGAAGAGCTGAGGGATAGAGCCCAGGCCCAGAGTTCAGGCCCCATGACCGGACCCCCCAAAAAGTTTTTTAAAATTTTTATTAAAATATATTAAGGGAGATACATTCAAGGAATCTGCAGTCTGTCTTTTATAGATCATAACACGATAAAAAGACTTTGTATGTGCATGTTTTATGTGTGTGTGTAGTGCTGCCTAGCTCTTTCTGCTTATAAAGAGCAATGTTGTACAGGGTGTGATGAATCCCAACATACTGGACCTTGGCACTGGTGTCCAAAGTATACTCCCCTGGCATATATATATAATATATATTATATATCATATATGTATAATATACTATATGATATATAAAATACAATTATGTGTATAATATATAATGATAAGTATATAATATATAATTGGATATTTGCTAAAATCCATCCAGGTGTAGATACATATATATAATAGTAGATAACAGTATATATTATATAATAATATATATTATATAATATATAATATCCAATATATGTAACATTATTTATATTTATACCTAGCTTCTGTAGATCCTTGAATTTGTAATCCCCTTAAAACACTGAATATTCTTAGGACATCTAGCATTTCATACTCAAAAGTTGTACGTGCCTATAATTTCCTAGATTAGGAAAACACAAAAGCAGGCATGTACTGTTAAACAATCAAATATGTGATAATTAAATAAAATTACCTGGTGGAAAATAGGCTCCTTGACCTTAAGGTAAACCTGCAAAATGTTGAAAGACATAGTTAGTGAAGTGCATTATGGAGAACAAAATCCTATTCTAAGTATGCTGCAAAGCTTAAACCTCTTCTGTTTCCCCAATCCTTCTTGGACCTGATCCCAACTATGTCAAACCAGATTAGGTAGGATGGCACAGAGGGCTAGTACCTACTACAAGAGGCTTTATCCAAGTGCTAGCTGCCATGATAAACAAAATATTTCTAATCTGTTGTAGACTACTCTGGCCTGTTTTCTGGCCTCTGTAACATAATCACGGAGGGACAAGGATTTACCGACACTCATGAAACGTGACTAAGTTATACTAACAGCCCTGAAGCACAGCTATTCTCTAATAGAAAAAACTTAGACTTAAAGACAAGAGACAATTTTCAAACTCTGCCATGAACTGCTGCAAGTCTTGAGCAAGTCAAAAGATTTACTTTTCTTTATCTGAGTAATAGGAATGAGGAATGAAAAGCTAAAATCCATCCAGGTGTCTAGACATAGTAGATACTCAATGAGGAAAGAGATTTAAAACAAATTTCTTATAGTGTCCTGTTTCTAAGCTACCTATTTACCTAGAAACACTCTTATCTCACAAATCTTACTTTTAGGCTCTAATGTTATATATGGAAACTCAAGAAAATAATATATATATAGTGAGCTTTAAACCTCCTACTTAACATCTCAACTAGTTGGAATCAGCTTCTGCCTTTATTAATGTACTGCTCATTAATATTAGTTTTATAAATAGAATTTTTATTCAACTAACAATCTTCAGTCCTATCCTTGTCCATTCAGAGGCAATTAATACTGTACTTTCTTTTTCTTGGAATTTTTGTATTCTGTGATATCAAGTTCTGTTCACTTTTCTGTAACTCAGATTGCTTTCTCTCAGTATTATTTGCTGGCTCCATTTCTTGCACCTGTCCTTCAATGTCTCCATTCTATAGGGTTATGTCTTAAGTCATTTTAATGGTCTATGTTATTTCTGTGCCACTCCCTCTATTCCCACATTTCTAGTATGACCTATTCTCTACCAGCTCATAACCTGCATCTTTAGACCAGCCTGCCTTCTGTTATTAATACTGGGCACCTCAAACCTAATATATTCTACTGAGTTAACCTAATTTTTCTACTGTTATGACATCATAAGCCCACTCCTTACCTTTCCTTCAAAAGCTACTCATCTTTCAAGATTCCTATCATAGTTAAGACATCCTGTGAATGGCAACCGCCAGGCCATAAAGTATGAAACCACTTTTTCCTACTTTTGTCTACCTCTAACCTCTTTATCCATAGTCACATGTCCCACATATTTTAATGTATGTCAGCTTATATTTTTCACCTCCTAAGTTGTAGTATTTAGTCTTGAGTCTTACATCTTACAAAAGTATATGAAAAGTCCCTAACTTTAGCCAACACATTTAATCCATGCTTGATAACCAGAGTAATCTTTCTAAAACATACCTGATTATGTGCCCCCCAATTTAAAATCAATTAATGAATCCATACTACCTTGAGGCTAAAATTCCAAACCCTTAGCTGGCCACCAGTGGCTCACACCTGTAATTCTAGCTACTTGGAAGGCTGAGATTGGGAGGATTGCAGATCAAGGTTAGCCTGTGTAGAAAGTTTGAAAGTTCCCTTCTCAGTAATACATAGTATGGTGGTGTGTGTCTGTCATACCAACTGTTGGGAAGTGAAAAATAGGACTGTGGTCCAAGTATGTGCTAAAGTAGGAAGTGAAATCCTGTCTCAAAAATAACCAGTTCAGCCAGGTGCCAGTTGCTCACATCTTTAATCCTAGCTTCTCAGGAGGCTGAAGATCACGGTTCAAAGCCAGCCCAGGAAGACAAATATGTTACACTATTATCTTTGAATAACTAGAAAAATGCTGGAACTGGAGGCATAATTTAAGTAGTAGAGTACCAGCTATGAGCAAAAGAAGACAAACAAAAGCACAAAGCTCTGAGTTCAACAACACAAAAAATAAGTAAATAAATAAGTAAATAACCAAGCAGTTAAAAAAGATTCTGGAGCCACGTGTTGGTGGCTCACACCTGTAATCCTAGCTACTTAGGAGGCTGAGATCTGAGGATTGTGGTTGAAAGCCAGCCCAGGTAGGAAAGTCCATGAGACTCTTAGCCCAATTAATTACCAGAAAACCAGTAGTGGTGCTGTGGCTCAAGTTACGGTAGAGTACTATCCTTGAGATGAAGACCTGAGGGACAGCACCCAGGCCGAGAGTTCAAGACCCATGACAAAAAAAAAAAAAAAAAAAAGAATTTGGAGGTAGCTCAGTGGTACAGTGCCTACTTAGCAAGTATAAGGGCCTGAGTTCAGACAACAACATGGCAAAAAAAACTGAACTCTGAAGCCATATACAAGATATACAAGGTGTTTTATAATCTGATATTTGCATAAGTCACCATATGCTTATTCTTTGCTCCCTACTTAACATGTGCTCTACCTAGATGAAATCTCCCCCAATTCCACTGATGGTGATGAGTCAAAGCACTTTGGGGAGTTATCTGACAAACACTAAGTAATTATAGTAATTAACTCTGTAGTTTTGAGGTTAATGCTTATGAACACACACACAAATTGCACTCTTGCCTAGGGACCTGACAAATGCCTAATCTAACTCTAGTGACTACTCTCTGAAGCTTTCCATGACCTACTCAACCAGAATCTTTTTGGGGGTGGGAGTGGGGACAGGGTCTCCTTATGGAGTCCAATATGGCCTCTCAATTCTCTTCCATTAACCTCCCACAGGCTGGGATTACATGCTTGTATCATTCCACTAGGCTCAAGTAGTGTTGTGTGTGCATGTGTGTGTGTGCTTGCATGCGCGTGTGCACATGCACATGCACACCAGTCCTGGGGTTTGAACTGAGAGTCTGGGCACTGTCAATGCTAAAGGCCAGCACTTTACCACAGGAGCTACAGTTCCACTTCTAGCTTTTTTGGTGGTTTATTAGAGATAAGAGTCTTTGAGACTTTCGTACCCAGGCTGGCTTTGATCCTAAAGTTTAGCTTCCTGGGTAGTTTAAGATTAGAGGTGTTAGCCACTAGTGCTTGGTTTCAAGCAGTATTATGTTTTTTTAATTTCTATATGTGTGATGGTCCTGGGGCTTGAACTTATGGTCTTGGTACTATCCCTAAGCTTTTTTGCTCATGGCTGGTACTCTACCTCTTGAGTCCTCTTATGGCTTTTTGGTGTTTGGAGATAAGTCTCATAATCTTTCCTGCCTAGGCTGGATTTGAACCATGACCATCAGATCTCAGGTATGAGCCACTGGTACCAGGCTTAAAAATTAATGTTTAAATGGCAGACATAGGTGGGATGTCATCTAGATTCAAGTGGTCTTGAATTTCCTTTATCTCCTCACTATGTAATTAGCTTTAATTTCTATTATTAGAGTTACTATCTTGAGATGTAATTCTTTGCTTACATGCTTAATTTCCTAAACAGAAATAACTCTTCTTGGATAGGAACTATTTCTGGATTATCTTTGTTTCTAGTGTCTAGGATAGAGGTTTCTAGTGTTTGTTGAAATTGATATTTTCTTAATACAAACGTGATTTATTTGAGAAAAAATACTAGGGTAGGATGAGATGGCGAGCTATATTTACTAGGAAAAGCTAGCCTATAAAATAGTCATACAAGGGCCAATGGAACACAGCCAATCTCTTGTTTTTAGCAAATAGGAGGTAATATGTACATCCATAAGGAAAATTAACTATTTTAACTGCCAATAAATATTTTATTTTCTTTTTTAATTTTTTCTTTTCAATCTCTTCTTTTTAAAAAATGTTATTTCAATTACAGAGAGAAATGCTTGAATAGAAAACAAAGGAGCAATATCTAAAAGTGAGATTCCAGTTTTGTATAGAAACATTTCAGTTAGAACTGCTGAAACTAAACATTAAAGTCAAAATGTGCAAAACTTCTTAAGTAGCAAATTCACTTAATCTGTTAAACAAAATATGACTTACTGTGGTTACTATTAAACTGAATAGAACTAAGGTAAAAAGCAGATGGTAATTTACTGAGTTCTTCATCTTGAAACATTCAAACCTTAAAAAAAAACACAGAGAAGCTTTCTTTAGACCAGATAAGAAGGAACTTAACAGAATTCTACATTACTACTTGCCACAGACTTTGTGATCTGCTGTTATTATTTTTTTTTTTGGTCCGGTCGTGGGGCCTGAACTCTGGGCCTGGGCGCTGTCCCTGAGCTCTTCAGCTCAAGGCTAGCGCTCTACCACTTGAGCCACAGCACCACTTCCGGCTTTTTTCTTCTTGTTTATGTGGTGCTGAGGAATCGAACCCAGGGCCTCATGCATGTAAGGCAAGCGCTCTACCACTGAGCCACCTTCCCAGCCCTGATCTGCTGTTATTTAACATTTCTTTCTACCCACTAGCTTCTCTTAGAAACCCTGCCCCACCTACAGGCTCTAAGAGGCTGACAGTAAGGCTGCCTCCTAAAAGTCCAAACCTAGAGAGCCAGAAACTAACTCACTTGAGTAAAAATCTGAAGTCAGATGCTGATATCTGAAGACATTCAACAAGAAAAAAACAAGCCAGGGGCCAGTGGCTCATGCCTGTAATCCTAGTTACTCAGAGGACTGAGATGGGAGAACCACTTGGAAGCCAGCCTACGCAGAAAGTCCTTGAGACTCTTATCTCCAATTAACCATCAAAAAGCTGGAAGTGGAGCTGTAGCTTAAGTGATAGATTACTAGACTTGAGCAAAAAAGCACAGGTTCAGCGCCCAGGCCTTGAGTTCAAACCCTGACACAGACACACAAAAAAAGGAAAATAAAAATAAAAAATAAGTGAGGCAAACAAAATATAATGTTAAAAATGTTGATGCTATTTAAAATTGCACCCCAAATAATGAAAAACATAGTTAAATTTAGCAAGGTATATATGCATTGAAAACCAAAAAAAAAAAAAATGAGAAATTAGTGAAAAGCTACACAAATGGGAGAATTATGCCAAGCTCAGGTTTAGAGGACTTACTATTGTTATCAACTGTTTAGTCTACAAAGTCACTGTAATTATAATAAAAATATTTTTGTAGTATAGAGGCCTGAACTTAGTGCCTACCACTTGAGCCACACCTTTCCCCCTAATCACACTCAACATTCTAGCATACTTTTTTTTGGTAGAAATCGACAAGGTATCTCTAAAATTATGTAAAAATACAAAAGCTTAAAATTTCCAAAGCTATACTGATAAATTGGAAGACTTATTCTGTTTGACTTCAGTATTTACAATAGGAACTATAATAACAAGACAGCATTGGTACTGACATTCTAGAAAGCTATAGAGCAGTCTACAGAATACAGCGCAACAATCATTTAATGCAAGAAAAAAAAATGACCTTTGCAAAACATGGTGTGGAAAAACACAATAGCAGAAGGGGAATACATGACTCTCAATCTTATGTCATATACAAAATTAACTCAAAATGGATTATGGGCCTAAAGATGAAACATAACATAAATATTAAAAAATAAAGGCATTAAATCTCTGGAAAAGTAATATCTTCTTAGCCCTAATTTCTTGCACCAAAAATAATTAGTCCTAAAATTTTGTTATAAATTGGATTTCATAAAAAGTCAAACCTTCTGTTCATTATATCTCTAAAGGCCAAGCCATGATGGTGAACATCTGGGATCTAGAGGATCATGGTATGTGGCCAATCTGGGTAGAAAAATTCACTAGACTCCATCTCAAAAAATGGGCAAGGGATGCAGCTTAATTGGTAAACTTCTGTTAAGAAATTGTCTACGCAATAGGGAAACTACTTCAAAACCTGAGGACATAATAACACATTCTTTACTCAAGGAAAAGCAGATTACACAATTTAAGCCAAATTAAGATTCTAATTAAGCTGGCTTTAGGGTTTGGAGGTTACAAGTTTAAATACAAATTATTTTAACTTCCCAGGAACTAAACTATTAATTGATTTCAATTTGTAATTTTCTACACTACTATGTATCCTGGTAATATAACTGGTTTAATTATATTAATTAGCTATGAGACAAATATGAATTAAAAATATATGAAATAACTAAATTTGAGATTTAAGCACTTACATGCAGTACACGAATATACAGCAGCTGTAAATCATTGGGAGTTCATCCAACAGCTATATATGAAACAAAGAATAACACCAAGTTTCAATATGATAATGTTCCAACGATATAAATCAAAATATCACATTAGCATACTAAAACACTAGAATGACTAAGACTGTCATCTCTTGGGGTGGGGGTATAGCTCAGTGGTACAGTATATGTTCAGTAGGCATTACATTCAGTTACCAGCTCAAAAAAGAAAACAAAAATGGTCCATTATCATTTAATTTCTTTTACTAGTTTTATAGAATCACTAAAGTTCTTTTTACCAGTTTTTTGGCAGTAGTTACTCAGGTTTGCACTAAACACCTCCTGCTTGCTCAGTGGGTACTCTACCATTTCAGTGACACCCTCAAGCCCTTCTCAGCTTTAGTTAATTTTTAGATAGGGTCTCATGACGTTTTTGCCTGTGATTCTGTACTCTTACCTACATCTCCCACATACTGAAATTGGAGGCATGAGCCAGCATACCTAGCTTGTTTGTTGAATGAGGTTTTGTTAACTTTTTGTCAGGGCTGGCTTGAAACACACTACCTCCTTGCATGGCCTATCATTTCTTTTATATATTTATTATCATCTAACTTACTGAGTATGTATGTATAATGTGTTGTTTTTAAATAAACAGGTTTATCTATCTGTTCTAATGTATATCCTAAGTAGCAGACCTGACTCACTATTCCCACAGGGAGACTTTGTAATCACACTGCTCATATCATTTGCTATCACAAACTATATTATACTTCTAGGAAAGAATAGTGTCTACTACCAGTATTCTTTTGCATTTCCTTCCTTCCTATATACCTTAAATAGATAAAACATTCACTAACACAAATTAAAAAATATTAATGACCACAGAAACAATTTTATTAACCCAAGTAGCCTATGTCTCTAAAGTATTTATTATCAGCCCAATAATAATAGTAACTATAGCCTTTATGTACTAAACTGAAGGCTAGAAACTAAGGGAAGTATTATAGATTTGTGAGTGTGTGTGTGTCTGTATGTGCATGAGCACGCGTGCATGTGTGCGCAAGAGTGTACTGGTCCTGGGGCTTGAACTCAGGGGTGGCCTGATTGCTGTCCCTGAGCCTGTCTGTGCTCCTATCACTTAAGCTCCAGCACCACTTCAGGCTTTTTATGTTTATGTGGTACTAAGGAATCGAATCCAGGGCTTCATGCATTCTAGGCAAGCATTCAACCACTAAGCCACATTCCCACATCCTCCCTGAGCTTTTTTTGCTCATGGCTACCATGTGAGACACACCTCCAGTTCCTTTTTTTTTTTTTTTAATTAATTGGTGGAAAGAGTCTTAAGGGCTTTCCTGCCCAGGCTAGTTTCAAACTCTGATCCTCAGATCTTAGCCGCCTTAGTAAGTTAGGATTCTGAGTTAAGAGTCTGAGTTCAAAATCTCAGTACTACCAGAAAAGAGGGAGGGGATGAAGTATGTTAAAGCTATTGAAAAAGTTTAGGCATAAGTTACTGGTGCTAGGCTCTACAGCCCATTTCTGCAGACCTTCTAGCAACACATTGAGAAGGTAGGACATAAAAAGATCCACTTTTTCAGTTATCTCATAGATTATCCATTCAGCCCATGAAAGGAACTGAATTCTTTTATTCCTTGACTAAATTTTTAAGCGGGTATGAGGCACCCCTAAAACCATGCTATGTGACAGAGACAAAAACACTTATTTTTTATTGCTGTTATAAAGGTGATAAAAAGAGGGGTTACAGTTACGTAAGTCAGGTAATGAGACATTTCTTTTTGGACAATGTCACCCCTTCTTTTGCTACAAGAACAGTTCTGGTTCTCATGGTGACTTACAATCTTGCATAGAAGAAAGACACCCTAAACAGTTAATTATACAATTGAGTGTTTAATTATAATTATGAAAAATGCTATGAAGGGTAAGTATAAGGTATTGTGATCATTAAAAATGATCTTAATGCTGGGCTCCAGTGGCTCCCACCTGTAATCCTACCTACTCAAGAAGCTGAGATCTGAGGATCACAGTTGGAAGCCATCCTGGGAAGGAAAAATCTGTGAGACTCTTATCTCCAAAAAACTACTCAGAAAATTCCAGAAGTGGCATTGTGGCTCAAGTGGTAGAGCACTAGCCTTGAGCAGAAGCAACTCAGGGTCAGTGCCCAGGCCCTTAGTTCAAGCCCCAGGACTAGCAAAGAAAGATCTGAGAAAAATTTTATTAATACAATGACATGAAAATGAGACCTGAGAAATATTTGCATGGAATTTAAAAAGAAACTGGAGGGAACGTGAGAAGCTTTAAAGAAGGAACAGCTTATGGAAATACCTTTTTTTTTTTTTTTCCGGTCGTGGGGCCTGAACTCTGGGCCTGGGCGCTGTCCCTGTGCTCTTCAGCTCAAGGCTAGTGCTCTACCACTTGAGCCACAACACCACTTCCGGCTTTTTTCTTTTTGCTTATGTGGTGCTGAGGAATCAAACCCAGGGCCTCAGGCATGCAAGGCAAGCACTCTACCACTGAGCCACCTTCCCAGCCCTTATGGAAATATCTTATGACAGGAAGGGAGGTTGAATAACTGAAAAAGAGCCCAGTGTCTTTGAAGTTTAATTACTGAGGGATAGAAGGAATATAAAACAAGAGGGAAGATAAGAAGCAAACAGAGTATGCAAATGTTTTAGGCAAAAAAGGCATTTTAAATTTTATCTTAAAAGAATGGTGGCTCATGCTTATATTCCTAACTACTCAGTAATGGAGATCAGGAGAACTAAAGTTCAATGCCTGAGCAAAAAGTTCTCAGCCAATAAAAAAAAGTTCAATGCCTGAACAAAAAGTTCTCAACCAATAAAAGATAAGTGCAGGTGCAGGGGCTCATGCCTAAAATCCTAGCTATGTGGGAAACATAAACAGGAGGATCACAATCCAAGTTGACTTGGTCATAAATTTGGGACCCTAATGAAAAAGTAATGAAAATAACAAAAGAGCCTTTGGAGGTATGGCTCAAGTGGTAGAGCATCTACCTGACAAAATCCCAGTGTTACCAAAAAAAAAAAGAGGGCAGAAGAGTGGTAAAGCCTTTGAAAAAGTTTAAGCATGTTGGTGGTGGAGTATAATTTTAAATGTGGGTTTTGTTATTATACAGGTGAGAGGCCAATAGATGTAAAGACAATTGCTACTGAAAAGATGGTTACAGTTCCCAACCAGGGTTATACATAGTGCTATACTACAGAAGACTACACAGGAAAGCACCAGTATTGTCAGAGGTCACGAGGCACAAGGGAAAGTGATTTTCAGGGGCAAGGCAAGGCAGTCTAGGGTAAACAGGATTAGAGCTAGATAGCTGGAATATTTTCAGTAGTCTCTAGGATAGTGGCACTAGTGGCTCATATCTGAATCCTAGTTACTCAGGAGGATCTGAAGATTGCAGTTTGAAACAAGTTCAGGCAAGAAAGTCTTCACAGACTCTTATTTCCAATTAACCAAAAAGCTTGAAGTAGAGCTAAAGTTCAAGTGACACATTGTGCACTAGTTTGAACAAAACAAAACAAAATTCAGGGATAGCATCCAGTGCCTGAGTTCAAGCCCCAGGACCAGCATAAAAACAAAAAAGCGCCTGAGTCCAAGCCCCAGGACCAGCACAAAAACAAAACAATACATGTCTTGAACCAAACTTCCTTTTAAAATGAAGTGATATAACATTCAAGTCTAATACGAACATTTCTTAGAATATCACTAACATTTAAATATTAGAGGTGGTCTAGTGGGTGGAAGACATGAGTATTTCTGTTATCTTGAAAAACCATCAACCTGTCAAAGTCATTCCCTACCTGCTAGAAAATGAGCTGACATAAACCAGACCTGTCAGTAGAGGAGAAATGGTGATATCTGCATTATTAACACTTCATACTTCTACATTTACAAGAATAGAAGCAATTTAACAATTCTTGTTTTTTCAAATCTTAAACTCAATATTGTAGACACAGATTGTTCTTGAATTTTTGCCAAAAGATAAGCAATGACATAGCTATGTCATTCCTCAAAACACTGTTTTTCCTATATAATCAAACACTCAGTGACAATACTTTTAACAGCTCACATTAGTGACATTAAGTACATTTATTGTGCTATAAATCTCAAATCTTATCAAGCTCCTTTTAGGTATTTAAAAATATATCCAAGGGAAAAAACCATCCATTTCATGTTTTTGTTTTGTATTTTTTCTTTTGTGTCAGTCACTGGACTTGAACTCAGAGCCTAGGTGTTATCCCTGAGTTTTTCTGCTCAAGACTATCACTTTGAGCCACAGCGCTACTTCCCTGTTTCCTGTTTCTTTAGGACTACTGACCTAAAGGACATCAACTTCATTTTTTTTTATTGTGAAAATACCTTACAGGGGGGTTACAATTACATGAGCAAGGTAATGAGTACATTTCTTATCAAGCATTGTTGCCTCCTCCTTTGTTTCCCCTTACCATCCCTGCCCTCCCATTTCCCCCCCATCCCGCCCCCACACACCAAAGTTGTAAAGTTCGTTTTTCGACATAACATCTTGTACATCTCATTGTTGCAAGGAGTCCACCTATATCCCTTTTTAAACAATTGGTTTTTTTTCCCTTCCCCTCCACAAATTATACCAACATCAAATACAGTGAAAACAGGGGTTATACCCTGAGGAAGGGACTCAACCTCATTTTTAAAGCTAGACTATCATAGGGCTTAATTAAAGGACAGGCAAGAATAATTAAATTACAACAAAATTCTTTAGGCTAGTTAAGGGCATATCTGTAGCTGGGATATTGAAAAATTAATCTCACCAGCCAACATTCTAGATGTAAACGCATTTAATAGCAATCAATAGTAGGAAAAACAAACCTACATTAGTAGGCCAGCCCACTCAGAAAAAAGAACATTTAACTCAAATACTTAGATCAAAGTAAAACGGAACAAAATAAAACATACCTAAACTGTCTCACACATCAGCAAGGAGAGAGAGAAATAAACATCACTTTAAAAACATAAATAAACAGTATTTCCTACAAGGCTAATAATAATGGTTCAACTGAGACAGTGCTTAGATGGAGTGCTTAGGTGGAGTGAAGGCAGTGTCTAGAGATTAGCATCCCACAAATAAGTCTTTAAAAACTCAAACGGTCACAAACACCAAAACCTGATAATTAATTATAAAACTAGATACTGCTGTTTTATACTTTCAAAATAAGCAATATTTGTAGGCTTTGCCCTACAGTATGAAAGCGGGACAAAATAAAATCAGCTGAAAATAGTTTGAAAATCAGTTGAAATCATCTGGCTCCCTAAATTTTGGGAGTTCACTTGTGAAACTAAACAAATCTAACTTCTTCCTTCAATCCAAACACTTTGCAAAAAGAAGAGAGCTTAAACATGATAATTTTTTAAGTCCTTGAAAGTATTAAAACTTTTAGAGGAAGGAAAAGGAAGAAAAAACGAAAACAAAGGGAGAGAAATCAATGGGCCTCTCTTTGGTCAAAACAAGCTCAAGAAAGTTCATTGGTAATTTGGTCATTTATCAGTCTTTTGAATATCTATATTCTGATTTGGTCAAAACAAGCTCAAGAAAGTTCATTGGTAATTTGGTCATTTATCAGTCTTTTGAATATCTATATTCTGATCACAAGGAACTTTACGTTTTTCTGGAGCACATGAACATCTGCAAGCTCTTTTATCATAATTCTGTCTCAATAACCACACGGCCAATCTTGTAGAAGCCAGTTGACTCACTGCTGAGCTGAACTAGAGGATAGACACCAAAAGTGGCATCTTTTTCACAGATGTTTAAGACAGGATTGAACATTTTAGTACCTAATCCTAGTCTTTCAGTAAGGTTAAGACATTCTAGTGTTATGATGTAAAGTTTTCTGATTCTGTTAATGATCTACCTTAGAAATAGACATGATTTGCTAACCCACCAACCTCTAGCACATCCTTGTGGAACTTGTCATTATGGCTGACTGGAAATACAGTATGGCCTGGTTCAATTTCTTCTATTGTTCATATTGAATGGTGTCACATATCCAGCTCACTAGTACGGGTGCTCTGATAGCTGGGACCCTTTCTATACAGTTAAGTATTTTAAATATCTCTGGGTGCACTTCTAAAACTTCATGTTTTAACTTATAGCTATTGTCACATATACCAGACATTGCAATGACTCCTTACTTGGCTTAAGGAGTCAAATCTAGTATGTCATTTCATTCTTTCACTATGTAAAAAAGTTACCCTTTCAGATTCCTTTTTTAAAAGTTAATTTTATTTTTTTGTTTATGTGATACAAAGGAATTGAATCCAGGGCTTCAATGCTTATTAGGCAAACACTCTAACACTAAGCCACATTCCAAGCCCCTATCTCTTCAGACTCTGTCTGATGTTTTAAACCTTTACAGATTCTTCCTAGCTCCATATTGTTCATATTTCCATAAAATATGTCCATTACTTGAAAAATTATTATAAAGGTGATATACAGCGGGGATATAGTTATAAATATCAAGTAATGAGTACATTTCTTTTTGGACCATGCCACCCCTTCCCTTGTCTACTTCATTTTTAACATAGTGTTTTAGTGAGTACCACTGATCTATTTCTATTATTTCTTATAAATCTGTTTTTTAAGAGCAAATAAAGTGAGAGTAAGTACATTCTGTTCTGTGTTTGTGATGATACTAGGGCTTAAATTCAGGGATTCATACTCTTTGCTTATTTAGCTTTCCATTCAGGGATAGTACTCTATTACTTGACCCAGGCCTCCACTCCCAGCTTTTTGCTGGTTAATTTAAGGTAAGAGTCTTCAGGATCTGTCTGCCCAGGATGGCTCCAAACCATGATGTTTAAATCTCAGACTCTTGAGTAGCTAGGATTATAGGTGAAAGCCACCAGCTCTGGGCTCTGTGTTTAGTTTTCCATCCATTTGGGTCTTCTCCAAGTCAAGCACAACATTCCTAACACCTTAAAATGTGTTGAGTATTAGAATCAACTCTAAGAATATATTTAAAGGATAGCTTTAAAATAAATAATTCAGGGCTGGGAAGGCAGCTAAGTGGTAGAGTGCTTGCCTTGCATGTGTGAGGCCCTGGATTTGATTCCTCAACACTACATAAGCAGAAAAAGCTGGAAGTGGTGCTGTGGCTCAAGTGGTAGAGCATTAGCCTTGAGCTGAAGAGCTGAAGGACAGTGCCCAGGCCCAGAGTTCAGGCCCCACAACTGACCAAAAAATAAACAAATAATTCAGATCATTGTGTATGCAGATCCTAAATAATATCATTATCTAATCATAGTAGCCATTAGCCATTGCAATGTAGCTAGTTGACACTGGAAAAAAAGCCCACTCCAAATTGAAATATACTGTGATTGTCAAACACACTCCATATATCAGGTATAAAACACTTTGGTAATAAATTTTTATTGATTATATGTTGAAGTAATTCTTTAGTTATACTATGTTAAATAAAATGTAATATTAATAGGTAATTATGTTTCTTCAACAGGGCTCCAAGAAAACCTTAAATTATACACAAAGCTCAGATTTTATTTCTGCTAGAAAGTACTATTCTAGAAATTAGTAATGGTCAACTAAGAGGTCCAAAGATTGAAGACTGGGCATATGGCTTCTCTAGAGCAAAGAAAGTGAACTAAACATTTTTGAATACTTATAAATCTTTACCAGTTAGAATGAATGAACTACTGAAATAGACGTCACAAAGACATGAAAGATGCATGCATTGAGATACTGTTTTGGTGAACTGTTTATGTCTTTTTAAGATGTTTTCATGTGACTCCACTCTTTAATTGTGTATGACTAAACAGAGCTGTTAAAAAGCTATACTACTTTCACTCTTTTATGGATGATAATTTATCTGCTTGCTTCCAGAGATTACAAATCCCACTCCCATCACTTTAACCACCCTTGAGTTATGTTTTAATTTCTCAAATAATATGACAATATTAATAAGAATAGTGTGATTACTAACCTGCATTTCATATTTCAGAGTCATGTGGAAGCACCAGGATCCCATTCCTACCACTGAAATTAAAGCAAACAAATAAAAAACAATTAGCATTATTTCTTTAGAGCCCCTCTGCACATCACCTTGACAATAAAATTTTAAAAAATAAATTCTTGGGCTGGGAAGGTGGCTCAGTGGTAGAGTGCTTGCCTTGCATGCTTGAGGCCCTGGGTTCGATTCCTCAGCACCACATAAGCAGAAAAAAAAGCCAGAAGTGGTGCTGTGGCTCAAGTGGTAGAGCACTAGTCTTGAGCTGAAGAGCTGAGGGACAGCGCCCAGGCCTAGAGTTCAGGCCCATGACCAGACCCCCCCACACACAAAAAAATAATAAATTCTTTAGAGATGAAAGAGTGATTTTAGAAGACAATAAGGTATGTGAAAGCTAAGTTTTAGGGAAACAAAGTTTATAAAATCTTGTAGAATGATACAGCTGAGATTGGGTGGAGGGGTGGGGGGAGGATGGGAAGGGATGGGAAGGGGAAACAAAGGAGGAGGCTACAATGCTTGATAAGAAATGTACTCATTATCTTGCCCATGTAATTGTAACCCCTCTGTACAGTATTTTCACAATAAAAAAATTAAAATTAAAATAAATGATACAGCTGATGATAGGTAAGTTCTGTAATTCAGACTTTAGTATAGAAGGAAACAAGCACATTATAAGTTTTCATTTTCTTTTTGGGCAGGACTGGAGCTTGAACTCAGCACCTTGCACTTGCTAGGCTGGTGTCTATTATTTAAGCACATCCCCAGCCCACATTGTAAGTATTCTTAAGTTCTGCCCCCTAAGTAAAATCACTTAGACAAATATATTACTTGATGCTCTGGATAAGCTTTCATGTGTATAGCTGGTTGGCTATACTTTAGCACTCCCTGACACTAGTGATCCAAACAGCTAAGTGGTATGCTTACGAAGAGAGGCCAGTGGTGGTCCCACACCTGTTAATGGTACTACATTTAGTTATCAGAAATGACTATAAAAGGAGAGCTACTGTTTCTACAACAACCATTTTTAATGCTTAGAACAAACTTAGTAAGTAACTAATAAAAATTTACTATTGAATAAGATGGTTTTAACAAAATTAAACATTAAGATACATTTTCAATAAGTCTGTTTCAATTTTTAAAAACTTAATGATATCTAGTAATAGGATTTATTTTCTGCATAGGTTTAGTTCAGCATTTACTAAGTACTTCCTATTTGCCAAGTTCAGTTACAGATGATGAAGTACAAAGATTCAACCACTGGTCTTAATGAAGCATATAGTCTACTGGAGGAGAAAGGCAAAAACACAGAAGAAACCAGAAAATGAAGATACAGTAGCATGGGAGCACAGAGGAGGCACCCTTGTGAAGGAAAGCAAGAATGAGTGGAGGTTCTAGCATTATAATCATGATAAGGGGGCTGGGAATGTAGCTTAGTGGTAAGAGTGCTTGCCTAGCATGCATGAAGCCCTGGGTTCAATTCCTCAGTATCTCATAAACTGAAAAAGCCAGAAATGGCACTATGGCTCAAGTGATAGAGTGCTAGCCTTGAATAAAAGCATCTCAGGGACAGTGCCAAGGCCCTGAGTTCAAGCCCCAGGACTGGCCCCCCAAAAAAGGTAAATAATTTATATTATATTTATATGAGGCTACTTCAGAAAAATTTCAAACTTGTTATTTTTGCTTTAAAAATCACTATAAAAAGTGAAAGTGAAGTGAGATGATTATTTGTTCTAAAGCTAGAACAGCCAGTTCATCAAGAGTCACTCAAGGATTGCTTTTACCCAAACATTTTCAAAATATTTTCTTGTTATTATAAATTTTATAGCATTAAGCCAGGCGCCAGTGGTTTATGACTGTAATTCTAGTTACTCAGGGTAGAGAGGTCTCAGCCTGAGACCTTAAGGTCACAATTCCAGGCCAGCCTGGATAGAAAAGTCCAATGGAGAGCTCCAATTAACCAGCAAAAATACCAGAATAGAGAGGTGAGGTACAAGTGGCAGAATGACAGGGATTTTTTTTTTTTTAAGCAAAAAAGGTGAGTTAAAGTACAAAGCCCTGAGTCTAAGACCTGGTACTAACACACACATACACAAAAGACATAACACAAAAGTCTGATGGTTTCAGAGACCACTATAATCCATTTGCTTTTAATAATCCAAGTTGGGTAAGACATAAAACAGTATTCTGATGGAAAATCTATTATGGTAGCGATGTTAGTTTTCAAATTCCTTTCAAGGCAGAGCAGCACTAGATTTACTCCTAGATTTTATTTTTTTTGGGTGGGGGTGGTCCGGTTGTGGGGCCTGAACTCTGGGCCTGGGCGCTGTCCCTCAGCTCTTCAGCTCAAGGCTAGCGCTCTACTACTTGAGCCACAGCGCCACTTCCGGCTTTTTTCTTTTTTCTTATGTGGTGCTGAGGAATCGAACCCAGGGCCTCATGCATGCAAGGCAAGCGCTCTACCACTGAGCCACCTTCCCAGCCCCAAAGGAATAGTTTTTCTTTTTTTGGGGGGGTCCGGTCGTGGGGCCTGAACTCTGGGCCTGGGCGCTGTCCCTCAGCTCTTCAGCTCAAGGCTAGCGCTCTACTACTTGAGCCACAGCGCCACTTCCGGCTTTTTTCTTTTTTCTTATGTGGTGCTGAGGAATCGAACCCAGGGCCTCATGCATGCAAGGCAAGCACTCTACCACTGAGCCACCTTCCCAGCCCAAATTTTATTTCTTTAAAAAATATTCTGCTGTAACTGACACTTGTGGTAAATTTCAAATGCAGAGAGATGTAATGGAACAATATCTTTCTTCATACAATGTCTTACATTTTATTCTTTTAAAGCAAACCACTCATTTTTGCTAGTTTGCTAGCTACCTTTATGAGTATACATTTATATACTATTTCTATTGTCATGCACTCCTCATTTTTCTGTTAACTCCTCCAGCCATGGGTGATTATTAGTCTAGTAGTAGTAGTAGTAGTAGTATATTAGTAGTAGTAGTCTACTATCTGTTCTAATAGATTTGCCTATTCTGCAAATAAAGTTGTTGAAAACTACACACACACAGAGACATTATCAATTTGGCATTTTTAAAAAAAATACCACTTTTCTAGCTACTTAGTTGGCTGAGATGGGGAGGATAATGGTCTGAGGCCAGCCTGGACAGAAAAGTTCATCCCTTCCTCAAACCATAGCTGGGCACAGTGGAGCATGCCTGTTATTCCAAGCTACTTGGAAAGTTGAGCTTGGGATGATCACGGTCCCAAGACAGCCAAGACAAAATCTGTAAGATTCCAGCTGGATGCAGAGGCATGTGTCTGTTAGTCAACAACTACAGGTTGGTAAGGATGTGAGACCCAAACCTAACAATGACCAGAAAAAAAATGGCTAGAGAGTGGCTCAGTGATGGAGCACTACACCTGAGTTAAAACCCCAATGCTGAGGGGAAGGGGGGTGGTAAAAATCACTATGATTACAAGGCAGGACAAAGGAATAGTTTTTCTTTTTTTGGGGGGGTCCGGTCGTGGGGCCTGAACTCTGGGCCTGGGCGCTGTCCCTCAGCTCTTCAGCTCAAGGCTAGCACTCTACACTTGAGCCACAGCGCCACTTCCGGCTTTTTTCTTATGTGGTGCTGAGGAATCGAACCCAGGGCCTCGAGCATGCAAGGCAAGCGCTCTACCACTGAGCCACCTTCCCAGCCCCAAAGGAATAGTTTTTCAACTTTAATAATAAGGGTATTTTAAAGCAGCCTCATATAAGTATATTTACAAGCTGTATAAATACTATGGTGCTGGCTGTGTATGCTAATAGTTAATATATATGTTTGTTTTCTAAGACAGGGTCTTGTTATCTAGCTCAGGCTGGCCTTAAACTTGCCATGTTGCCAAAATATAAGTTCTTCCTACATGTCTTCCCATTGCTGGGATTACAGGTGTGGGCCATAATACCTTGCCCATATATTTATCTTTATTAGTATGTATTAACTATACAAAGGAGTTTCTTTGTGATATTTCCATACATGTATTAGATGTACTTTGACCCAATTCACTCTCTAATTACTCTTTCTTCTATGGTTACACAATTTTAATGGGTTTCATTATTCTATTCATACCTTTCATTCTTCCCTTCCTCCTGTTTCCCAACCTAAAGATCACCCCACATTTTCCATTCACGTCATTCTTTTTTATTTTAAAGGTCTACATTCCACGTGTGACATTTGCCTTTTTCAGTCTGACTTATTTCTCTTAACATAATTTCCGATTCACTCACTTTTCTTGCAAATGTCACTTCATTCTTTATAGCTGAATAATACTGCATTTTATGTATATGTATGTATACATACATATACATTTAGCTCTATTTATATTTTTTAAAAATATAAAACAGTGATTTTTAATGAGGTAAAATAAACTCTCTCTCTCTCTCTCTCTCTCTCTCT
>NW_012267238.1:5884796-5896583 GCF_000151885.1 Dipodomys ordii | reverse complement strand
GGAGGAGGAGGAGGAGGAGGAGGAGGAGGAGGAGTTGTTGAAGTTGAAGAGCTTTCTTCCCATGTTCCAACAGGTAATTTTTCTTACTCCCAGGGCTGTGCACATCTTACTTAGTTAAATGACAGAATAAACACCTAGTGAGGCAGGCAAAGAACTCTATAATCTGGTTCCATTCATTTCTTCCATTGCAACCTGTGATCCAGCAACATTCAATAGCCTCTGTTTCTGATCTTACATCTCACACTTACCCATTCTTTCTGCAAGGAATTTTGCTTTGTTGTCCAGTCCTACTTGCTGCTAACCCATGTCTTTGCTTAATGAAATCCTATGTAACCACTACATCAATTTTATTTTTCTGCTCTTTATTCCTTTCAGCTTTTTTCTTTAGAAATAATTTCAAGCACATAACTATTGAAAGATTTCCAGAGAGCTCCTATATATACTCTAATCAGATTTTTAACACTTTGTTCACTTTTACATATATTTATGTACAGCTTTTTCTATGCCATTTATGATTAAGATGGATACATCATATCCTTTTACACCTTAAAGTTTCAGTGTATCCCAGATTCATATTAACTATTATTCCCAAATCAAAATTCTCCTCTGCTCCCTCTTCTATTAAGTCTACCACACACAGAGTTCAAGAAATAATATTTGGTAGGTTAACAATTACTAGCTTTTGGTGTATTGTTTGTGCTTACACAGCTGTATAAATACTTGACCAATCTCAAAATTTATGATTCAGTGGGTGTTGGGTACCTACACTAAGGATCTGTCAATGATTCTTCTATACATTGAAAGCCAAAGATCACTGTTAAGTTTTTTTTAATCTTTCATCTAATAAGATTAAATAACTTTTTAAAATTCATGTAAGCCTTAATAGAATTCATTATTATTCTCATTTTGTATAGGAAGAAAGCAGTGCTTAGAATTATCCGTGGTTACACAGATAGTAGAAAGAAGACAAGAAACGAAGTCAATCTAGCTTTTCTCTGCATTGCAACTGTTCCTGGAAGCAACAAAGAAAAATTTCAAAATTTTTATAAGGTTGTGCTGAAGGAGAGTGTTCAAAAGAACAGAACTTTTACTTGAGAATAAGACTTCATGGTGTCCATTCCATGAAGAAGTCCAAGTGAGTAAAAAACAAGGTCTTAATAAAGACAACACAAATAGAGGCAAATTCTAGAGATGAAGAAAATGTAGGGTTTGGCAAATGGGAGTCCAGAGAGGAGAAGGAAGAGAACTAGTCAAGTACAAAACTGGTTTTGTGTCAATCATCTAAGAAAGCAGTCATAAAAAGGAACAAGGAGGAAGTTTGCAAAGGAAGCAGGGAGAAATGACCAGGATGCTTAATGTGAACCAGATGAGGAAACCCAGCCACTTCTCCACATCTTACAGCAATCAAAGCAGAGTTCAGGAAACACTTTGGTCATTTCTTCTTTAATCAGTGATTAATCCGGGCACTCTTCAGACATTAAAATATTGGAAACAGAATAAGCCAGAGTATAAATACTGACTCACTGTGAGCCTCTTAAAATGTTTTATCATGCTGACCATACCCAGATCCAAAGGAAAACTATGACATGCCTTAATGGAGGGAGTGAGGGAGGGAATACAAAACATTTCTATAAGTGAAAACCAAGTCCTGAAAGCAAAAGATCAATGAAAAAATTCCACCAATGTTAGCATATCTGGAAAATTATGGAAATCTACAATTTTCATGAATTTTGTGGTGAAAAATAAGTAGTAATAATACATTATAAATTTCAAAGGGTAGTAGGGAAAGATTTTGAAATTGTCTACCTTAAACAAACGATAGTTTCCCTGACTAAAACATGTATACATGTATCATAACATCACATTACCCCATTACTGTGCACAATTTTTATGTTTTCTGTATCAGTTAAAAAATAAATTTAAGCCAGGCATCGGTGTCTCATGCCTGTAGTCCTAGCTACTCAAGAGGCCTGAGATCTGAGGATTGTGGTTCAATGCCAGCCCAGGCAGAAAAGTCCATGAGATTCTTATCTCCAATAAACCACTAGAAAACCGGAAGTGGCACTGTGGCTCAAGCAGTAAAGTGCTCACCTTGAGCTGAAAAGCACAGGGACAGCACCCATGTCCAGAGTTCAAGCCCCATGACTGACAATAAAATAAAATAAATAAATTTAAAATTTTTACTTAGCTGGATGTGATGGCCAACTATTTGGGAAGCTGAGGCAGGAGGGTTGTTTGAAGACAAGCATGAGAAACTCTTAAATATTAAAAATAGATTCTAGTTTAAAGCTGCACATAAAATTTTCTGGAAATGCTATAGGTATTTTAAAAACTCTTCCTTCAGTGTATAAACTTCCAACAGGTTAGAGATGATCCAAAATTAGTTAAGGCAATGATCAAATTAGGAGGGGAGGAGGGAGGCTCAAGTGGTTCTGTCTGTTTACCAAGTGTAAGGGCAAGTTAAAACCCCAGTATGAGAAGGAGTGGGGAAAGAAGAGGATAGAGGAAGACATAGAATATAACTATCTCCAAGTCAGCCCTAGAACTTGGTTTATATTTTTCTACATAGATTCTGAACCATAATAGCAGTTTAAGAAATTAGTTTCAGCAAATTTTCTATTTTAATGTTCTTTAAAATCTGACCAAAAGCTGGGTGCTGGAGGCTCACAGAAGGCTGAAATCCATCTGAGGATCACAGTTTGAAGCCAGCCTGGGCAAGAAGTCTGTAAGACTTTGATCTCCAATAAACTACCCTAAAAAAAAAAAAAAAAAAAAAAAGAAATGGAGCAGTGGCTCAAGTGGCAGAACACTAGCCTTGAGCAAAAGAAGCCTGGGACAGCACTGAGGCTCTGAGATCAAGCCCCACAGTAATCACACAAAATGAAACAAAACAAAACAACAAACACTTTAACCAAAAATATCAACTGATGTTCCTATTTAAGATCAAAGTGTCTTACTTAAATTTTATATCAGGTGTCAAGAAGAGTGTAAAGACAGGATCTCAAGAGGTCTTGGGTTCAAGTCCCAATTCTGTTCAATGGACTCTAAATCTACTTCTCATGTCTAAGTCTCAGTTTTTCACCTGTGATATGTAAAATAATGTTTTAAAAATATGTTTCAGTGTGAGAGTAAATTTATGACTTGTAGGTGCTCCTTGTTAGAAATGTCACTAAAAGCCAGGCGCCGGTGGCTCAAACCTGTAATCCTAGCTTCTCAGGAGGCTGAGATCTGAGGATCACGATTCAAAGCCAGCCTGGGCAGGAATACCTGTAAGACTCTTATCTCCAATAAACCACTAGAAAACTGGAAGTGGCACTGTTGTTCAAGCGGTAAAGCGCTCGCCTTGAGCTGAAGAACTGAGGGACAGCGCCTAAGCCCAGAGTTCAAGCCCCACGACTGTCAAAAAAAAAAAAAAAGAAAAGAAAAAGAAATATCACTAAAGATTCACTACAAAGCAGTTTACATTTAGTCTAAAAGAGTTATAATTTGTCTATTTAGTCTACAACATTTCTCTGGTTTGGTGAGAACACTTGTGACTCCTGTTTCTATTAGTAACCTGCATTTGCCCCACCACAGTGCCAGTGCTTTCTTCCTGATGTTCTGAGGTCGGAGGCTTCAGGTAGCAATGGCCAATCAGACCCTGTGCTATCCCTGTGGGATACTATATACTCTCCTGAGATTTTTGCTTTATTATATCCTTTTCTCTCTTATAGCATCAATCTCTACTTCTCTAATGACTTTTCACATATTCTCTAGTTCCTCAAAAAATCAACCTCCTGCCCTATTTACCTTTGTTTCTTCACCCTCCTAAATTGTCAGAGAACTCTTTCTACTTTGTCACCTTCACTCTTTATTACTCAAACCTAATTAGTTCTTTGAGCAAACATTTTCTCTCTTCATCTTATCCAATTTCTTAGTAGCATTTCATACTGATATACTTTCTTCTCTAGTTTTCTGTAATAATCTATTCTTCTGGTTCTCTTATCTTTATAGGTTCTTTTTTTATAGGTTCCTTTGTTCTCACCTTGTATTCTTTATGTTTAAGTCTGGAAGTCTAGGGATGCATATTCAAACCCCAGAGATTCATTTGGATCAAACAGGCTAAAAAAAAAAAAAAAAAAGAGCAGTGTGGTAGAGCACTAGCCTTGAGCTGAAGAGCTGAGGGACAGCGCCCAAGCCCTGAGTTCAGGCCCATGACTGGACCCCCCCCCCCAAACAAAAAAAGAGCAGTGAAGATTGTGTCCAATTAGAAAGACTATACTAAAGAGAATAGCTCAGGCGGCTGTTTCTATGAAGAAATACACGCTTACAGATAGATTGTGTGTCTTTGCATACACACATGCATGCACATGTGAGTGAACAGTACTGAAGCTTGAACTCAGGATCTGAGCACGGTCCCTGGGCTTTTTTGCTGAAGGTTAATGCTGTACCACTGGAGCCACAGCTTCACTTCTGGCTTTTTGGTGCTTAATTAGAAATAAGAGTCTGCAGACTTTGCTGCCTGGGCTGGCTTCAAATCTTGGCCTTTAGAGCTAGGATTATGAGTCACCAGCACACAACCAAGCTATGTTGTGGGGTTTTTTTTTTGTTTTTGTTTTTCCCCCAACACTGGGGGAAAGTAATTGGCAAGTAATTTCTCTATATCATTTGAGCTATGGCCTCAACTTGTAATCTTTTATTTATTTATGTATTTATGTTTAATTTTTTTATTGAAAAAAATTTTTTGGGTCCAGTCATGAGGCCTGAACTCTGGACCTGGGCGCTGTCCCTCAGCTCTTCAGCTCAAGGCTAGCGCTCTACCACTTGAGCCACAGCACCACTTCTGGCTTTTTTTTCTGCTTATGTAGTGCTGAGGAATCAAACCCAGGGCCTCATGCATGCAAGGCAAGTGCTCTACCACTGAGCCACCTTCCCAACCCTGTAATCTTTTATTTATTTAAGACAATGTAGATATTTTGATTTAATGTATACTTTTTCCGTTTTCAAAAGTAGACAACTAGTTTAAAAGGTCTAAACTTTAAATATGGGCCAATTAAGACATGTACATTTCAGAGCCTGCCTCTGAGTGATGCACTTGTGTCATCAAGCTTTGGGTGCTCTACATTCTCTCCTTAGTGGTTGCACCTATGCCAATGTTCTTAAATACCAGCATCAATAAGACAATGATACCTAAACCCCAACCTCCTATATGCAAATCACTACTTGACTAATGTCTCATAGGCATTTCAAACTAGACAGAATCAAAACAGAATGCCAGATCTTCCTTCTAGACCTAAGCTTTCTCCATCTCAGTTAATGGAACAGTTGTCCAAACAAGAAACTGGACAGTCATCTTTGAAAATTGGTCTTTCTTTCATTTTAACACATGCTTTAGGGGTGAGTGAATTTAAATTATCTCACAATATAAAAGTATCTCCTAAGCCCATCGACTTCTCACTAGTCCCTACAAGTATCATCCTAGTGAAGCTACCATCATCTCTCATGTGGACCACTGCAACAGCTTCTATTCCACACTTGTACCTACTGACTACCAATCCATTTTCCACAAAGCAGCCATAGCCATATTATCTTTTAAAAATGTAAACAAAGGCAGGTGCTATAAAACATCTCTAGTCCTAGCTATTCAGGCAACTGACACTGAAGGCTACTTGAGTTTACGAGTTCCAGAACAGATCGCACAACATAGCAAAAACATGTTTCTTTAAAACACACACACACACACACACACGTATGTATTGAAAGAGAGAGTACATGCCATTCGCCTATTTACAACACTCCTGTGTCTCTCCACTGCTCATGGAATAAACACTTTGCTCTGGCTTAAAGACCCTATGTGACCTTTCTTCTTGTCCAACTTCACATTTTGCCTCCTTCCCCCTTTGACTACTAAGGAGTCCTGGAGGAAAACCAGAATGTACACAGATAATTACATACAATATATTGATTATAGTAATAGAGATACACACTGGCACACTGTATGTAGTGAAAGCACAGAATAAAGAACCAAGAGATTGAGGTGGGTTTAAGGGAAGGCTTTCAAAACACACACACACACACACACACACACACACTCCTGAATGACAGACATATTGCATATTCCAGACAAAGAAGTTAAAAGGAAGGGCTGGGAAGTTGGCTCAGTGGTAGAGCGCTTGCCTTGCATGCATGAGGCCCTGGGTTCGATTCCTCAGCACCTCATAAGCAGGGGGGAAAAAGGCCAGAAGTGGCTCTGTGGCTCAAGTGGTAGAATGCTAGCCTTGAGCTGAAGAGCTGAGGGACAGCGCCCAGGCCCAGAGTTCAGGCCCACGACTGGACACCCCCCCCAAAAAAAAAGTTAAAAGGAGAGATGTACTAAAATCAGCAAACAGTTTGATGTATTTGAAATGTAGGGTAAATGTGGAAGAGTTGTGGAAGATAATGGACAAACTCCAGATTCGAACCAATTTGCCAAGGAATGAAGATTTTCAAATAGGATTATCTTATGTTAAGAGAAAATTATTACAGCACAAAGTAGGCATGGCTGGAGAACACAAGTGAAATTTAGTAAAGCAGTCACCACTGATACACTGCAATTTATCAAAAGAGGCAGCGTTTCTAAAAAAAAAAAATCCAAATCATTACGAACAAAAAATTCAAGAGTTGAACAAGAGTCAGGCACAAATGACAAACTGTGAAAACAATATTGATTGGCCATTTATGTTATCAAAAATTCCTGAGATAATCAAAACTTTTTCTTTTATTTCTTGAATGCAAACTGACTCAATCAAATGGAGGTAGACATTTTATTAATACCAAAGTAACTTTTTAAGGCACCATTCTGTCATGATGTTTAGCTTGAAGTTACATTTAAATGCTTGTTTGAAATGTTCAAATCCATCTAAAATTTATAGTTATACATATTATCCAGGGCATTCTAAAACACAAGTAATACAAACAAGTTCCCCCAGCAAATTATATTTAAGATGATGACTGATACAATCAAAATAATAGAATTGGAATCATGACATTATTCACACCACTTTATTACAGTCTTCCAAGCATATTAAAGAATTTCACTCAGTTGACACCTCTTTAGTTATATATTTTGGCAGACTACCAGCCAAAGGTTTTTAAAGGCTACAACAGATATGCTCAGATGTGATCACACTGGAAAGAGTATACAAGGGTTTTGAAGTCAGACCTAGACAGACTAGATTTATCACTTACTATGTGTCTATTTTATAAAGTTGTTTAATTTTCCTTGAGATTCTGATATCTCTGTTGTAAAATAAGAAGACTAATGCTCATAATAGTCACTATCAGCATTATCTCACATGTACCTCTATGCTGGAAGTATCAACCAATTGTATTTTCTAATCCCTATCTCAAACTTTGAAAAAAAAAAAGTATGTATGTAGCACTCTTTACATTTTGGAAGCAGCTAACTTATTTTCCATGGCAGTAACTTGAAAGTGAAAGAAGTACTGTAAGTTCCTTTTAAATCATATCGTTGTTTAACCATGAGGCCTAACCAGGGAGCTAGAGTAAATGACAGAAGGAAGGCCATGTTTCCATAGAATCAAAAGCATAACAGCTTAGTATGTGATTATTTTAGAATGTAGGTACTGAGCTAGCCTTTTAGTGCAGTTAAAACAATGCTTGCATAATTTCCAGGACTTTCATGACTACAGCTTGCCAAGTGAAGTCAGCATTCACAATAGGAATAAACTGCAATACCATATCAGAGAAGCATAGAATGCACTAATTGAAATCATGAGTTTTAGAGTGTTGCCCTATGAAATTTAGACTATCTCTAAACTGAAATCATTTAGACTATTTTTTAAAGCCTTTCTAAACAAGGCAAAGGTGGCTCATACCTGTCTGTATCCTAGATCTGTACTCAAGAGGCTGAGAGAGAAAGGATGGAGGCTTGGGACCACCCTGGTCAGGAAAGTTCAAGAGACCCTATTTGAAATTCAGCAGCCCCAAACAGGAAGATATGCCTCAAGTGGTAGAGTACCAGCTTAGCAAGCATGAGGCCCTGAATTCAAACCTCAGTACCGCCAAATAAACAAACAAATAAAAATAATTTAAAAAGACCTTTTCAATTGTTTCCCATTTACCATCAAAAGAATTGAACAATTCCTTTTCTAATACCACTGGCCTAGTAGTATGTAGCAGCATTATGGTAACACGTACTCGCACGCGCGCGCGCACACACACACACACACACACACACACGCCAGAATATTCTATATTTGCCCTATGTATTCTGGATTAGTTTCCTTTCCTACTTCCTACAAGTATGTCAATATATTAGTAGCAGATAAGCTACTACATCTATTTAGTAATTAATGAACTACAGTGGCAACTACATTATTGACAGACAGAATGAGGGCCACCAAAAATGTTCATGTCTTAACTCCAGAACCTATGAATATATTACTATGAATGGAAAACTTGATTTTGCAAATGTGATTGAATTAAAGACCTTGAAATGGAAAGCTCTTGTATTACCAGGGTATGCCTAATCACCTGAATCCTCAAAAGCAAGAGCTTTCCTACTGAGGTGAGAGTCTAGGGAGATGGAACTGTGGAAGAATGGTTATAAGGCTGCAGTTACCAGCTTAAAATTTAAAGGAAGGAAACCATGAGCTGGAAAAAACAAACTGAATGCTGATGCATTTTTAGCTTAGTGAGACCTACATCAATTCAAACCTCCAAAACTTCAGGATAATAAATTTGTGTTGTTTTAAGCCACAGAATTTCTGGTACTTTGGTAAAGCAGCAGAAGGAAATCCATATAGTTAGTAATAGCTGGATAGTATATTAGTTACACCAGTGCTTGAAGTGTCTTAAAAACTGCTAACAAACTTTCATCTAAAGGCTCCATTTAAAAACAAAAACTGCCGGGCACCGGTGGCTCACACCTGTAATCCTAGCTATTCAGGAGACTGAGGTCTGAGGATCATGGTTCAAAGCCATCCCAAGCAGGAAAATCTGTGTTATCTCCAATAAACCACAAGAAAACTGGAAATGCCACTGTAGCTCAAGTGGTAGAGCACTTGAGCTGAAGAGCTGAGGGTCGGCGCTCAAGCCCAGAGTTCAAGCCCCATGACCAACCAAAAAAAAAAAGCAAAATATAGACTAGGGAGAAATATTCACAGTACATAGCAATAAAACCTACATAAACCTGTGTTCAGAAAATACGTGATACAAAATCAGTAAGAAAAAGACAACTCCAGTTAACCACCAAAAAGCCAGAAATGGAGCCACTCTGGCGCAAACTATAGAGCCTTGAGTGAGAAAGTGAGGGAGAGGGAAAGAGGGAGGAAAGAAAAGAAAAGACAACCCAATTTTAAAATGGGCAAAAGACTTTATAGACACATCACAGAAGAGGATTTCTGAATAAACTTAATAAAGGCTCAAATAAGATTTTTTTTAAAAAAAATACCAAATTTTCCTATGATGTGGACTATTTGGAACACTCTCATTGCTGGTAGGCGTATAAAGTAGCACAAATATTTCAAAGGCATTTTGGCAATTTATTTATTTGTTATCTACAATTCAGAACCTTCTCTAAGGCTTTATTATCAAAAATAATCCTATCAACTACTTGTTTTTCAACTATTGTAGTCTTAGTTCTAGTTTTACAAGGAATAAAAATAGACAAGGAACTAGTAAAACTCTTCTCTCTCTTAAAAAAAATAGATGCTGTGATTTTGATATCCATCTTCTTAGAAAGAATAATTATTTGTTCAATTACTATCTTCTGATGACTCTGGCCTACAATACTGAATATAAAGCACAATTGAGGCCCACCACATGAAAAACTCTGCAATTGCCTGTCTTCTGCCTTATTCAGGTAATTTTACCAAGTCTTTTTCCTTGCCTCCTGTTCATTACATAGACTACTTAGTTACCTGTGGTTCTGATTCTCTGGCTGATCCTGTCCCTGAGTTTGGCTATTATGTTTGACATATTTATTTACAGTATAATCACATAAAAACCACACCTGAATATGCACAAAGTTTAAAAAAGTTTCTGTAGGATGGTAGGACTATTATTGCTTTTACAATTTTTTCTCCAATGTTACTATTTAAGTAACAAGGTTACTATTATATAACATAAATTAGAGAGGAAAGGTCAATGCTATCTTTGGCAATATCTGAAAAAATAATTAAATAAAGGGAAGTAACAAGTCAGCAAAAGCTGGTTATGAAACAATTTCCAAAAGTCCTTTTCTTGGCACATTAATTTAATACCTGCTTCATTACAAGTGTAACTGAAACAATGTAAAAGCTTGCACTATTCTAATAGGCATAATATTAAGATCATTTCAGATGGTTCTGGTTTAGTCTGTTAGTGACAATCATGATCACATAAACTGAATTAAGTAAAAATAAGACAAGATGATGTTGTGTTCCTAATGTAATGAGAACTTGTCAGTGCTGGTATAATGTTGCCAATCAAATTATTATCTTATAATGCCATGAAACTTTCTAATGATCCTTTTAAAGACCTTTAGAGTTTTTTTAAAATTTTACCTTTGATAATTTATCTTTCTTGTTACTATTATTTGCTCTTTGGGTAAATTCACAATCACAAATAGATTTCACATGAAGAAAAAGTTATTATTATTTGAAGTGCATCTTCTACCATTGGAACATAAGCTCTAAGGGGACAAAAACCTTATCTTTTGTTTTGTTTATTTAATATCTAAGTTAGAATCACAGAATCTTGACTTTGAGCCACATAGTATGTACTTAAAAAACATTTGTAATGAAAAGAATAAAGGAGTTATGTTTCAACTTTAAAGTATTAAGATAAACCACAATTTGTGGCTTTGAGAATAAAGGGAAAAAATCATGGAAAAGGCTTGATACGTTTTATTTTAAATAATAACAGTTTTAAGTTACTGGTTTATGGTAGAATGAGTTAAAAGCATACAAATATGAGTTCAAAAGATTATATAGTTGTGTAATCTTCTATGGGGAGGAGTTTTTTTTTAATTGTGAAAATACTGTACAGAGGGGTTACAATTACATGGGCAAGATAATGAGTACATTTCTTATCAAGCATTGTAGCCTCCTTCTTTGTTTCCCCTTCCCATCCCTTCCCATCCTCCCCCCCCACCCCACCAAAGTTGTAAAGTTCGTTTTCGACATAATGAATTGGACATTTCATTGTTGCAATGGGTCCACCTATATCCTTAATTAAACGATTTGTTTTTTCCCTTCCAATGGGGAGGAGTTTTAAGATTTATTTACTGAGAATGCTTTCTCATCAACTTTAAATTAGAATGACTTGCATTTTTTAATCTGAAGCTGTTGTGACATTAAGACTTTGCTTCCTGCTCCAGAGGCTTTAGACGCTACTCTACTCCTAATTCCCAGTGCTCTTGAGGCATGTGTTAAACACATTCTCTTCTTCAGGAAGGCCTCACTGCAGCTTCAGGGGCTTGATTGTTATCTAGTACTTAACCACTCTCAGTTCTGCATACACTGAGTGGATATTCTTGTGAACTTGAGAGGTATGTGCTCTTTTTTTTTTAAAATCAAAGCATCTTTATCATATTTTCCCCCAATATAGATAGCTTTTTATACTTTTATTCTGGTCACAATGTGTAGCTTATGAGGATTCTATGGATCTATACTGTATTTTTTTCCCCACAATCTGCAGGTAAAGACTGAAACACTATCTGGGATTTTTTTTTTTTTTTTTTGGGTCCGGTCGTGGGCCTGAACTCTGGGCCTGGGCGCTGTCCCTCAGCTCTTCAGCTCAAGGCTAGTGCTCTACCACTTGAGC
>NW_012267238.1:5853132-5883359 GCF_000151885.1 Dipodomys ordii | reverse complement strand
AAAAGCACATCTGTAGTCCTAGCCACTTGAGAGGCTAAAGTGAGAGCATAGCTTAAGGGACAACGCTCCGGACCAGTGTTGGAACACAGCCACAACTCACAAAAAAAAAAAAAAAAAAAAACCAAAGAAAAGAACAAAGGGACTGGTTCCAATGCAGCTGTGACTGGAATGATGAGTTAAACTAAAGTTGGGTTTTCTGGAAGAACTGACAATTCTTCAGGATGGAGGAAATATATGGAAAAAATTAAAGTGCCCACTGATTACACTTGGCAATTTTTCTTTCTTTTTTGTGGTACTAAGATTAGACCCAAGACCTAGTACATGCTAAACACATGTTCTATCACTGATTTACATCCCAAACCCAAGTAACTTTCCTCCCTACATATCACAATTGTAATCTCTTATTTATAAAATTATTTGACTGAATTTCCTGCTAGACTACAAGTTCCAATAAATGAAACCTAGTTTGAGAACTATATCTAGCATATGATAGATTTTCAGTAAATATTTATCAAAAAATATTGAAAATGACTAAATTTTTAGATGAAAAAGTACCAAGACAGAGCACAATGACCCTCATAAATTTTTAACAGTCTATCCCTAAAATATTTTCCCACAAAACAGGAATTCCAAGTTTCTTCTGCAAAATTTTCCTCAACTCCAAAATCTGAGGACATATTATGTAAATAGTGTGTATCCTGTGTGATGACATATGCACAATCACCAAAGCAAAAGTGAAGTACAGACATAACAGAGGAAGAATATTTTCCTTTCAAGAGTTTGGGAAAGAAAACAGAAGCATGATTAAATAGCAAAGACATAACTCTTTTATCACTGTCCACTTCTGTTCCTACCATTTTCACTCCAAACCTCATATTCAACAGATTGCATGGTATATTATTATACAGATGGTAAGTGCTCAATGATTCTTTCTTAAAAATCAATGTTTACTTTGAAAATATTTAAGTTAGCACAGAAATTACAAAAATTTCACAATGAACACATACACCTTGAAAATTGATTCACACATAAACATTTTGCCATAGTTTATCTCTCTCTGTATTCTAATAACTACATAAAATAAACCAAGAAACACATTATTTTGTTGCACCATCTGAGACTGACTGAATACTTCGGCATGTATAATAGGCCTTTTGTGTAAATGGGTTCTGCATCTGTGATTCAATTCATCACAGACCTGAACTAAACACATACATATTTTTCCTGCTGTTATTACCTAAATAATTCACACAGCATTTACATTGCATTATGCTTTATAGAAATGGCCAAAAGTATATAAGAGTAATGTGCATAAATTACATGCAATCCCATACCAATTTATATTATGGACTTGAGCATCTGCAGATTTTAGTAACTGAGAGAAACCCCCACGGATATTGTACCGTCTAGGTAGGAACAGTCTCTTTCATGATCACAATGATCAAATGCAGGAAATTTAGCATTAATACTCTCATATATATACAATCTTTTGGGGCTGGGAAGGTGGCTCAGTGGTGGAGCACTTGCCTTGCATGCCTGAGGCGCTGGGTTCGATTCCTCAGGACCACATAAGCAAAAAAAAGCCAGAAGGGGGCGCTGTGGCTAGAGCACTAGCCTTGAGCTGAAGAGCTGAGGTAGAGCACCCAGGCCCAGAGTTCAGGCCCCACGACCCGACCCAAAAAAAACAAACAAACAAACTTCAGTACCTATATACAATCTTTTATTTGAGTTTGGATGATTTGGCTAAAATTGAACTTTAGACCTTCCTCACCTTATGCCCAATCCAGGATCTGACCACATACTGTCTTTACTTTTCGTATCTCTTTTAATCTGGAACTATTCCAGATTCTCTTTTCTGACATTAAAATTTTAGATGCATACCAAACAGTTGTTTTATAGAACACCTCTCAATTTTAGGTTTTATGACTGTTTTGACAGTAGAACATTACAATGTTTCCTTCTCAGCCCACATCAGGTAGAATCTGCCATTGGGTTGGGTTGTACTATTAATGATTTTAACTCTGCTTACTTGGACAAGGTAGTATCTGCCAGATTTCCCTCACTGTTACTCTTTTTCCCTTTGAAAATCAATGAGTAATTTATAAGGAGATACTTTATCATTCTGTCCCAACACTTCCAGCCAGTACTTTTTGCATTCACTGTGACTCTTTAGTGAACCCATTATACTCAGTTATTCTATCATTCTGTTTATACTTTTTTGGTTGTTTCATTTTTTTCCAAAAAAAATTTCCCTCTCTCTTGTTTTCCAGAATTTTAAGAGTTTTTAGGTTCTTTTGTGTTAAATCCATTACTGTCATTTTTTCATTTTGAAGCTCAGATTATGCTGGATTGGTAGAACTGCCTTCTGTGTCATCTGACTTGTTTCCTTCATTTTCTGAGTATTTTCATATCTTCTGGCATGGCTAGATGTTCCAAACTCAACCTGTACTTTCTCTGACTCAGCCCAGAAATTCAGCTACTTTGCCAAGAAATTTTGGCATGTTTTAGTGAGGAAAAAGTTTTTAAAAAACATGATACCTGTATGTTCACAATAAAAGACTAAAGCCCCCATGATACCTCTAACTCAAACCCCATACCACAGAGTTCTTCCTTACCTTTCCCCACCCAAATCTGTCAACTCCCTTCACAATGAAAACCTTAGCTCTTACTATTCTAGAATGTGTATGAAAATAGCTTCAGCATTACTATACCTGTATTACTGCCAATTACTACCAATAAAAAGTAAATAAATTTAGCAAAGTGAGATTCAAGATTGCCTTGCATTTTATTTTGTTTTCAATTTGAGAAAAAGTCATGAGAGAAATTTGTTGAAAGTTAATTGGATCCGTTCTTTTACTTCAATGTTGTAGGGGGCGTCAATGTTGAAGGTGGCTCAGTGGTAGAGTGCTTATAGGCCTGGCTTGATGTGTTTTTTTGTTTGTTTTGTTTTTGGTTTTGTTTGGCGGATGTGGGGCTTGAACTTGGGTTGGGTGCTATCCCTGCGCTCTTTAGCTCAAGGCTAGCACTCTACCGCTTGAGCTACAGCACACAGCACCACTTTCAGTTTTCTGGTGGTTAGCTGGAGATAAGAGTCTCATGGGGCTGGGATGTAGCTCAGTGGCAAAGCGCTTGCCTAGCAAATGCAACATCCTGGGGTTGATCCCCAGTACCAAAAGAGAAAAGACAAAAAAAAATACAGTTTTTTTAAAAAAAACCTAGACAAGAGGCTCACAGTTGGGCTGGGAAGGTGGCTCAGTGGTAGAGCGCTTGCCTTGCATGCATGAGACCCTAGGTTCGATTCCTTAGCACCACATAAGAAAAAAAGAAAAAAAAAGCCGGAAGCAGCGCTGTGGCTCAAGTGGTAGAGTGCCAGCCTTGAGCTGAAGAGCTGAGGGACAGCACCCAGGCCGAGAGTTCAGGCCCCACGACCGGAGTAAAAAAAAAAAAAGAGTCTCACAGACTTTCTTGCCTGAGCTGGCTTTGAACCTCGATCCTCAGCTCTCAGTCTCCTGAGTAGCTAGGATTACAAGCATGAGCCATCGGCACCCAGCTATGTATTTTTTTAAGAAAAACTTTAAATAAGGAAATGTTAAAAAACAAAACAAAACAAAAATATATATTTCACTTCTGCTTTAAATAAAGTTGTGGATTATATATATTGTTTTGCACTGTGTATTGTTTAACAGTATATCCCCAAATCCCTTCATATCAGATGTAGATACACCATTTGTCCAGCCTGTTTCCCACATATGAGCTTTTAAATAGTTGTAACTACAATACTAAATAAACTTGCACATATGTAGTTTTAAATTGCTGGTGATGGGCTGGGAAGGTGGCTCAGTGGTAGAACGCTTGCCTTGCATGCATGAGGCCCTAGGTTTGATTCCTCAGCACCACATAAGCTAAAAGAAAAAAGCCAGAAGTGGCGCTGTGGCTCAAGTGGTAGAGCGTTAGCCTTGAGCTGAAGAGCTGGGGGACAGTGCCTAGGCCCAGAGTTCAGGCGCCACAACCAGACTCCCCCCCAAAAAATAAATAAATAAAATAAAATAAATTGCTGGTGACTTATCTTCAAAGAAAATTCTTAAAAGCAGGACTGCCTAGTCAAAGAGCAAATGCATATATAAATCTGTCTACAAAATTTTTGCATTCCCACTGGTAATACACAAAGAATGCCTATTTCTCCCATAGTCTTGCCAAAGTTACATGTTTTTAAGCACTTGAGCTTCGGTAAATCTGAAAAAAGTAACACCTGTCACTAGAGCTTTTATTTGCACCTTTCTTTTTATAAGTAAACCAAATTTTATATACTTCTTGGCTAGTTTTTTTTGTTGTTGTTCCGGTCGTGGGGCCTGAACTCTGGGCCTGGGCATTGTCTCTCAGCTCTTCAGCTCAAGGCTATGCTCTACCACTTGAGCCACAGTGCCACTTCCAGATTTTTCCTTTTTGCTTATGTGGTGCTGAGGAACTGAACCCAGGGCCTCATGCATGCAAGGCAAGTGCTCTACCACTGAGCCACCTTCCCAGCCCCTTGGCTAGTTTTTAACAAGTATCTTTTTTACATTTATATTTAAAATTTAGTTTTACATAAAGAATACTAAACTTTTACTGTGGTGGGTGTTACAAAGACATGATTTGGCCTTTTGCCTGTGATATTCTTGTATCATACAAAAGCTTTTTGTTGTTGTTGTTATTTGTCGGTCATGGGGCCTAAACTCTGGGTCTAGACACTGTCCCTCAGCTCTTCAGCTCGAGGCTAGCACTCTACCACTTGAGCCACAGTGCCACTTCTGGCTTTTTCTGCTTATGTGGTGCTGAAGAATCAAACCCAGGGCCTCATGCATGCAAGGCAAGCACTCTACCACTGAGCCACCTTCCCAGCCCCAAAAGCTTGTACTTTTTTGTATAACCAATTTGTCAACCTTTTGCTTCTTACATCTGGATTATGAATCATAAGGAAATCTGTTCCCAAACACTGCATATGTAAGAATTTATAGATTTTAGTACATACAATATAATTTTTACATTTAGATTTCTGACCAATTTAGAATTCATTTTGTATAAGAACCATTCAATTATTTTTCCATTTATTTATACATTTCATCTTTGTCCCAGTGATTGAAGATACCATCTTTATTGATACTTGTAAGTTGTATATGTCAAGAATTTACACATTGGGGGGGCGGAGCAGGGAGGATTGGGGGGGCAGGGGAGGATAGGAAGGGATGAGAAGGGGAAACAAAGGAGGAGGCTACAATGCTTGATAAGAAATGTACTCATTATCTTGCCCGTGTAATTGTAACCCCTCTGTACGGTATTTTCAAAAGAAAAAAAAGAATTTACACATTCTTAATCTAACCTGTTGTAATTATTCATAAAAGTTCTTTATGGTCTTGTATATTCCGTGATATCGACTGCGATGTATCTTTTTAATTTCTGATAAGTCTTTTTCTTCTTAAGTCTAGTTAAAGGCTTGCCAATTATTTTTTTTAATCAAAACTTACATTTCATTTTTTTGTATTTTTAGTGTTTATCTCATTTATTTATGCTCTGATCTTTATTATTTTCCTCCTCTGGTATTTTTGAGTCTAGTTTGTTGTTGCTTTTCTACTTCCATTGGGTACAATCTTAGGTTATTTGTAGTTTCTTCCCATTTATTGCTACAAACTTTTCAGTATCTCACAGGCTTTTTTTTCATCTATCTCAAGAAACTTTTTTATTTCCCTTTTCATTTTTTTTATTTCCCTTTTCATTTTTTAAATTAACTCTTTGGTTGTTGGGAAACATGTTCTTCCACGTATTTGGAAAGTTTCTGAAGTTCTTCCTGATACTGATTCGTAATTTCATAACATTCTGGTCAGAAAAGATACTTGACATCATTTCAACCTTCTTAGATTGTTAAGGCTAAGATTATTTTATAATCTAACACAAATCTATCTTGGAGAATATTTCATATCTTATTAAGATAAATGTGTATTCTTAACTATTGGGTGAAATGGTCTATAAATGTGTTAGGTCTACTCATCTATAGTACAGTTTAAACCTACCATGTCTTTGTTGATTTTGTTTGGATGATCTGTCCATAGCTAAAAATGGGATGTTGAAGTTCTTTTTTATTATTGTATCATAGCCTATCTCTCCCTTTAGATCTAAACACTCACTTTCTATATTTAGGTTCCCTGATGTTGGGTACACATATATTTATATTTCTTGTATCTTCCTGCTGAATTGACCCATTTATCATTATATGATGATCAGCTTTGCCTTTTTACAATTTTTGCACTAAAGTCTATTTTTATCTGACATTAGTATAGCTTATTCCTCTCTCTTTTGGTTTCAATGTGTATAGAATATTCCTTTGTTTTCATTCTTTAAGTGTCATTATAGATGAACTAAGTCTGCTAGAGGTAACATAGTTTGATTTAGTTCTTTAATCCACTCAGCCACTTTTTTTTCTTTTTTGTGCTAATACTGGGACTTGAACTGGGCTTCCCACTATTGTTAGTTTCTTTGCTTATGGCTGACACTTTACCACTTGAGCCACAGCTCCACTTCTGGTTTTCTGGTAGTTTATTGGAGATAAGAATCTCATAAACTTTACTACTGGTTTCAAACTTCAATTCTCAAATCTCAGCTTCCTGAGTAGCTAGGAATCAAAAGCATGAACCACCATCACCCAGTATGGGGTTTTTAACTGATTAATCCATTTTTGTTCAAGGGATTTCTAATAGCTAAGGACTTTGGAGTAGAATTGATATGTCTTCTAGTTGTTCTGTATGTTCTTTCTCCCCCCTCACTATTTTCTTCTGTGCAAGTGACTTTTCTCTAGTATGTTTTGTTTTGGTTTTTGGTTGGTTGTGGGGCTTGAACTCTGGGCTTAGGCACTGTCCCTGAGTTCTTCAGCTCAAGGCAAGCACTCTACTGCTTGAGCCACAGCACCACTTCCGGTTTTCTAGTGGCTTACTGGAGATAAGAGTCTCACAGACTTTCCGGCCTGGGCTGGCTATGAATTGTGATCTTCAGATCTCAGCCTCCTGAGTAGCTAAGATTACAGGTGTGAGACACCAGAATCCGGCTTCTAGTATGTTTTAACTCTTTACTTTTATTTTCAGTGTGTTAATTAGGGGATTTTGTTTTGTGGTTACTATGATGCTTACTAAGAACATCTTATATTTATGTTAAGCAGATAAAAATTCAAATTGGATTATAGAAACAGAAACAAAAAAAGTATATTTTTTTTGCTGGTCATAGGGCCGGAACTCAGGGCCTCAGCACTGTCTCTGAGCTCTTTTTGCTGAAGGCTAGCACTCTACCACTTTGAGCCACAGCCTCACATCCAGTTTTGGAGATAAGAGTCTCATAGGGGGCTGGGAAGATGGCTCAGTGGTAGAGTGCTTGTCTTGCATGCATAAGGCCCTGGGTTTGATTCCTCAGCACCACATAAACCGAAAAAGCCAGAAGTGGTGCTACTCTGTCTCAAGTGGTAGAGTGCTAGCCTTGAGCTGAAAAGCTGAGGGACAGCACCAGGTCCAGAGTTCAGGCCCCACGACCAAGGGGGAAAAAAAAGTCTCATAGGGACTTTCTGTCTGTGCTAATTTTGAGCAACAATCCTCAGATCTCAGCTTCCTAAGGAGCTAGGTGCCCAGTGCCCAGCTGAAAAAAAAAAAAAGAAGAAGAAAAAAAGAAAAACTTTTATATTTTAAATCCTCTCCTTCCCAAATTTTGAATTTTTGACGCTCTATTTTACAATTTATATATTATATAACAATTGTTTCAATAGTTTTTCCTTTTACCTTTCATACTAGAAAGTTTACATTCCAAAATACATTATCAGAATGTTTTGAATTTGACTGTATACGTGTGTGTATGTGTGTGTGTGTGTGTGTGTGTGTGTGTGTTTGTTAAACTAGAGATAAGAAAAGTAGAGACCTTCCTGGCTGGGCTTGCTTTGAACCATAATCCTCCTATCTCAGCCTTGTGAATAGCTAGGTGAGCCACGGGTGCCCAGTGTCTGTATATTTTTTTAAACTAATTTTATACCTTCAGGTGTTTTCTAAGTTACTGACTGATGCCATTTTCTATATGCTTGAAAAATTCTTTGTAAGGCAGGCTTGGTGTTAAATTCCTATGCTTTTATTTGGGAAACTTTGTCTCCCATTTCTGAAGGACAAGACTAGCTGGGTACGGTACTCTTGGTTGGTATTGGGTTTTTATTTCTTTCCATACTTTGAATATATTATTTCATTCTCTATGGCCTGTAAGGTTTGCTAAAAAGTCTGCTGCCAGGTATCCTGAGAGTCCTTTTCATGTCATTTAATTTATTTTTGCTGCTTTCAAGATTTCTTCTCTGTCTTTGATATCTGACAATTTGATGATGTATCTTGAGGTTTCCTTATTTGGAATGAATATTATTGAAGAGCTTTGACCTTTATTACCTAGATACATTTTCCTCCAAGTCTGGAAAGTTTACTGCTATAGTTTCTTTAAGTAGATCTTCTATCCGTATACTGATTCTTGACCACTAATGTACCATACCTTTGTTCTTTTGGTGTCGTTCTATAAATTGCTGTTTCATTCCTTTGAGTATGTCTCCATTTGATTGCACATATCCAGATAACAATCAGGTTTACATTCTTATACTTGATCAGTTCTCCCTATTTCATTTTTAATTTCATCTACTGTTATTTCAGCTTCAGGATTTTATTTTTTAGAATATTATTTAAATCTTTCTGTTAAATTTCCCACCACTGTTTATGTTTCTTAAAGTTATTAAACTTCCTTAAAACAGCTATTTTGAATTCTTTGATCATATATCTCTATCTTACTGGGGTCAGTCACTAGCAATTTACATAGTCTGTTTGTTGCTATCATATTTCCATGCGTGTTCTTGATGTCTTTGAATATAAGACAATGTCTGCTCACTGAAGAATCAGGTATTTATTTCAGTTTCCATAGTCCAGATTTGTTCAAGTCCATTCTAAGAAAACTTTCTATTTCCTAAACCTGTGACCACAACCATTTTGGCACTAGGGGGTGCCAGAAGCCCAAGTTTGCCATGAGTCTTTAGATCTGAGTTGCTGCAGAGACTGGGGGACTTTTCCACCATTTTGTCAATCAACATCATGTTTCATGTATTTTTAAAAAATTCATTTCTTTGAGGTTATTTCTTTTACTTTTTGGAAGTACTGGGATTTGAACTCAGTACCTTGTACTTGCTGGGCAAATACTCTGCATCTTGAGTCTTGCCCCCAATCCTTTCTTTTCCTTATTTTTTGAATAGGGTCTCTACTTTTTTCTTTTTTTTTGTCAGTTGTGGATCTTGAACTCTGGGCCTCAGATCTTCAGATCAAGGCTAGCACTCTACCACTTGAGCCACAGCGCCACTTACGGCTTTTTCTGTTTATGTGGTGCTGAGGAATCAAACCTAGGGCCTCATGCATGCGAGGCAAGCACTCTACCACTGAGCAACCTTCCCAGTCCTGGGTCTCTACTTTTTTGTCCAAGGCCAGCATGGGACTTTGATTCTTCTACCTCTGACCCTGAGTACCTGGGTCAATAGATATGTGCCACCATAGCCAGTGGCTATTTGATTCAGTTAGAAAAGTTATGCTAGTTTTCTTCTGCTTTATAGTTATTTGTGAGGAACAACTTCTATCACCAAAAGGTCCTAATTCTCAGTTTTTCTTTTACAATAATTTTGTATGGAAAAAGATACTGCTTCCTCTTTTTTTGTCCATTTTATGTACAAAGGTTTTAGATTCCTTTCCTTTCCTTTTCTTTCCTTCCTTTTTTCTGGTACTGGGGTAGATAAATGTTTACATGACTTAAAGGTCTTTAGTGCTCACCTTGGCAGTACATAACCAGAGTTATGCTATACACAAGGGAGGATTCCAAGAGTGTAACTTCTTTATAGTTTAACAAAATGAATACCAGGAAGCTGGAACATGTGTAGATAGGTGAGTTTGACGGGAGGAGGCAGATGAATGGAAAGAAGAAGAGTGGATAAATACAGTCATAATATTCAATGTATATATGTGCAAAATGGAACCAAGTAAACTGAGGAAAGGGGTGGGGTTGGGAGAGATGGAGGAAAACAATGATGGGGTGACAATGATCAAGATGCACTGTATTCATAAACAGACATGTTGTATTGAAGCCCCTTTTATAACAACTCAAAGATAATAAGTAAATAAACTGATCATAGGTTTGATATTATGACCTAACTAGCCATTGTTAGAATATCATTTATTATTCTTCATGTTAATACAATGAGATTTTCAAGACAGGCCTTCTTAACTCGTGTGTGTGTGTGTGTGTGTGTGTGTGTGTAATTTTTTGTTTTGAGGAAGGAAAGTAAAGGAAGGAGGAGTTGATATATTTTGTAATTCTCTTTCTTTGTTTCAGAGTGTCTCAGTATGTAGACTAGGCTGACCTCAAAGTTGGTATCTTTCTGCCTCACTTTCTGTAGCGCTAGGATTACAGGTCTATTCAAAGCACTACTGGCTGCCTTTTTGCTTTTATTTTTTAAATAGTGCTGGGGATCAAATCTAAGGTAAGTACTCTACTATTGAGCTACAACTTCAGTCCCTTGTAATTCTTTTGCTTCAGCAGGATCTTCATTTTGTTTGTTTCTTTCTTATTTTTTCTTTTTTGGTACTAGGGATTGAACCCAGGGCCTCTACCACTAGAACTCTGCCCCCAGTCCTGTTTCAATAGGATCTTTCTTTCCTTTAACTTCCTTTTTTCATTAACTCACATACTTCCAAAAGGCATTTCCTTTTTATATTTTATCTCCTTTTCTGAACTGCTAACTTTCCCAAATTATCACTTTAGGTCTGCCACATTTTCAACTCCTTGATTTTTTAGTTAGTACTACAATCTATCAGATTTTAGATTGCTTTAGAGAATTTGCATTTATGTGGGGGATTTCTCTTTCCATAAGTATTTTTCTTTTGTCAAACTTAGGCTCCCAACTCCTATATCTTCTTCCATGTAGTTTTTCAAACTACTTCTTTGAAGTCTGAAACATGAAAGGTAGTTCTATTGGAATCTGATGTTTCATGTTGAAAAGTAATTTGAAGTGCAGAATATAGTAATGCATTGCTTCATGATGGAAACACATTCAGAAATATGCTGTTACGTAATTTCATCATTGTACAAACCTCATAAGGTATTGTTACACAAACCCAGATGGTATAGATGATTACATATCAAGACTCTAAGAAATAATCTATTGCTTCAGGTTACATATATATATATATATATACACACACACACACACACACACATATATACAGCATGTTACTGTATTGAATACTGTAGGTAGCTGTAACATAATGCTAAGTATTTTTGTATCTAAACATAGAAGACATACAGTAAAAACAGTATGATATAAAAAACTAATTATTTATATCAGGCTCTTACCACTGTACTTGGCTAGTGAGTGAGCTGATAAATGTGAATATAAAAGTGTAGGACATTATTATTCACTACTGTACACTAGAAGATACTATTCCCTTATATTACATTGGATTTAGAGAAAGTATTTTTCTTTCTTCAATAAGACATTAACCTTGGCCTACTTTTTTACTTTATAAACTTATTGATTTTCATGAACTTTTTATAATAACACTTAGCTCAAAATATAATATTTTATTTTAAAGTATGCTAAAGCTTTTACATTTTTCTTTTGTTATTATAAAGGTGATGTTACAGAAGGGTTACAGTTTTTTAACCTCAACTTTTTTGTTAAGAACTAGACAAAAGCACACGTCAGCTTAGTCTTATACATGGTCAGGATTATCAGCATCCCCATCTCCCACGTATATCTTGACCTACTAGAAGGTGCTTAGGAGCAGTAACAGAAGTAAAACTTCATCTCCTATGATAGCAAGGCCTTTATTTTTTAAGGTACTTCCTAAAGGAGCTGCCTGAGTCTATTTTAGAGTTAGTTTTTGTATGTATGTGTATGCTGGTATCGGGGCTTGCACTGGCTTGTTCATGTGTATGCTGGTATGCAGGCTTGCACTGGCTTGGCTTTTTAGCTCATGGTTGGTATTCTACTACTTCAGCCACACCTGCCATCTGGCTTTTTGTTGGTTAACTGGAGATAGAGTCCTGCAGACATTTTCTGCCCAGACTGGTTTTAAACTTCAATCTTCCAGGTTTCAGACTCCTGAACAGCTAGGGCTGGTGCCCAGCAACAGCTAATTTTTTGTAAGTAGGAATATATTCTAAAATAATGATAAAATGTATAGTAAAGTAACATTACCCTATGACACCGAAACCATCTAAATACTCTATGATGCTTTTATAACAATGAAATTGCTTAATAATTCATTTCTCAGAAAGATCCTTGATGTGAAGAGATAATACTGGCAATGCAGTAGGTTTGTTTACATCAGCATCACAAGTATGCAAGTAATGCCTTGTATTAGACAATATAATATGTACTGTATTACCAGGTAATAGGAATTATCCATCCCCATTATAAAGTTATAGAACATTATACTTGTGGTCCATTGTGAACTAAAACATTGCTACCTAGTGAAAAACCATATTCTCTTTCTTCTATTAACTCTTTTTTTTGGTCGTGGGTCTTGAACTCTGGGCCTGGGCGCTGTCCCTCAGCTCTTCAGCTCAGGGCTAGCACTCCACGACTTGAGCCACAGCACCACTTCCAGTTTTCTGATATTTAATTGGAGATAAGAGTTTTACGGACTTTCTTCCCAGGCTGGCTTTGAACCATGATCCTCAGATCTCAGCCTCCTGAGTAGCTAGGATTATAGGGTGAGCCACCAGCACCCGGCTTCTATTAACTCTCAAAGTATGGGTTATATATGGTTTTATTTTATTTACTTCTTGATCTATATTTCTGGGTGGGTAAGTAAATAAATTTTAACTTAGAATTTATTGGATAACTTGGATAATACTGTTATTCAAAGGTCTATCAAGTCTTTTTTGGAGTAATAATGGGGCTTGAACTCAGGACCTCTCTACCACTTGAGCCTTAATCACAGTTCTTTTACCTTCAGTTATCCTTTGAATAGGCTCTTGCATTTTTACCCAAGTCTGGCCTGGAGTGTAAAATTCCTAGTTACTTACTTAATGACTGATTGATTTGAAAATGTGTGTGTGTGTGTGTGTGTGTGTGCTGGTACTGAGGCTTGAACTCAGAACCTTGTGATCTTACTCTGCTTTTCCAACCATGGCTGGCGCTCTACCAGTTAAGCCTCACCTCACCTCCACGTCTAGCTTTTAATTGAAGAGTCTTGAAGATTTGTCTACCTAGGCTTGTTCCAAGCTTGATCCTCAGATCTCAGCCTCCTGGGTATGGAGGATTATAGGCATGAGCCACTAGCCCCCAGCCAGTCTTATTTATGCCACCTGCATGAATGGGAGGACAGACATATGCCACCATGCCCAGATTTACTTACTTTTTCCTGGGTTGGCCTTGGACAATGATCCTCCTTATTTCTGTGTCCCAAAGTAGCTAGAGTAATTAGTTGTGAGCCACTGTGCTCAGCCTCAAATCTTTTTATTCTTGTTATTACTGCTAGTGATTTGTCCATATTTTATAAAAATATACTCAAAACACCACAAGATATAAAGAAAAGGGCTAAGTTTATGGATATCTCTGTTTTGAGGTAAATCAAGTAACTTTCTTAAAACTCCATACTATGAGTAACAAATTCAGAAATCTCTCATATGCAATGATTAATATAATTATGGTACAATCTGATATGATACACTTCAACTTGTGATTTTATACCAAACATAAGTCTTCTTGGCCCATATATAAAGAATATTCAATATAATAAATAGTTGGGTGCTGGTAGCTCCACCTGTAATCCTAGATACTCACAAAGATGAGATCTGAGGATCATGGTTCAAAGCCAGCCAGTCAGGAAAGGCAGTAAGACTCTTATCTCCAATTAGCCACCAAAAAGTGGGAAGTGGAGGTATGGATCAAGAGCATAAGCCTTGAGCAAAAGAGCTCAAGGACAATGCCCAGGCACTAAGTTCAAGCCCTAGACCAGTACACAGACACACATACAAAATCTAACATGAGCAAATGAGCAAACAACAACAACAAAAATAAACTGTACTTACAGAACTGTATTAAAGAAACAACAATCTACTTTTCTTTGGTATTTTTTCTTTTTCATAATAATTAAAGACACAAATGATAATAATTAAATGACACAAATGATTTTCCTACCTTAGGTTTTGGTAAAGTTGATTAATCTACCTATCCACTATTCACTGAAGACCATTAACTTGCCTAACCATAGGGATACAAAACTGACTACGACATAGTTTGTACCTGACAGACAAGTAAAGAATGTGAGTAAAATACAAAGGATTAAAACCAGACTAATATTCTTTCCAAAAAGTTTGAAACCAAGCAAAATTGTATGTACTCTTTTTCCTATATGATATATACTATTTTTGAGACAAGGTCTTACTATGTAATTCTATCGAGCCTTGAACTTGTGATCCTTCTGCTCCAGCTCCTTTAAATGCTGGGACTGCAACCATTGCCAACATACCCATATCTATACCACATTCATTTTTAAGGGTACATATATATGGAGGGTAAACAAAAAGCATGTGAGAAAATTATAAGATCAGATTTAAGACAGGTTAGCTCTTTACAGGGTTGAGTGGGGAGGCTAAAGGGGATAAAATGAGGAAGGAATACAAAGGAAATTTGAATTTTATCTACAGTAGTAGATTTCCTTAGGATAAGTTAAAATCTAAAAAAAATATTACAAACTGTTCAGAAATGACAAAGCAGGGCTGGGGACGTAGCTTAGTGACAGAGTACTTGCTTGATATATTGGAGGTCTTGGGACCAATCCCCAAAACCACTAACAAAACAAAGCAAAATAAAAGACAACAAAACAAATAATCTGACAAAACTATGTGATAAGATATGTATGTTTGTTATATAACCTCTATTCCATATGCTTAAAGTATTCTGCAATTTTTTAAATAATTTATTTGAAGCCTAATTCAATTAATTGGTGATATTTTTAGAATTAGTTGTGAACTTCAGAACGTGTTCATATTGTATAATAAACAGAATACTAAGAACTGCTTTTAGAAATAAGAAAAAATATAGGCTGTTAACTTGGCTCAGTGGTAGAGCGCTTGCCTTGCATGCACAAGGCCCTGGGTTTGATTCCTCAGCACCACATAAGCAGAAAAAAAAAAAACCGGAAGTGGCGCTGTGGCTCAAGTGGTAGCATGCTAATCTTGAGCTGAAGAGCTGAGGGACAGCACGCAGGCCCTGAGTTCAGGCCCCAAGACTGACAAAAAAAAAAGAAAAAAAGAAAAAATATCCCATATAATATGGCACATAATTTTAGATGAAGGGTTATACATACCTGTAAGTGTTAAATAAGCAGCAATGTACCGCTTTTCCAATCCATCTCTAATAGTCTGAACTGCACCAAAAAGTGGAGGTATGATCATAATCAGGTTACTCACTGTATTCCCTACAGAAGAAAAGATGAGAAGATATTTAGATTTATCAATAACACTTAAAAATAAAGATACATTAATTTGGCCTTTAACAATAAAATGTGGCTTCTCAGAAATATGGTAGAATGATATCTTCAAAGTGTACAAGAAAAAATTTCTATACTTAGCAAAAAATTCTTACCAAAAAATCCAAGTAAATCAAAATAAAATCTGCCAAATAAATTCACTTATTAAATTTGTTTATTTTGCTAGAAATGTTACTCATGTAAATAAATGTCAATATGGGAGATAAACAATACAAGTAAAATAAATGATAAATCTTAGAATTTTCTACAAATTCTAAGATCATTTCAGAAAAAGTACTCAAAAATCCCTTCATGATAAAAGCCCTGCAGGAATAGAAGAAACATATTGCAACATAATAAAGGTTATCTATGATAAATATACTTTATAATAACAGCTATCTACAACATACTTATATTAAACACATACTACATGGGGCAAGACTGAAACTATTGCCTCTGAAGTCAGACAAGACAAGAATCATTTTTCTCCCATTCTTTAGGCTGTCTTTTTTTTTTTTTAAGCTTGTTAACAGCATCCTTGGCTATACAGAAACTTTTTAGTTTACTGTGGTCTCATTTATCAATTCTTTCTTTGATTTGCTGTGCTTCTGAATCTCTGCACAGAAACTTCCTGCCTGTGGGCTGGGAAGGTGGCTCAGTGGTAGAGCACTTGCCTTGCATGCATGAGGCCCTGGGTTCGATTCCTCAGCACCACATAAGCAAAAAGAAAAAAGCCAGAAGTGGCACTGTGGCTCAAGTGGTAGAGCACTAGCCTTGAGCTGAAAAGCTGAGGGACACATTCAGGCCCATGAGGCCTTGGGTTCGATTCCTCAGCACCACATAAGCAAAAAGAAAAAAGCCATAAGTGGTGCTGTGGCTCAAGTGGTAAAGCACTAGCCTTGAGCTGAAGAGCTGAGGGACAGTGCTCAGGCCCAGAATTCAGTCCCCTCAACCTGACCCCCCCCCAAAAAAAAAGAAAGAAAGAAACTTCCTGCCTGTACAGAGGAGTCCTAATTTCTCCTCTTCCTTCCTGTAATAATTTAATGGTTTCAGGTCTTGAAGTGATTCATTTTGAATTGATGATACTGGTGCAAGATGATAGATAGGAATCCAGGTTCCGTTTTCTGTATGTAAATATCCAAATTTTTCAACATCATCTGTTGAAGAAGTCTTTCTTCCAGACTATGTTTTTGGCTCCCTTATGGAATAGTAAATGGTTTTAGGTCTGTGGGTTTATTTCTGTGACTTCTATTCTGTTCCATTGGTCCTCAGGCCTGTTTTTGTGCCAGTACCAAGCTGTTCTCATTACTATAGTTCTGTAATATAGTCTAATGTTTGGAATTATTCTACCTCTAGCACTACTTTTCCTGTCCAGGATTGTTTTTATGATTTGAGGCCTTCTGTGGTTCCATATGAATTTTTGTATTGTTTTCCTTGTCTCAGTAAAGAATGGAGATTGGGTTCTGATGGGCACTGCATTGAATTTGTTGACTACTTTGGGCAAGACTGCCATTTTCCCAATGTTAATATTCTGCCAATCAAGGAACACAAAAGGTCTTTCTACTTCTTTATATCTTTTCCAATTTTCTTCAAAATCTTACAGTTTTTTTTGTACAGGTCCTTCATGTCCTTGGTTTGGCTGATCTCTAGATTTTATTTTAGGGAAGAATATTACAATTACAGTTGCTTTCCTGATTTCAGTCTTCATCTTCTTCTTATTGGCCTAAAGGAAAGTTACTGTTTTTTGTGGTTTGATCTTATACCCCGCTACCTTGCATACATCTGACAAAAGCAATATCTAGAATATACAGAGAGCTTAAGAAACTAAATCCTCAAAGAATCAATAAGTTATCATTAATAATTAATAATTTACCTGATTAATAAATGAGCAGATGAGCTAAATAGAGAATTACCAGAAGTAAAAATGACCAACAGACATATGAAGAAATGCTCACTAAGGATACAAACAATGCCAGGTGCCAGTGGCTCACACTTGCTATCCTAGCTCCTCAGGAGGTTTGAGATCTGAGGCTCATGGTTCAAAGCCAGCCTGGGCAGTAAAGTCCCATGACACTCTTACCTCTAATTAATCACCAGAAAACCAGAAGTGGTGCAGTGGCTCAAGAGGCAGAGTGCTTGCCTTGAGCTGAAGAGCTGATGGACAGCACCCAGGCCCAGAGTTCAAGCCCCACAACCGACCAAAAAACAAACAAACAAAAAAAACCCAACACAATAATAGATGCTGGCAAGGATGTGGGTGAAAAGGACTTTAGTATATTGCTGGTAGGAATGTAAACTTGTTCAACCACTCTGAAAAGCAGTATGGGAGCTCCTCAAAAAATTAAGCACAGAACCACCCTATGAACCAGTTAACACCACTACGGAACTTATACTTGCAATCCAAGCCAAAAATAGAGAGGATCAGGTAGGAGGATTGTGATTCAAGCAAAAAACTAAGCAAAACCCTATTTCAACAAATAAGTCAGGCTGACTGCTTCACACTATAACTTTAGTAATCTTGAAATATAATTTCTTAAGAGGTGAAAATAACATTTCTTCTATCTCTTCCTTCTCTCTTATTTATCTTCCCTCCCCTTCCCCCATCCTTACTTTTTCTTTCTGACAGGACCTTATTCTCTTGTAAGAAAATAAGCTGTATTCCAGACTGGCATATAACTTGCAATATAGCCCAGACTGGCCTCAAACTCATTACTATCCTGTCATAGCCTTCTAACTGCTGGGATTACAGGTGTGTATCACCTTACCCATCTTTATTATTGCTATATTTTCTTTGTGACATATTCATTCAGGTTACTTAATGATTCTAAACACTTATGTTTTTTCATGTGAAGATCAGACATACTACCTATTATAGTGACAAAATACTGTGTAAGTTGAAAGAGATACTAAGCTATCACTGGAGACCAAGGTTCAAGGGACAAGAGAGAAAAATGCTCACTGTAGTCATGTCCCTTACATTCTTCCCCATCATCACAGCCATATTTCAGGCCCCTATCTTTGACTTCCATGATAAAAAGTAAATCAAGTAAAAAGCAGAAGCATAATACATGTAAATGTAGCATTATATATGAGAAAATTTGATAAAAAAGTTTCACTTTTGATGTAAATTATAAATATATATTTATTTATTTAATTTTAAAGGTATACTCATATACAATAAAAAGTTTACCTTCTAAAATCTGGGGTTTTGTTTTGTTTTTTTGTCAGTTGTACCACTTTAAGTCACAGCACCACTTCTGGTTTTCTGGTTAGCTGGAGATAAGTGTCTCATGGACTTTCCTGTCTGGGCTGGCTATGAATCACAATCCTCAGACCTCAGCCTCCTGAGTAGCTAGGATTACAGGCATGAGCCACTGGTGCCCAGCCTTGTTTTGTTTTTGGTGCCTGTACTGGAGCTTGAACTCAGGGGCTCAAGCACTCACTTGTGGGTTTTTTGTTTTGTTTTTATTCTTGCTCAAGGTTAGTGCTCTACCACTTGAGCAATAGCCTCTACTGTGGCTTTTTGCTGGTTAACTGGAGATAAGAGTCTCAGAGACTTATTCTGTCTGGTCTGGCTTTGAACTGAGATCCTCAAATATCAGTCTCCTGAGAATCTAAGATTAGGATTACAAATGTGTGCCACCAGCACCTGGCCTGCTTAAAAAAAAAAAAAAGAAAAGAAAAACACAGAATATGCAAGGCTGTAGGTTAGATCTCCAAAATAAAATAAAACAAAACAGAAAGAACAAAAGAATAAAGGGGAGGAGAGGAGGAAAGAAAGAGTAAAACAATAAAAGTATATTATAAATGAATATAACACAAAAATTACAGCATAAAACTACCATAATTAAAGTTGATACAAAACGATATCATAATTAACTCTTACTTTGGTACAGCTAGTGAAATTTTCACAGAAGAGATAGCAGATGAGGGTGCCTTAAAAGATGACTAGGACTTAGGAATGTACAAAGAACAAACAGTACTCAGGGCAGAGATAACATAAATGTGTGCAAAATCAAGAAGGAACATGATGTAACTAGGAAACCATGAGAAGTAACTTACATTATGTCTAGGGACAAACTGTATCAGGAGGTAAAGCTACTAAAATGGAAGGAAGATGAACATGGAAGGCATATCTGTGATCTCCCAAACAAACTGAAGGAAGTTTGTACTTTATACTAGAGGATGAAATTGCCAAAAAATAATGCAGTGTAAAGATGCAATGATAATTCACTTTAAGATAAGCTTGAATAACTGGAGATTGCCAGCGGACAAACAAGGACACTTCTGCAAAAACTCTAAGTTTAATGTAGTGATAAGGTCTCAACCAAAGTGGCTGTGAGATGGAAAGGAGAAAAGAGGAGGCATAAATTTGACTAAGATTTTTATGGTAGAATACAATCCCACCTTGCATTTCAATTGGTTATGCAAAAATATAACCAAAAGTATGTCATTATACTTTTAAGTAATTCTGCCACTAAATTTACCTACTTTCTTTCCATAGAAAAAAGTAACTTTAAACATGCAAGACCATCTCACCCACACAGATTCTGTATAATTAAATTGCTTGCATGGTGGCTGGTACATAAAAAGTACTAATAAATTTGAGAAGTTATACTGATACCATTATTTTGGCAACATTGAAGCATGAACTCAGAATATCTCATGTTTTTTTAACCTGCTTGATCAGCTGGTACTCTACCACTTGAATTACACCTCTAGTGTCATGGACTTTTTCTTTTTTAAGATGGCTACAAACTTCAATCCTCTGAATCTCAGCCTCCTGGGTAGTTTATAGATATGAGCCACTGACACTGAGCCACTAATATTTTTTATGTTACCAAAAAGTCACAAAAAATCATTTTCCCTAGAAATACGTATATCCCTTAATTAATAAAAGTCAGCATTTCTTCCTTGAAATCTTGGCATGAATTCTCAGAATCCCTGAGGCCAAGTTTATAAGGGCTTTTATCAAATTTAGTTGTTGAAAGCATTTTTAAATAGAAAAGAAAGAACATAAAATTGGTAGTAAAAGGAAGCTTACCAAAGAGAAGTTTGAATGAATATGCTCACTGAGGTTAATATTCAGTTACAAGTAACTAATTACATCTTTTTTCTAATAAAGTATACTCTAAAGGGACTGGTAACGTAGTTAAGTAGTAGAATGCTTGCCTGGGGGGGGGGGAGAATGGGAATTATCCTTCTCCCTAAACAACAGAGCCTGTTTCTCTTTCCTTACCCCATTAATCTACTGATTAAGAGCTCCATTCAGATTCTTTGGGTTGTTTTCATGTATAATTGTAGTGTTTCTCAAAATTACTCACACTCTGTCTTTTTCCTTTTCCCTTTCCTCTTCTCCCTTAGTTTGACTCACATTCTATGTTTATCCATATTATATATTTTATATTACATACACGTATGTAATTTACATATATCATATACATGTATGTTTATAATTTGTTATATTACATACATATAGAACTTATATTACATATACTTTTTAAAAACATGTTTGTATACATGTAATTATATATACATATATATTCATGTCCATGTCTTTTATATTTATGTATGTCTTTTAAGTTTAGATTCCACATATGAGAAAAAAACATGATACCTATTCTTTTGTGGGTTTTTTTTTGGTGGGGGGCTTGATTTCACTTATTTCACTAAATATGATTCCTGCAAGTGACATGATTTCAGTTCTCTTTATGGTTATGTTAATATTCCATGGCATATATGTACCATATCTTTTTTATGAATTCACCTGTTGTTGGGCACCTCAGCTGATTACATCATTTGGCTACTCCAAAGAGTGCTACAATAAGCATAGCCTCCCAAAGGGCTAGGATTACAGGCTTGAGCCACTATGCTCAGCTTCAAATAAGGTTCTAAATGAATAAAGAAGTGGATTGGAAGTGTTGTTCAATGAGGCAGTAGAGTACTTGCTTAGAAAGTGCAAGGCCCTAAGTTCAATCTACAGCACCACAATAAAAAGTATTAAGAGTACTAGGGGAAAAAACCCTGTGTGATCAGAGAAACATAAAATATCTCATGGGAATCTTGACTTTGAGCTCTCCTGAAGCCCAAATTTAATTAATAGATCCTGTGGTGCAATTCTGATATAAAGAGACCTGTGTTCAAATCAAAAGCCCTGGGGAGTTTTGTCTTTTGACATTTTTTACATCTTCAATGCTTGCTTTGGGATGCTTTCATATCTTCAGTCCTGTCCTCTCTTTTTCCTGATGTACCATATTTTTGCCTTTATATAAAACCATAAAGTGAATATGCTCTATACAGAAGTATGAGTCCTTTCAAACTTATGAAATGTTTACCACAACATTTTCTATACTGTCATGTCAAAATCAGCACATAGCCAACTCATATGCCAATAAAATGGTAAGTAATTCTATAAGATGAAAAAAATTCAGCAAAGTCTTCCTTTATTTATTTATTTATTTATTTTTGCCAGTCATGGGGCCTGAGCTCTGGGCCTGGGCGCTGTCCCTCAGCTCTTCAGCTCAAGGCTAGCACTCTACCATTTGAGCCACAGTGCCACTTCTGGCTTTTTCTGCTTATGTGGTGCTGAGGAATCGAACCCAGGGCCTCATGCATGCAAGGCAAGCACTCTACCACTGAGCCATCTTCCCAGCCCGTCTTCCTTTATTTTATCATAACTATTAATTCAAATCTTAAAGCAAAACAAGACAATTAACTGTTTCCATTTAGACTTTATTCTTTTCCTAACTGGTGACTCTGTTTCTTAAATTTATTAAATTATGTATTATTAGTCTATTAATTTTAAATATAGTTCAAACTTCTTTAGCAAATGAAGTAAAAGTCCCTTATTTCTTTTGGTCAACCTCCAGGTAAATATGAATAATGGCAAATGGTTAAGCTTGGATATGTTTAAACATGAAATGTGAGTTGTTGAATTCCTTTTGAAATATGTAATTGGTTATTTACATTTAGTGGTATTTCATTCAGTGATATAAGCAAACATATATTAATTCTAAGATAAAATATTAAGTAAAAATAGGCTTATGAATTTCCTTTTTTTCTTCTGAGCTCTTCTGCTCAAGGCTAAAAGCACTCTTAACCACTCTTACCACTAGCCACAGCTAGCTCACTTCTTGTTTTCTGGTGGTTAATTGGAGTTAAGAGTCTCATGGACTTTCCTGCCTGGGCTGGCTTTAAACCATGATCCTTAGACCTCAGCCTCCTGATTAGCTAGAATTACAGGTGTGTGTGTGAGCCACCAGCACCCAGCATGAATTTCTTTAACTTACATTACTAGTGTTAAACTTAAATCAAATTCCTAAGTAGTATGGAAAAATTAAGAGTATATACATGCATGCCCTCAAAATCACCATCCCCAAATCTCTCAAATTGTGTCAGTTCTACCAGAACCTTTGGGCCAAGTTCCAATGGAACAAGATATTTGTTACCAGGATAGTCACTCCCCAAGTGTCAGCTTTAAAGGTCTAAAAAACTTTTCAAAGAAAACTAAAGAAAATGGATAGGTCAGCCAAGACAAGTGTGCCATGGTACAAAACAGAGTTTTTCTGTGATCCAACTGAAATAGCACTATTGTTAACCCACACATATAACTGGAATATTCCCATGGTCTTTTTTCTATAAAGCTGCAAACCAAACACCAAATTTATTACTTAAAAACTCAATAATCATTTTCTTTTTAAAAATAAAGAGAATAAAAGTTAAAAAAGATAAAAAAGAAAATAAGCAGAAATATATTAACCTGTTTTCAGTTTATGTTCTTGGCTATAATCCTTGTTTATATATCAAGGCCCAGTGAGATTAAGGAACTTGCTCCAGATTGTTCAGCTCTTTGAGGGAATGATTTAACCTTGTTAAGGGAGGGAAGGAGAGAGAAGGAAGGTAAGGAAGGAGGGATGAAGGGAAAGATAAAAGGAAAAGGTAAGAAAAAGAAAGGGAAAAAGACATGCCTAAGTCTGCATGTTTTTCTGATTGCTTAACAAGTGACTCAATTTTTCTTTTTTCTGGGCAGTACTATAATTTGAACTCAGGGCCTCTTGCTTACTAGCCAAGCACTCACTAGAGCCACACCCTCAATCCTTATTATGTTTTAGTTATTTTTAAGTAATGTCTAGCATTTTTGTCCAGTGTCAGCCTCAGATCATGATCCTTCTAACCTATAGGCCTCCCAAATGGCTGGGGATCACAGCCATATACCACACAGCAAGATATACCACACAAGCAATAACTTTAGCCATGCTGACCTGGAACTGCAATCCTAATTTCTACCTCCCCCTCCCTATTTTTTTTTGCCAGTCCTGGGGCTTGAACTCAGGGCCTATGTACTGTCCTAGAATCTCTTTGTGCTCAAGCTTAACACTCTACCACTTGAGCCACAGCTCCACTTCTAGCATTTTGAGTAGTTTATTGGAGATAAGAGTCTCTGAGCTTTCTTGCCCGGGCTGGCTTCAAACCACGATCCTTATATCTGGATCCTCATATCTCAGCTTCCTGATTAGCTAGGATTACAGGCATGAGCCACCACTGCCCAGCTTCATTTTGTTTCGTTTTGTTTTTGAGGCAAACACTTGTTATATAGCACAGAATGTCTTGGAACTCTCAATCCTTCTGCCTTGGTTTCCAAGATGTTGTTGTTATAGACTGAGCCACCATGCCCATCTTAATTCCTTCTTTCTGTAGGCTTACAAGCTAACCAATAGGCTTGAACACCTTAAAGACTTTTATGATAAAGCAAAAAGAGCACATTCATAAAAGATTTTTTTTGTATTTCCTATCATGCACCTTAATTTTCTTAAGTTTTTCTTTCATCATTAAAGGTACTAAATAGATATCTTTTTCTTTCCAGGAGTGATGGGTCTAAAATCCTACCACTCAGGAGACTAAAGCAGGAGGATCAAGAGTTTAAGACCAGCTAGAACTATATAGCAAGAATCTGTCTCTAAACACAAATGAACAAAAATAACCTTTTGTCAAATGGTTTGACCTAAAATGCATATGAGTTTTCCTTAAATCTGCTTTAATTTCTTTTTTCAAATTTTTAAAGTTTTCATAATAGAGGTTCTTCATGTCTTTAGTTAATTCCTAGGTTTGCGGGGTTATTTGTTTTTTCTTTGAAGCTATTACAAATGGAGCTGCTTTTCTGATTTTAGTCTCAATCTCATTGTTGGCATACAGAAAAGTTACTGATTTCTGTGGGTTGATTTTATAACCTGCTACTTTGCCAAAGTTTAGGATCAGCTCAAGTAATCTGGGGGAGGAATCTATCAGATTCTTTAAATACAGGATCATGTCATCTGCAAAGAGGGATAGTTTTGGTACTTCTTTCCCTATTTGGATCTTCTTTATGTTTTTCTCTTGCCATAATTATTGTTCTTGCTAGGAATTCCAGTACTATGTTGAAGAGGAGCAGACATCCTTGTCTTGATCCTCATTTTAGAAGAAATGGTTTTAGATTTTCACCATTAAGTAAAATACTGGCTTGTAGATTTGTCATATACAGCCTTTATTATATTAAGGAATATTCCATGGATTCCTAATTTCTCCAGAACTTTTATCATAAAGGGGTGTTCAATCTTGTCAGATGCTTTTTCTGTACCTTTTGTTTGTAAGTTCATCTGTTTGGGGGAGAGTAAGACGGAGCACAGAAATGGTGGGACATTCAGCAGTGATACTCATTAGATACTATGTAACTGTAACCTCTCTGTATATCACCTTTACAATAACGGTATAAATAAAATAAAATACATATGCCTATAAGTATTTTAAGCATTCCTATTCTTCTTACTAAAATAAAATTTAATTCTAAGAAACTAACAAAAGCACATACTGTTTGTGAAATGAAGTTTAAAGCTGTAAGATGCTAGCTATCAATTATGATTTTCTTTGTAAAAATGTTTCTATTGTTCTATGTATAGTATAGAACATATGAATTTACTTCAAGCAATCTCTGCATTTTGCTTAGCTTTCTCACCACTCATTTATCTATAATTTACAGAACTACATTATCCCCTCTCCAGCTTAAAACTATATTTAAAAAAAATGTTTTTTGGTCATGGGGCTTGAACTCTGGCCTTTGATGCTATCCCTCAGCTCTTCAGCTCAAGGTGAGTGCTCTACCAATGAGCCATAGTGTTTTCTAGTGATTTATTGGAGATAAGAGTCTCACGGACTTTCCTGTCCAGGCTGGCTTTGAACTGTGATCCTCCTGAGTAGGTAGGATTACCAGTACCCGGCTTTAAAACTATCTTTAGTTTCCCAATTTCCTACTAAAATTACTTTGTAGACAAAATGTCCTCTCTGACTAGATAGATAGATATTATTCCTTTTCTCTTATTTTGGCCTTTATAGATGTTTAAATTTTACCTTTATACTGTTCTTGATGAAAAGTTTGTTTTCTTTGGTTTTTGACCAAATCTTGCTATGTACTCCAGGCTGACCTCCAACACATGATCTTCCTGCCTCAGCTTCCTAGAGAGCTAGAATAACAATATGCCACCATGCCCAGTTCTTGATGGCAAGTTCTTTCTTTTTCTTTTTTTAGTGTTGGGATCTACCTCATAGCATTTCACATGCTAAGAAAGCATTCTACCACTGAGCTCACCCCAACATTCCTAATCATATTTAAAAAGACTTGGAGCCAGAGCACAGAGGCTTGCTTTGTTGCATTCTTCTCTGTTAAAATTCCATCTTGATTATTTATTTTAATTTCCCACTGTGATCTAAAGCCTTATAAGTAGCCATAGTTTCATGAAAAAAAAAATTCCTAAATACCAACCTCCTTTTTATCATATAATTGTAGTATGGAAAAAAATCTCCCAAATATTAGTCATTGATATTTGTATCAGACTTTTTTTCTGAACCAACAATAAAACAATTTATTCCCTTGGCTAAAATTATGCAAAGGCTGACAACTGCAAATAAAAGCCAAACTCTGTGTGAAAGGAAGGGTTTGCACATGTGTACACACTAATAATGGGGCTTGGAATTTAGAGCCTGAGTGTTCTCTCCTTAACTTTTTCACTCAACCCTGGTGCTCTGCCATTTGAGCAACAACTCCACTTTTTGATGGTAATTGAAATAAGAGTCTCATGGACTTTCATGCCCAGACTGGTTTCCAACCATAATCCTCAGATTTCAGCCTTCTGAGGCGCTAGGATTACTGGTATGAACCACTGGCAACTGGCTAAAAGCCAAACTCTTTACCATGATCTAACAGGCTAATGCCAACACTGTCTTCCTCTTCTCACTACTCTCCTTAGGCAACCATTCCCTCAACACTAGCTTAATATTTCTAGAACAAGCCAAATCCATTCTAGCCTTAGATATCTGCAGTACTATCTAGAACATTAACACTACTGACTGCCATATATCCCTTCTCATTCAGGTTTTAAGCCAGATGCCACCAACTCAAAGAAGCCTACCTTAAATGGTCTTATTTAAAGAAATCCTCTAGCCTTGTTTTATTTCTTTATATTATGTATCACTTAATAAGGAGCCATTTATAAACTGGCTATTTGTCATCTCCCCTCATTGTAATGCGAGAACATGAAAATAGTATATTACTTGCTTTTTTTTTTTTCACTGCCACATTACAGTCACCCAACACAATGCTGTAAAAAAGCACATTTTCTCTATCTGACATATTGGGACTTGTTGACCCTGGTAGGATTATGTCTCCTAGGAGTAGATAGTCACAATCCGTACCCCTTTTCAAGTTTCTCATACTCTAGGGTTGTTTCCCCACTCCAGTTACTCAGGGCCAGGTTATAAGCAACACCATTCCAAGCCTCACTAAAATTACTCAAATTAGCTGGGTGTGGTAGTACATACATATAATCACAACACACAGAGCCACGGAGACAGAAGGATAGTGAGTTAGAGGCTAGTCTGGGATACACAACCAAATCCTGTCTCAAAAAATAAATCACTCAAACTAGCCAATTCTAAACCTATTTACGCTGTACTGTTCCTTCCCTTAGAAACCACAATAAGGTGTTTGCCAATGTTTTCTTCTAAAAAGCCCCCACCTCAACTGACTCTGGAGCTTCTCCATGTCACTGTGCATGGTATACACATTGTCAATTTTTATGAAACTAAGGGTATAGAAACTTCTTTCTTTGTGACAATCATTTCTGTATCTGTGTGTCATACTGCATACCTGACTAAAACAAATCTAAGGTATTGTTAAAATCAGTGCCTAGTACCAAGTGCCCATTCAACAAACACCTGTTGAAAGTATCACTGGAGAAGTTTCTTCCTTCAGCATTAGCACAAACTATTTATTCATATCATTACTCAACACATTTTGACAATTAAGTCCTTCATAAAATGTATTCTTTGCCCAGTAAGTTGAGCTACCATTCTAAAGATTCCAGGAAGAATAATATTTTTTCTGTTTATGAGCATTTCAAATAGAGAAAATGTAAGAAGGCAAAAAGGTTAAAAGTAAAAGGTTAAAAGTAAAAAAGAATAATGTATAAATATAGCAAAAAAGAGCAGCTATTATAATATTAGACAAAAAAACCTTTTACTACAAAAAAAAAACTATAAAAAAGAACTCAATTACCTAGGAAGATACAACCCTAAATATATTTTAACCAAACTCTCAAAATATAAAAGGCAAAAACTAATAATGAGGTAATTAAATCTGCCAACATTATAGAAAATTTTAATATACCTATCTCAATACTTGAGAGATAAACTAACTTTCCCAAACCAGTAGGGTTTCAGAAGATTTTAGAATCACAATTGGTTTATCCAATAAACTACAGAACTAACAGATATGTGAACAGTGATTAGAGGATCTTTTACTTCTAGCCCCGGTAGAGTAACTACACTGGACTTACCAATTAGTGAGCAGAAAAGACAGAAAAATTTTGAAAAACTCTTTTCAGACATTAAACATCTAAGTAGTACAGAAAAAGGGAGGGGGATTTTTTTTTGTCTATAATTATCTCAGTTTTCAGAAGGAGGCACTTTTCCAGACCTTGATGCAAAGAAAAGAAATCACACAGTAGTCTCACTTAATTGAGGAAGCAGAGCTTATAGACTATAGTAGACTGATTTGTAAGACAGAGTACCCCAGAAGGTACCTAGCCAAAAAAACAAAAAACAAAAACCTCCAAAACCTGCAAAGGATGCCTTAAATCTACTGCTGAATACTACATTGAACATACAGAGACAGAGACTCCATTAGGCTGAAAAAAGAACTTACTCAGAGACACAGCTCGGTGGTAAAGCACTGACAGTACATATTTGAGGTTCTGGGTTCAATCTCCAGCACCAAATCAAATTGAAAAAAATAAGAAGAAGAAAGAAATATCAGTAACCAAAAACTACTAGAGGTAAAACAACAACAACAACAACAACAAACCTGTAGAGCTATAAACTAAAATACTACTGTAACACAAAAGTCCAGAGTCATTCAAGTTGTGACTAAATGGAACAAATTTTCTTGAATACCTAGACATCTTGAACACTCAATCTAAAACATATATTTTGAAAGAAGCCTTGAAAGGATCAGATGGTCAGATATGTAATACCTGGCCTAAACAAAGCCCAATATGCTTTAAAAGAAGATAAAATCTAGTCATTCAACAATGTAATCCTGTAATGTCTGGCATCCAAACAAAAATTAATATACAAGTTACAAAGCAAAAGAAAATCAATCAAAAGAAACATTCAGAAATGACAATGGTAATGAAACTGGCAAAGATTTTATATAAGTTTTTATTATGGTCAATAATCAAAAGAAAACCATGAACATAACAGGGAAAGAAATGGAACATATTAAAAAGGACTAGGCAGCCATTGTGGTTCTTGCCTGCAATACTAGGTACTTGAAATGAAAAGATCAGAAGGATCTTGACTTGATTCCAGTCCAGGTATACATACAAGACTCCTTCTCAACCAACAGCTAAGCATGGTAGCATGTGTCTGTCATTCTAGCTACATGGAAGACTGAAATCAGGAGGATTGAGGTTCCAGGCCAGCCCAGGCAGAAAAAGCTCATGAGAGCCCATCTCAATGGAAGAAGCTGGGCATGGTAGCTCATGCTTTTCATCTCAGCTATAACAGGAAGTGAAAAATAGAAGGATTACAGTCCAGGAGTGCATGAAAAAAAATTAAGGCCCTATCTCAAAAAACAACTAGTGCAAGCCAGGCACCGGTGCCTCATGCCTGTACTCTTAGCTACTCAGGAGGCTAAGATCTGTGAGGACTGAGGTTCAAAGCTAACCAGGGCAAGAAAGTCTGTCAGACTTCTATCCCTAATTAACCACCAGAAAACCAGAAATGGGGCTATTGCTCAAAATGGTAGAGTGCTTGAGCAAAACAGTTCAGGACAGTGCCTAGGCCCCAAGTTCAAGCCCGCGGTAGTAACTAGTACAAAAAGAGCTAGTGTGGGTAAGTAGTGGAGTGCCTGTCTCGTAAACACAAGTACCTGAGTTTAAACCCCAGTACTGTACATTAATTAATTAATTAATTCAAATAAATATACTTCTAGTAAAGACAAAAATATGGTTTTATGGCTAAATCTCTCTAAGAAAAACAAGGTAAAATCTAGAATTACAAGGGCTGGGAAGGTGGCTCAATGGTAGCGCGCTTGCCTTGAATGCCTGAGGCCCTGGGTTCGATTCCTCAGCACTACATAAGCAAAAA
>NW_012267238.1:5800029-5845877 GCF_000151885.1 Dipodomys ordii | reverse complement strand
TAGATTACATTTTGAAACTTATTAGCATCTTTATGGGACTTATTTGGCCTCTCTCCAGTTAAACAACACATTTTTTTTTTAATTTTATTTTATTTTATTTGTGAACAAACTGTACAGAGGGGTTACAATTGCATGGGCAGGATAATGCGTACATTTCTTACCAAGCATTGCAGCCTCCTCCTTTGTTTACCCTTCCCATCCCTTCCCGGCCTCCCCCCCCTCACCCTTATTTCTTAAGAAATACACTACATGACTCTTCTTATAAAATGATCGTTTTCAAGTTTTCCTTTTTTTCCCCCAGTTTTCTAGTGTTAATTGGAGATAAAAGTCTCACAGACTTTCCTGCCTGGGCTGGTTTAAAACATAACCCCCAGATCTCAGCCTCCCAAGTAGCTAGGATTATAGATGTGAGCCACTGGTACCCAGCTGCTACTTCCATTTCTTTTGATTAGTATTAGTATGGTTGATGTTTATTCATCCCTTTAATTTTTGATACATATATTTTTTGTGGTTCTTGTTTTGTTTTTGATTTTTTTGTCAGTCATGGGGCTTGAACTCTGGGCCTGGGTGCTGTCCCTCAGCTCTTCAGCTCAAGTCAAGCATTCTACTGCTTGAGCTTCAGCGCCACTTCCGATTTTCTAGTGGTTTATTGGAGAAAAGAATCTCATGGACTTTCCTGCCTGGGCTGGCTTTGAACCGTGATCCTCAGATCTCAGGCCTCCTGAGTAGCTAGGATTACAGGCGTGAGCCACTGGCGCCCGGCTGTTGTTTTGGTTTTGTTTTGATTTTTTTGTTGTTTCTTTAGTTTTGTTTTTTGAGACTGGGGCTTGCTGTGTAGTCCAGGCTAGCACTGACTTCCTGCCTTAACCTCTGTAGTGTTGAAATATAGACAGGTCCACCACATCAGCTTCTATCTGTGTATTTTTATCTAAAGTAACTTCCAATAATATATATATAGAGATAGATGGCTTTAGTCTAAAAAAAAGTTTTCCTTTAAGTATAGTTGATTCCCCTGCTGTTAGAGCACAGGAGACTCAACATCTAACCTGGTTACAAAGTTAGAATACTAAGCACCTACCCCTGGGTCCAGAACTAATTGTTCTGAACTTGTATTCCTTTAAAACAAATATAACATCTACACCTCACAGGGAAAAAAAGACGTGAAGGTGCTTTGTGAGTATAAATCCTTGCTTTTCCAACTGTTTATAGTCTCTAGACCAGCAGTACTCGTCTAATAGTTTGTAAGAAACAGAGACTCTGAGACTACATTCTGGCCTAAATCAGAAGTATTTTCACAAGATCTCCCAAGAAATTCACATGCAAATTAAAATCTGAAGAGCACCGTTTAAAGTATTCTCTGTGTATTAAGTATCTTCACCATAATAAGGGCATTCATGAGAAACTCATTTTGTTTTGTGAAAGTTTTGTGATTTGGTGAACTCATTAGCAGTATGATATTAACAACTCATAACTAATTTGCAGCAGAAAGTTAGACAGATCAATTCACTTCTCAGTATCTTTTTCCTTATTTTTAAATTAAACCACTAATTCCCAACCTTAAGCCACTGGACACACTAGGGTTTGAAAAGTTTTAATGGGGGAAGGAAGGACAGTATGGTAATTACGCACACAGTTTTGGAACTGAATGGTTCTGGAGTTACTTTGGCTCAGCCACTTAATAATGTGTGATCTTTGGCAAGTTAATGTTCCTAAATGTCAGTATCTTTCATTGTAAAGTGAGACTGTAATCTTGCCTACTGCAGAAATTAAGGAGTATTGTATATGATGAGAAATAAGTGTAGAGCTCTGTATTTTTTAGGGAGACAAATAGTTTACAACTTGATTGAGATGGGAGTTACACAGGTGTATGTATATATCTCCCAGAGTTTTTCAAAACATATATTTAGATGAATTATAAGCAAATTATAAACCAAAGGTAATTTTAAAACTGAAAGAGAAAAAAGAGAGTTGGACTACATGAATTCAAAACTTCATCTTATCACTGGCAATGTAGAAAACCTTGAATAAGTTATTTAAGCCCTCTCTACCATAGACTTCTAAATCTATATACATGAGGACCAAAAAGTAAAATAACTTAAGAGAGTTATAACAAGTATAACAAGCATTCTTACCTTAGAATACACTTAGAAGCATTGCATGTTAAGTCTCCATGACTATTATATAGTTATAATTTCTATTAGCTACTTTCAATATTTAAAAATCATATGTACTCACAAGAAGAATGCAATGAAAACATGATGCTGTTTTCTCTGAACTAGAATTATATCACTTTCCTTAAGTAATGACTGACTATCATAAGGATCAAGAGTATGGTAACAATGTCTAGCTCTCATCTAATTGACAATAAAATGTACCTTTGACTAATTAAAACAAGCACAAAGTATATTAAAATTATAATTTAAGATAAATTGCAATTTATAAAAGTCACTACAAGTTCAGGAAGTCTATAAGACTCCTCCTTTAGATGAAAAAGATCAAAATAGTTGATATATTACCACATGACCCATCAATTATATTTTTGACACTTAAAAATATACTGGTGGGGCTGGGAAGTTGGCTCAGTAGTGGAATGCTTGCCTTGCATGGATGAAGCCCTGGGTTTGATTCCTCAGCACCACATAAGCAGAAAAAGCTGGAAATGGCACTATGGTTCAAGTGGTAGAGCGCTAGCCTTGAGCTAATGAGCTGAGGGACAGTGCCCAGACCCAGAGTTCAGGCCCCACAACTGACAAAAAAAAAAAAACCATATTCAGAGAAGCCCTGTGAATAAATACCCATGCATTAGAAACAATAGAAGAAAGGATAAAGAAAATGTGATATATACATATACTAAAATATTATACAGCCTTAAAAAAAGAAATACATGCTACAACATAAAAGAACCTTGAGGACAATAAGCTGGGTGAAATATAACAGTCACAAGAAGATAAGTGGTACATGATTTCTCTTATATGAGGTACCTATGATAGGTCATAGGTACCTCATAGGAACAGAATGCAAAAGAACGGTTGCCATTTCCAAGGAATGAATGGAAGGAGAAATTGTGTAAAGTTTCAATTTTATAAGATATAGTTCTATACTACTGAATGATAAACATACTAAAAAATGGATAAGGTGATAAACTTTGTATTTCTTAGGTATATTTTCCAACAATTACAATATAATTAGTTTATACAGTAGTTCTTGCAGTACTAACACTGGAAAGCTTTTATAAGTCCGTTTGCATTTTCTGCTTTTTAAAAAGTGCTATGTTCTTGCATTCTAATATAACCAGTGTGTGTTCCTTTGACTTGGATATATTAAGCCTCAATCTTTTTTTTTTGGTCACGGGACTTGAACTCTGGGGCCTGGGCGCTGTCCCTAGCCCTTCAGCTCAAGACAAGTGCTCTACCACTTGAGCCACAGCACTTCTCGTTTTCTGGTGGTTAACTGGAGATAGTCTCATAGACTTTTCTGCCCTGGCTGGCTTTGAACCTCAATTCTCAGATCTCCGTCTCCTGACTAGCTAGGATTACAGGCATGAGCCACTGGCACCCAGCAAGCCTCAATCTTTTTGAATTTGGTTTTTATTTGACCTTCATTCTTCAGCTGACAAATAAAAGTATAATACTTTTGAACTGTAAAGTAAAAGTACAATATTTCTGAACTGTAAGTATTAAAATTTTAAATTAAACACTGTAAAAGTAACTATATAGTACTTTTGAAGTATAAAATAAAAATACAGTACTTTTGAATTATAAATTAAGTATTGAGATTCCAATTAAAACTGTGCTGTCTTCCAAAAATCCTCAAGGAAGAGATTACTTTCCCTAAAATAACAGAGATGTCACCTCTGCCAGCATACCTAGGCTCAGGTCCAAAAGAAGTGTGATGTGTGCTCATATACTTGACTGAAGCTACCAATAGGAAATACAGGGCCTGAGAATAGGAAAAGAAAGGCAGCAAAACACCACACACAGGGCTGGGAAGGTGGCTCAGTGGTAGAGCGCTTGCCTTGCATGCCTGAGGCCCTGGGTTCGATTCCTCAGCACCACCTAAACAAAAAGAAAAAAGCTGGAAGTGGCGCTGTGGCTCAAGTGGTAAAGCACTAGCCTTGAGCTAAAGAGCTGAGGAACAGCGCCCAGGCCCAGAGTTCAGGCCCCACGACCGGACCCAAAAAAAAAAAACAAAAAAACCACCACACACAGCCAACAGCCAGATGTTCTCTGTGGCACATGGATAGCAGGGACAGCTGGTTCAAGCCTCTGTAATCTGTGCATCAGTGCAAGGAAAGAAACACTTCTCTCCTTACCTAAGTGAGTCCTGTAATAAAGGGATAAAAACTGAGGGCTGTCTACCTTACTTCTTTCTGTTCCTATGAAGAGGATGAAGAAGATCAACAGATCCATGAGAAAAGAATACCTAATTTGAATTGCCCCAGCCAAAGGACAAAAAAGTAGATGGTTATACTATAAGCTGCCATTCATTCTCACCATCCATGAAAGTTTTACCAACTAAGTTACCTCCTCAGACTGAGGTAACCCCTTAAAAAGCCATAATTAGGAAATCTCAATATTTTTTAGCTGCTGGGCATTGGTGTCTTACACTAGTGATCCTAGCTACTCAAGAACCTGAGATATGAGGATCTCAGTTTAAATGGAGTCCAGGAATGAAACTCCATGAGACTCTTATTTCCCAATTAATCATCAAAAAGCTGGAAGCAGAGCTGTGACTCAAGTGGTACATTCTACTTCAGGTTTTCTAGTAGTTAGTTGCTTTTAACCAGGATCCTTAGATCTCAGCCTCCTGAGCAGCTAGGATTTCAGGTTTCAGCCAGCAGCGCCTGGCCACAGAATTTTTTTTTTTTTTTGACAGTTGTGAGGCTTGAACTCTGGGCCTAGGGGCTGTCCCTCAGCTCTTCAGCTTAACACAAGTACTCTATCATTTGAGCCACAGCACCACTTCCAGTTTTTCTGGAGATAAGAGTCTTACAGACTTTTCTGCCTGGGTTGGCTTTAAACCTCAATCCTCAGATTTCAGCCTTGTGAGTAGATAGGATTACAGGCATGGACCACCAGCGCCTAGTATGGCCACAGATTTTAATTGCCAGAGTTTAGTTAAATAAGCCAATTTCCTAACCACAAAATTAAAATCTTAGTTACTATTGTATATTAACTAATTGAACACAGTACAAACTTTGTTGCTAGTTTTTCAATCCATAAATCATAACATAAATAATAAAAGAATATCACAATCTGTGACCGACTAAGTCACTTTTTCAAAATCGGTTGCTTTCAAAGTCACTATGTATTTATCTGTTATTCAATTCCTGTACAAACAGCAAAGTGTATAACTATCTCGTAGTAATAAACTTACATGATATCTTATGAAAATGAGCAATAAAAAGAAGGAAGTGCCAACAACTATGAAAGGAAAGCAGAGAAAAAGAAAGTGTAAGACTGGATGTGAAATTCTAATAAATGTAAATCGTTACTGAAGAAATAGGTAATCTTATAAATGTTGACACTACATTTAAGGGACTCTAGATAAGCAGTTTCAGGAACAAACAAGGCAAACTCATCAACACAAATAACACCATAGCTCTGGTGAAAGGATAAAGATGTTCCAGAAATGATACTAGAAAAAATAATAACAAAAAAAAATTCTAATTAGACAAACCTTGAGGAGGCATTTCACAATATTTAAAGTAAAAAAAAATTAAGCTGGTTCCAATTCCAAAAGGATTCATCAAAGCATACAAAACACACTTGTTTTATGTCCTGTGAGAATAAGAACACTGTTAAAACTGCTCCCTTGGGCAGTACTGAGGATTGAACTCAGGGTCTAGTACTTGCTAGGCAGGTGCTCTTCCGCTTGAGTTATCCCTCCAACCCCTTTTTGTGTTTTTGTTTTGTTTTGAGGTAAGGTCTCACTTGATGACCCACCCAGCCCAGGCTATGATCCTCCTACTTATTTTCTGCATGTTTCTGGGGATGACAGGCCACTGCACCCAATGGCTGAGATGGAGTCACTCAAACTTCGTTTTGCCTAGGCTGAACACACACCTCCATCTCTGGATCTCTGCCTCCCAAGTAGTGAGGATTACTACTGGTTTGAGCACCACAATCAGCTCAAACTACTTCACTTTATTTTACAAAGAAATAAAATATTTAACTTTTGCTGTTTTTAATATTTTAAATTACTATGGGCTAAATACTAGTTTTACTTTTTTCACTTTCCTTATATATTTATAAGCAACTGTAAGAGTTACAATTAACAAAAAAATTTTAAGGCCATAGAACAATTGTAACTTTCCCTATTGAATATAAACATTGCTTTGCAGGGTTTTACCGTATCTCATATTCCCACACAAAACAAGGACTATCCATACTTATAACTACTCCCACCGCGAAGGGGCTTATTGTTTCAAAACTAAAGAGAGATCCTCTATCCTTTCCTCTGGTCCTTAAAATCTACTCAAACAAAAAGAACTTGAATTATGTTGGTGGTATTAAAAAGGTAATTTTTCAGGTGCTAAAACTGACGAGTGCCCTTTGTAAATATGCACTCCCTTAACACTCAACATTATTCACATACACACAAAAAAATGTGTGTGTGTGTGTGTGTGTGCATGCGTGTACCCTAATGTTGAAGAACAGCTGAATAGATATCTAAATAATCTGAATAGTTGATCGATTTATTCTGTTATTGTACAGGACTTTATGTCTGTCCTACTCCCTTGAATTCTGGAGCAAAACAATGAATGTGTGATAAAAAGTAATGATGGGAAGGTGATTTATGACAATAGATGTGTTTGTTACTTTTGTGTAGCTACAACCAAAATACCTAAGAACTTAAAAGGTCAAATTATTTATCTGCAGCTCCTGGTTTCAGAGGGTTCAGTACATGGTTATTAGGCTGTATGCACTTGGGCAGAATATCATAGTAGAGAAACTTCAGGTGTACAGGGATCTACTTCTTACAGATAGGTTCCACCTTCTAAAGTCTCTACCCAATCAAAAAAAAAAAAAAATAGCTGGGGACCAAGTAAACACATGAACATGTGGGGACTTTCATAGTCAAACCACAATAAAAAATTTAGTCAGACCTCAACTTGAATTGTATTTTTACACCACACTTAGTGAAACCTCAGATAAGCTAATACTTGTAGATTCAATTTTCTACTCTATGAAATGGGGATTGTAATGCCTACTTCTGGAATTATTGTAATAATCAAGAGATAAAGTATGAAAGGTTTAGCAAATGAACAAATAATGAGCATTTAATTACTATTATTAGTATAATTATCCTTAGTATTGTCATTAATGCTACCAATCATGTAAATATGATAAAACTGCATTTGTCTTTAAACATTTTATTAATCAGCAGAGTTTTTTAAGAGATCAACCACCACTGCTATGACAGATGACACGACATCAACTTCCTCCAGATCATTTCTCCCAAGGTGCATGCACAAGAACTAAAACACATTCACCCATCTTCATCTTGCAACCTCTCTGATTCTTATGTCAAAACCTCCCTAAAGTCTGCTCAGAGTTTCCTCTTCTGAGGACAATGAGAACTAAAACCATTTCCCATTTCTTGGAGCTATTTGCCAAAACACTAGTATCTTCCTCTCTTAGTCCACATGATTCAACTGCCAGTTTTCTCTTTTGATTCCAATCTACAACATTCGTTCTAAACTAAGATTCTTTATTTCTTAGGTAGATGAATAAAGCTGCAAGGGCTCTACAGGCCAACAAAGGCCAGTTTATTCCTTCTAAAAAATGCATGTATTAGTTGACCAAAGTCTGCTTTAACACTTTCAGCAACAAAGTCCTCTTATCCCAAGTCAACATGACAATATCATTGGTTAGAAAGTTTTTCCTTGGGGACTAGGAAGGTAGCTCAGTGGTAGAGCGCTTGCCTTGCATGCTCGAGGCCCTGGGTTCAATTCCTCAGCACCACATAAGCAAAAAGAAAAAAGCCGCAAGTGGCGCTGTGGCTTGAGCTTTGAGCCTTGAGCTGAAGAGCTGAGGGACAGTGCCCAGGCCCAGAGTTCAGGCCCCACCACCGGACCCAAAAAAAAAAAAAGAAAGTTTTTCCTTATCTTGAAGCAAAATTTATCCTGTGCCTTTTAATTTCTTCCCCTGTGCCTTATAATTTCCTCCACTTTGCCTCTAATTCTAGAGTCCAGAGAAATTGAGAAAGTTACTCTTGACAATACCCAATATTTGAAGCCAATTATTGAAAAACCCCTGAAGTAAGAGAAGAAGAAAAGTTACTCAGTTCCAGCTAAGAGAACATGGATTTAAGTTTTCTCCCTCTCCATCATAATTCTACTGACCAGATGTAATCTTGTCAAAGTGACCTAACCACAAAGTGGTAAAATGCTTACTTTGCCAACAACATCTGGGCTGCCCAGTAATGTGACCCTTTTACCCATATTTCTCATTATGAAAAAAATATATATTAAGTTAATCTACTAATTCAGGAAAAATGACAGCCCAAGTCATTCTCTCAAAGGGATGATACTAAGGCCCCGAACACTGCAGACAGAGTTCTGTAGGATAATCTGGCATGAAGCTACTGTCTCTTTGCTACAAAGCCCAAACTCCTATGCTCTCAAAAAGGGTTCGAAGAGGTTGCCTTAAGTCTTCAGGACTTTGGGAGTTTTGCCTAAGAGATTTTCAAAGAAAGCAAGAACAGCCAAAGAATAGTCTGTACCTTGCCCAGCAGAAGGTACCTGGCAAACAGGATCAAACATTGTGATCTCAAAAACCGACAAAGGTAAAAAGATAGAAAAAGAAAGTGGCAGGTTTCTCCTAGCCCAGCAGGAATTATCTTTCGGGGACACAGAGACAAAGAGACAAATAGATCAACAAAGTGTGTCAAGGCAGGGCAGGGCAGGCAGGCAAGGGTCCTGGATCCTCAAAAGGGGCACTCGGTGTGGCAGCAGTAACCCCGGATGATCTGAGGAAGTGTGATAACGCAGAGTGCAGCAGTGACTAGGAAGCGCGGCTCCTGCAAGGGAAATGCAGGTGACATGGGAGGAATCACGCTTGGAGAGCATCTGGCTTTCTGGGTCTTGAAGATAGGAAGTGGAGTGACTTCGGCTACCGGCAAACGGTAGAACTGTGCCCGGCAGGTGACCGCGGAGGGCTAAGGGCACCGAGAAAGAGAAAGGGAAAGGGCGGCGTTCCCGCACACTCGCGGGAGATGGAGCTCGGAAGTGTCCCCTCTGGCTGAGGAGGAGCTGGCCCCAGCCGAGCAGGTGCCCGGGGCCCTGGATGCAGCGGGCAGGGACCTCCCGGGCCCCGCCGTCCTCCGAGTGCCCCCCCACAGCCCCCCCACCACCACTCAGGTGCGAATTCCCATTCCCAGACCCAAGGAGGTCCGGCAGGGGCTCCCCGCTTCCCTCCGGCCACCCATCCGAAGCCCACTCCTCCGCAGCCGGCGCAGGCCACCCCTAACAGTCCCCTTTAGACACACGGGGCTCCCCGTCGGTTCCCCAGGGACCTGGGGCCCCGGCCGGGCCTGGTGCCTCCCCTCGCGGCCAGGTTCGCCTTCTCCACACGGCGTCTCCCCTCAGACCGGCGTCCTCGCTCCCCGGCGCCCTCGCTCCCCGCCGCAGGCCACACTCACAGAATTCGGCGATGAACCGGGTCACAACGTAGTTCTCCTCGCACCAGTCCAGCGTGGAAGTCGGGGGACCCCAGTAACCCTCGAGGTCCACGACCGGAGCCATCGCGCCGCCGCCCTGCGTTCTGCCGGCCGCGCTCCGCTTGGCCACTCCGGGGCCGAGTCCCGTCCTGCGCGCGCGCTCCCGCCCTCCCCCCCCCGCAGGGGGCGTGACCTAGCGCCGTCACCGAGCTTGCCCGGAGGGAGGCCACGCCCATCAAGCGGCCCTGAGGCCACGCCCATCGCGCTGCCCAGCCGCCAAGAAGCGCTCCCCTTCTTACCCTCGGGCGCGGGGCAGCGGCTCCGCCTTCCCCTCCCCCCGGTGGGCGGGGCGAGGTCGGGATCTGGAGCAAAGTGAAGACCTGGACTGCTGGGCCTGGCCCGCCAAGACACGCCCGTGGTGTTAGTTTAGAGGATCCCCGTACCCCTAGGCTCTTTTCCGTGAGGTTGTGTTTGAGCCTCCATTAAGGGTGTGGGCGGTCTGAGTTAATTGAGGCGGGGGTGGGATGGAGTCTTTCACAAGCCGGAGCTTGATTACACCTGGCCAGGGAGGTGCACTGGAGCGCTGGACACTGGGCTCTGGCCTCAGAGAAACACCGAAACCAGGTCCTGCCATTCCTAGGAAAAACAGATCAAACCTATAGAGAAAACACCAACCTTGGGGACCGAGGGAGAAGGCAACAACTAACCTGCCTAAGCAGTCTCCGGAAAAAAAAAAAAAGTGCAGGGTTGGAAGTTTAGGCAGAGTGACATTTTTAAACCACCGATCGCCAGCCCTATGGCTATACCATTTTGTTCAATTCACAGGCATCCTGATGCTACTCTAGTACCTAGCCTTGTGATGCTGGGGGTGGGGGTGGGGGTAAGGTGAATCCTTGAAGACCAACAGAGTGGCCTGGGGGTAGAAGGGGTTGGGGGAAACAACATGGACACAGAAAATGACCACATGATGTAATGTGAAGTGAGCAGGAGACAAGGAAGTGTAAGAAGCTGGAAGAGCCTGTAATCCAGCCTGGCTAGGGGCTTCAGGGAAAGCTGTCTAGAGGAGGGAGCATTTTCTGGTAACATGACCTCCACTAAACCTATAAACTGTGGTTGAGGAGAAATAAACTACCCCAAGAGTACTTTAGTTCTGTTTCATGCGGTTTGGGTACATTAGATTTGCCCATTGGCTGTGGGCATTTTTGCCACAATGTCATATGCAATCCTGAAGACAAAAAAAAAAAAAAAAGCAAAGCAAAATACTTTTGCAAAATCCTATAAGGTTTGCCAGACAGAGTGTCACCTGTCTCAGCTACAAGGGAGGCAGAGATAGGAAAATTGCAGTCTAGGGTTTGCCCTAGGCAAAACTGAAAACCAACCTCAAAAATAAACTAAAATAAAAAGGGCTAAGGTTGCAAAACACCTGCCTAGCAAGTATGAGGCCCTGAGTTCAAACCCCAATACTGCCTCTTCCTTTAGAAAAATAATATAAGGCTTACCCCATACACACAAAGAAAGTCTGGGGTGGGATATTTAAAAGTGTAGGTCCCAGGCAGGTGCCAGTGGCTCACACCTGTAATCCTAGCTACTTAGGAGGCTGAGATTTAAGGATCACAGCTCGAAGCTAGCCTGGGCAAGATAATCCATGAGACTCTCCTCTCCAATTAACCACCAAAAAGTTGGAAGTAGATCAATGGCTCAAGTGGTAGAGGGCAAGTTTGAACAAAGAAGCTAAAGTACAACGCCCAGGCTTCAAGTTTAAGCCCCAGAACCAGCACCAAAAAAGAAAAGGAAAAAAAAGTATGGAGGCAGAGGCAGGAGGATCAAAAGTTTGAGGCCAGCATGGGCAACCTGGTAAAAACTCGTCTAAAAATAAAATTAAATGGCTGGGGATGTAGCTCAGAAGTGAGTATGCCTAGCTTTGTGAAACCATGGGTCTAGTTTCTAGTACTAATGCTGTAAAACAAATAAACCAAAAACCTCCAAAACAAGCCAACAAAACCTCTATATATCTAAGCCTTGCTCTAGCAAAACTGGCCCCAATCCTCATATAACAGCAACAAGGCTAAATCACTGTCAACATTTGCTGTAGGCACACAGTCACCTCATCCTGGGTAAACCTAGTTTTTCTTTCTCCAAGCTGGGGAGGAACCCAGAGCTGAGAGCATGCTGAACTCTCATCACCACTGATTTGCACTTAGGTCCCTTTAAATCATGGTTGTGTTTTTCTAAATACGAATCTGTTGGACCTTTATGGCATACATTTGTAATATTGAATTCATCAGATGAGAAATCTAAGGTTCAGACTTCTTTTAAAATAGATATTTTTTCTTTATGTACAGGAGGAAGTTTTTACAAAGCTTCTTCATCTTTACCTTTGGTTTTCCCAAGTACAAAACCACGTGGAAAGGGTAGAGGGTTCTGAGAAGCCACAATACCCAGTGCCTATTACCACCAGTAAAAGGTGCTTTGCAGGATTTTCATTGTGTGTTTTTGTTTATTTGTTTGAGACAGTCTTACTACATAGCCCAAACTGACCTCAAACTCATAATCTTCCCATCTCAACCTCCTCCTACATGCTGAGATTATCGGTATATACCATTATGCATGGCTTCAACATTTCATTTCTTTAAAGTTTTCATAAAGAAGAAATACAACTAGATAATAAATACATGAAGACATAATTTAAAATCCTTAGCCATAATGAAAATGCAAATCAAAACCACACCAAGATTCCATCTCACTCCAGTTGGAATGGCAGCCATCAATTAACAACAACAAATGCTGCTGAGAATTCTGGGGAAAGGAACCCTCATACAGTTGGTGGGAATGTAAACTAGTGCGACCATTATGGAAATCAGTGTGGAGGTTCCTCAAATGATGAAAAATAGGACTGCCTTATGACTTTGACATACTACCTTTGGTAACACACTATAAAGAAAATAATCAGTATACCAGAAAGAATTTGCATATCTGTTTATTGCAGCACTGTTCACCATAATCAAGTGATAGAATCAGCCAAGGCTCTCAACAACAGATGAATGTATAGAGAATATGTGGTAGCCTGGTATTGGTATCTTATGCTTGTTTTCTGCTCAGAAGGATCTGAGGATTCCAGAGTGGGCAGAAAATACACACAACTCTTATCTCTAACTAGCAAAAAAGTGAGACTAGAGGAATGGCTTATATGATAGAGCCAAGTGAGAGCTCAAGGCCCTAAGTTCAAGCCCCAGTACTGGTGCATACACACACACACACACACACACAAAAGATATAATATCACACACACATCAAAAGAAGATGTATCATACACACACATATGATTATTATGTAGCCATAAAAAGAATGAAATGTCATTTTCAGGAAAATGTATGCAATTGGAGAAAATCATATTGATTGAGACAATCACAATAAATATAGACCATGAATCTAACTAAAGGACTACTTAAAAGGAGGAGAGAAAGGATAAGGGAGGGGGAAGGTGAATAATTTTGACATTTTTTGCTAGCATATATGAAAATAGCATAAAGAACCCCAATGAAAAGGACTAATCAATAAGGAGATGGGAGGGCAGGTAAAAAGAAATAGGCTCTGTGGAGGTAGGGGGTAGGGGAAGGGATATGGTTGGAATGTATTGTTTGAAATGGATTGTATGAAAATAGAACAATGCAACCTGCTGAAATTATTTTGGGAAAGGAGAGTGAGAGCAGGGCCAAGATTGATTTAAATATATTGTAGACACATGTGGAATTGTAACAGTGAAATCCCCCCTCCATAACTAATATAAGCTCATAAATAAAATAAACAGAAAAAAAAAGTCATCATAAGATGTTGCTGATTGCTACCAAACATGAACTTGCTGGAAAATGAATCCAAGGCAGGATAAATCAGGGAAAGTGAGGCAGGGGAAACAGCAGCCAGGAATTCAGAAACCAATGCTGTCTTAATAAAAACTCTTAAAAGCATATAAGCACTATTTTTTCTTTGCTTTAAGCCTCACACTCATAAGCTGCAATGTTTAACAAAAATGGTGGAAAAGTGGTGTGAGGGGTTGTGGAGGAGGAATAACTCTGATTGTTTGTCTACTGAATAGCATGCTCCAGGACTGAGCAAGGATATCTTAAAAAAACAAAAACACTTATGAGTGGGAAGAACACTTGGGAAAACGATTACTCTCAGCACGATGTTTGAAAATGCTATCTCAAGGACCAACATCTGCACTAAAGCATGTGACAGAATTCTTCCTTTGTTTGAAGTTATGACTTGACAACCATGGCCCACATTTAGTGATCAGACCAACCTTGAATTCTCTGGACACAATTGATAAAACAGTGTCACAACAAGAACGAAGGAATGTACCAACTGTCAGATGAAAGAGAAGTACTCATCCAAAAGGTGAATTTGAGTCAACCCTCGTTCTGCTTTTTCATTATAAATACCTGGGATGTCAGAGCACTCATTGCACCCATTGTCAGATGTGCCTGCATCCATGTCTGGTTTGTGTACTGTCCATCTTACCTTTGTTATGCTTTACTAATAAGCTTTCTTGGTCTCTACATCAGTGCTTTCCCAAATTATTTCGTAGGATATCACAAACTCATTATTCAGGGGCCAGGCAGAGGCCTCTTCCCTTTCGGAGACCCTCTTCCCTTCACCAGTAACTACCTTCACCAGTAGCGGATCCAATAACAAACTAGCTCCACTTGCCCAGAAGTAGACACCATGCCCCCCTTCACAATCATGGTGGTTTTTTTGTTTTTGTCTTTTGCAAGTCCTAGGCTTGAACTCAGGGCCTGGGCACTATTCCTGACTTCTATTCCTTAAGGCTAGCATTCTACCACTTGGGCCACACAGCACCACTTCTAGCCTTTTCTGTTTATGTGGTACTGAGGAATCGAACCAGAGCTTCATGCATACTAGCTAGGAAAGCACTCTACTACTGAGCCACATTCCCAGACCCACAATCATGTTCCTATGCTCATTCTTTATATGTTCATATGAAAGAAACATATTTTCAGCAGAAAAGACTTGTAAAGCATCCTTGGAGAAGAGAATTTAAGGTTGCTACTGTTGCACGCTCACTCTCCCTAAGGTCTCATTCTGTAGCCTAGTCTGGCATTGGGCTTTCCATACTCCACTTTAGCCTCTGATTGCTAGGATTACTGGTGTATACTGCCCCTTACATGTAGTGCTGAAGTGGCTGCTTCTTTAGGAGTTTTCAAGTACCTTTGGCCCCTCCATTTCCCCCATTGACACCTTTCTCTTTACAATACAGGCAGCCCTTTAAAACATACCCTTTTGCACACTTCTTCTTAATGGTCAGGGTTGTTTTGAGGATTAAGATATGTAGATGCCAAGTGCCATCTACAACTGCCAAAGGACTCGAGGCCCCAAGCCTTGTGCCAGGTACCTGTCATATGTTACTTAATTTCTTCCTCATAATAGCCTAGTGAGGTTTATCTCTCAATTTGGTATCTCGATTTTCAGGGAAGAAATGTGAAGCAAAGAGATATTGAAGGTCAACTGTCTGAGAGGCAACTGAGCAAGCTAAGAGCTGTGTTTTTCCCTTACTGTGCCTCCAGAAGCCAAGCTAGCAACCCCACCTCATTGCTAACATTTTCTGCTAGAGATCAGTCCTTGCAAGAGCAGGAGGCCTCCTATCTCCACAGGACCATATGGACAACGATTGCTACTAAGTGAACATTTATTATAAGTCAGGCACTGTGCCTGATGCCTGCAATATTATCACTCTAAGCCCTGTGAAACAGGTTTTGAAACTCAATTTACAGGTAAGAAATGTGGTGCCAGGAAAATCTCAACTCACCTCAAGAGACAGGGATTACTAAACAATGGGCCCAGATCTAAGTCATATCTAACTGACATCCTATGAGTTTCCCAAGTATGGAACCAATACAACTTGATAGGGTGGGAGACAACTTCCTATTGATGTCAGGGTGTCCACAGGAGCACTGAAGATCAAAGACAGGACAGCCTGCATGGGACATACTAAGAGACCAACCTTCCATTGTGAAAGGCTGAAACTCTAGAAGATGAAGAAGGGAGTCATGAGGTTTTCTTGGAGAATGGACAGTATTGTCTTTCTTTCTGTCTGCCCATGAACTGTCTTGACCCCATGAAAGAAGAGAATTTCTTTCTTACTTAGACCAATAGTTCCAGGGAACCATTCAGAGAATGCAGTCTGTATAGCTTGACGTTTAGTGGGTATAAGCACTGATCTGTGATTATGATCCTTACCTGAAAATCTATTGATGAGAGGCTTAACTAGATCAGCCACAGGTACTCAAGTTATGAAAGGAAGTGATTTGAGAGCAGCCTAGGTGCTGGCTGGACAACGGATACCTGGACTCCTGGGAAGGGATGGTTAAGAGCCGAGCAGTGGGAAGAGGCATAGCATCCAGCAAAGAAGGCAAATCCAGGTCAAGGGACTATGGTGGAAGATCTCTAGAAACAAGAAAGGACCCTCACCCAAGACAAATGTCAATAAGCACATAGCTATCCTGAAGAAGGCCCTGCTGCCAAGCAAGATATACCTGCAGAAATCAAATTAGATCAATCTGTCTCTCATCTACCTGTCCACCTGATGGGTGGGGTAAGAGCACCTGAGAGTGAAGGTGCTCAGATCACCAAGACCATGGAGCCAGTTTCCACATCCATTTGAACATTGTTGAGTCACACACTCCCTTCTGAGGCCAAGGTACAGTCATTCAAAGTGGTCAATTTTCTTGTAGTGACAAAATAAGTATTACACATCTAGGGTGAATTGCTTTTATTCTTTTTTATGTTTGTAAGGTTTTAGTCCCACCCTCCTTCCCTTCTTCCCTTTCTTCTTCTTCTTCTTCCTCCTCTTCTTCCTCCTCCTCTTCTTCCTCCTCCTCTTCTTCCTCCTCCTCCTCCTCCTCTTCTTCTTCTTCCTCCTCTTCTTCCTCCTCCTCTTCTTCCTCCTCCTCTTCTTCCTCCTCCTCCTCCTCCTCTTCTTCTTCTTCTTCTTTTTTGTTGTTGGTTGTGGGGCTTGAATTCAAGTCCTGGGCACTGTCCCTCAGTTCTTTTGCTCAAGGCTAGTACTCTGCCATTTTGAGCCACAGATCCACTTCTGGTTTTCTGGGGTTAATTGCAGATAAGAATCGTATAGACTCGGGCTGGGAAGGTGGCTCAGTGGTAGAGCGCTTGCCTTGCATGCATGAGGCCCTGGGTTCGATTCCTCAGCACCACATAAGCAGAAATTAAAAAAAAAAAAAGCTGGAAGTGGCGCTGTGGCTCAAGTGGTAGAGTGCTAGCCTTGAGCTGAATAGCTGAGGGACAGCGCTCAGACCCAGAGTTCAGGCCCCATGACCGGACCCCCCCAAAAAAAGAATCTTACAGACTTTCCTGCCCCAGCTGTTTTCAAACCATGATCTTCGGATCTCAGCCTCCTGCGTAGCTCAGATTACAGGCACGAGCCACCAGAACTTGGCTCCTTCCTTTCTTTTTTGTGTCAGACCTTGGGCTTGAATTTAGGGACTCTTAGTTTTGCTTGTCTTCTTTGTTGACACTCTACCACTTGAGCCACACCTCTACTTCCTGTAAGGTTTCAACCTAATAATCCTGTAAGTGTTGACTTTCCTTTGCCCAAGAACAAGTTTTGGAAACTACCTGCTGCTTTTCATCAACCTCTTGTTATGCTGGGGCTGCTCAGTGCTGCCCCTCACCTGTGAGCACAGGTGCTCCTGGAGGTCAGGTCTCAATTGGGGCATGAATCATCATATGCCGCAAATGAGAGGAAGCGTCTGTAAGCAGAGCCAGCACTAACATCAGCCTTGAACTTTCTCATGCTCCTGGGGAGATGGCTCATTAAGAAATGAGGGAAGATATCTGGCCTATTAGGCAAGGTGACAATATTCCACAAGGTCCCCAGGGCCACTCTTTAGCTTTGTACTTTTTGTGACTCACTAGCGTCAGTCCACCTAGGGTTGACTGGGCTCCTGGGAACTGTGTCTACATAGCTAACCAAGGCCAAAAGAAATATCAAAACAAATTTAACTTCTTTTAGGATGAAAGTGGAAGGCACATTAAATAAATATAGCAAGCTAGATATTATTTTTCCCACTATGGATCTTGGCCAATGTCTGGAGCCAGTGCTGCCTGGCATCCTAGGAATCAAATGCTCTGGACTCTGCCAAGGCTTCCTGGACAAGCCTTGGATGACACAGGCTCGGTGTCTCCATATGGCTCCTGTAAAGAGTTTCTGACAGCCATCCCTCAAGGACCCAAGCAAAGTACCAGGGACAGTTCAAGAGAGAAGACAGTGAGACATGATGGATTCCTCTTTAACCTTTCTCTTTTCATAAGCCTTATAGCTAAGGTGAAAGAAAAATATTATTCCCTCATTTTGGTCTGTAGTCTAAAAAATAGATCTACCATCCTCCTTCCTCCTCACTGGCCTCCTTACACATATATACTATCCCTCCCTCTGCAAACACACCACAAAACACACCACACACACACACACACACACACACACCATAAGGAGAGCTTAACACTAAAGTCGCCGGGCACCGGCGGCTCACACCTGTAATCCTAGCTACTCAGGAGGCTGAGATCTGAGGATCGCAGTTCAAAGCCAGCTGGGGCAGGAAAGTCCATGAGACTCTTATCTCCAATAAACCACTCAAAAACCGGAAGTGGTGCTGTGGCTCAAGCGGTAGAGCACTTGCCTTGAGCTGAAGAGCGCAGGGACAGTGCCCAGGCCCAGAGTTCAAGCCCCACTACTGACAAAAAACAAAACAAAACAAAACAAAAAAACACTAAAGTCCTTGTTAGAATGGCCAAACACTGGTAGCTCATACTGTAATCCTAGATATGCAGGAGGCTGAGACCTGGAGGATCACTGTTTGAAGCCAACGCAGGCAGAAAAATCTACAAGATTCCATCTCCAATTAACATGCCATATTGCATGGCTTATATAGTAGAGTGCCAGCTGTGAGCAAGAAGGCTGAGCGAGAGCTCCAGGTCTTGAGTTCAAGCTCTGGTACCAACACACACTACACACTACGTACACAACACACATGACACACACACACACACATTCTCATTAGAATGTCCACATCCTCCCTTTATTTGATGGACAGAATCAAGAGGTAGAACTTCTCAAGCCTTCAGAAGACCATCTGGGATCCCCATTAAAAGCCCATTGTCTGGTGTCACCCTGAGAGTTCTGAGAGCAGGTATGGGCACTTTAAGAAGCAGGTAGATGACACAGCTTGGAGAGCCTCATCTGAAGAGACACTGTGTGAGAGGGACCCTGTGTGAGCAGGCCATCAGGACACCCCTCCCAACAGGGCTGGGGTGGGGCATTTGCTTTCTCCTTCCCTAATATTTAAATAACAACCTCTCAGGTTGTGTTTTGGTTGTGCTGAGTGTTGACTTCTCTCTGACATACTGTGTTTATCAATGACAAAAGACAAATGACTATCAAAAAAGGAAATTCTTTCAAGGGTTTCTCCTTTGGCACAGGGAAAGGTCAACACCAGACTTAAGGCCCTGGATTTTGTAGGTCATTTTTCCCAGTCTGTGTTCTGGGAAATGGAAATTGACAGATAGCTTTGACTCAAGAATGCCACATACAGTCACATGCAGTTCCTGAGTGCTATCATTGGAATGTTTGTGTCCTCTCTGGAGTTTGTGCTGGAATAATCCCAAAGTAATAGTGTTAACAGGTAGGCTTTCCAGCAGTAATTAGGCTAATCTGTCTCTAGTTTCAGATCATAGGTATGTTCTTCAAGGGATGTTTGTGGAGAGAGCCTGGCACGGGATTTGGCACAGAGAGGAACAGCTCGATCATGATGGATGGAGAGAAAGGAAATGAATTTTCACATAAGGGGGTCAGAGTCTGTGCTCTCCCAGGACTCCTCCAGCTCTGCTGGAATGTCATGAATTCTTGACTGATTCACTGACTCTGTCAGTGCTGTGGCAGACAGTGTGGTGAGGAGGGGAGCAGGCAGGAGGAAGAGCAATTGCCAGGAAATGGCCATGAGATTTGTGCACCATAGATGTCAGAGCCATGAAGTAAGAATTGGCAGAGCTTCATGGAAGGTTCCTATGAACCCATGAAGCCAATGTCTGGGAGCCCCCAAACTGTAGAAGATGGCAAGTTACCTCAACTTTGAAATCCCCCAGATGCTCTTGCATTCATGGGCATTTTTAAAGGGATATTTTAATTTAAAAAATGAGCTATCATCTTGAAATCGGAGTGAATTAACAACATTTTCAATAGGAGAATAGGGGTTGGAGATGTGGCTCAGTTGGTACAGCTCCAGCCAATAAGTGAAAGCATCAGATATGGAGTTGGAGTCCTGATCTCCAACCTAAAAAAAGAAAAGGAAAGGAAAAAAAAAGAAAGAAGGAATCAATAGGAAAAGGTCTGGGATGTTTTACCAGTTCAGCCATGTGCCTAAGGATACAGTGTACCTTGCATAGGGAAGTTCAGGAATGAGCTGGGGGAAGGGTAACAGACACAGTAGAGACCCTGCTTCCAACCCCTTCTCTTCACTTTACTTTTATTTGTTTTTGGCCTGAGTCTGGGACTCAAACTTGCTGATGCTTATTCTCATTGACAAGCACCCTACCACATCTCCAAACCCCCTTCTCTTCACTTTAACTGGAGTAACTGAGATGCCACCATGAAGTGAACTTTGTCATGAGAGAGAGAAGGGCCTTCAGCTGCAGACCTCAGCTGGATCCTGAGGAGCTGGTGCTGTGGATTCATTTTGCATCCCTCTTCTTTGGTTTTCCCTGCTGTGTTTCTTCTACCTATACTTCAGCCAGGCCAGCACTCCAAGAGTCAACTATGAACCCTCCCTGTCTCCATTCCCATATCTAATCAGTCTCCAGACTTGCAGGATGTGTTCCTGTTGTCTTCCTGTCCATTCTCTCTGGCTGATCCCAGAGGCCTGCTAGAAATCACTCTCCCACATCCTCCCCCTTCCAGTTGCAGTCAGCTTGCAAATGGGATGATAGTTACCTCACCTACTGCCCTCTAGGAGACAGGGAAGCCAAATGCGCCTAGTCCTGGAAGATAGGGGTTGGAGAGCCATGCAGGTCACTGTGCTGTGGTTTTCAGGGGTATGGGAAGAAACTAATTAGGATATGTCAAGATGAGAAATGGTCTATCTGTACATTACCTGGATGCTTGTTGGGAATCCTGGAGCTCAGAGCCTGGCCACTGGCCAAGCCTTTCCCCAACCTATGCAGTCTTTAATAGATTCTCACTTAGGTGGGAGGCTAAGGATTAGGCCAGCTCTGGAGAAGCTCAGAGTGGGATGCAAAGTGCTTAATTACAGGAAGATGGAGGCTCTCAAGTGCCTGGCAGGAAAGGCTGTACATGTTTAAGGTTGTCTGCTCTAGCACACAGATCCTTCTTGCAGTTTTGAAGTAGCATGACTTTGGTTCAAGATCCTTTAGTCCAGAGAAGTGATACAGAGGGAATAGGATCTCATGTTTTCTTTCGAGTCAAAGTTAACATAGAATCTCAGACCTAAGAAAGAGACCCTAAGGTCCTTTTATTGCAGCATTTCCATTCTTCATGGAATGCTACACAAAACTAGTTGCTTTCTGGCTTCCCATTGGTCTTTAGAAAGCTTTCCTTGGACTCCACTGTTATTGTAGGCACTGCGTGGTAGAGGTGGAGCATGCGCCTTTGCTTCCTAAGGCTGCTCCACACTTCTCCATCTGCCCCATCAGAGTGAACCAGGCCAAGGCCACATCTTCCATGAAGCCTCCCCTGTGTCCTCCAGGCTGATTCCCACTCCTCTCTCCACAGCTATCACCATAGGTGTTTTAAGAGCAGTGATCTGCTGAATCATGCTTTCTCCCTCAGAAGGAAGGAAGGAAGGGAGGTGAGAAGAATTGGAGGGAGAAAGAGCAGAAGGAGGGAGGAAAGGGGAAAGGGAAGAAGGAAAAGGAGCGGCTCTGTTCACTTTACACAGCCACCATCCCTGTATGACCCTGTTAGAGGCCCTGTTTTTTCAAAGCCTTTTTCTATCCTGATCTTACTGGCTTCTTATAACAGCCCTGACTTGGTTTGGGATAGAGACCCACACTCCGATAGCCAACTAGGGAAGCTGAGGTCCTGAAAGAAGAAGTGACCTGCCCAAGGTCACCTCAGAACTCCTGTGGGAGACCAGAACCAGTCTCCTTCCTTTCTTCCTGTCATCCCCTTCCTCAGTCCCTCCCACCTGCCTCCTTTTCTCTGATGGCTGCTGGAGCTCAGTAGGGAGGGAGTGGCAGTGGAGCATGTGCAGGCCTCTCCCTGCAGGCATGCTGGGAGGTGATGGGGCTCACAGAAGACTCCAAAGGGAAACTGGCATGAACATATCTCCTTTGCACCTCCTGCTTCTAATGTGGGTTCCATCTAGTGTCCAAAGTGCTCCTGCTGTAATGGGTGCCAGTACCATGGCAGGCATTCAATAATCATCTACAGAAATTGAATCTGAATTTACTGAGTGACCTTGAGCAGCCTTCACAGCTCTCCTGGGCCTCAGTTCTCCCTGACAGCCTATTTGAGGGGCAAAATATTTTCCCTGTGGCCCCTACCATCTTTCCTGGGTAATTCATCATGTTTGTTAAAATGCTGAGTTGCCTGGTAAAAAGCCAAGGACTTAGCTGGGTGCTGGTGGCTGACACCTGTAATCCTAGCTACTCAGGAGGCTGAGATCTGAGGATTGTGGTTTGAAACTAGCCTTGGCAGAAAAGTCTGAGATTTTTAAATGTCCAATGGACCATCAATCTGAAAATGGAGGAATGGCTTAAGTAGTAGAGAGACAGCCTTGAGTAAAGTTAAGGAACAGCTCTTAGGCCCTGGAGTACTAGAACAATGAGAAAAAAAAAAAGAGGGGATTTCTCAGCCCTCACAAGCTGTAAGCAATGACTCATGAGCTGTTTTGGCTTTCCATTGTGTTAACCAGGGCTTTGAGATGTGTAGGAACTAGGCCTCTGGCTTTTCTCATTCTCTGGGAGGAGCTTCTGTGTCTGAGCCACCAAGGTGTTGTTTACTTTCCCCTGCCATCCCAAGTTGAGTCTTTTTTGTCAGTCATGGGCTTGGACTCTGGGCCTGGGTGCTGTCCCTGAGTAATTCAGCTCAAGGCTAGTGCTCTACCACTTGAGCCACAGTTCCACTTCTGGTTTTCTGGTAGTTAAATTGGAGATAAGAGTCCCACAGACTTGCCTACCCAGGCTGGCTTTGAACCACAGTCCTCAGATCTCAGCCTCTTGAGTAGCTAGGATTACAGGCATGAGCCACCAGCGCCTGGCTGAAGTTGACTTTTGCAAGGTCCTTGCCAACTCAAGTCTTGGTTCCTGCAAGGTTAGAAGCCAGAAGCCAGTACTCTAGGACTGCCTCATTTCCATTCGATGTTGTTCACATCCTGCTCATTTTGCTCAAGGCCAGCACTTTACTACTTGAGCCACTGCACCATTTACAGCTTTGTCTGTTTTCTTAAGAGTTCTAGCAACAGACTTGTTTTGTTTTGGTTTGTTGGTTTTGTTTTTTTTTGCCAGTCCTGGGGCTTGAACTCAGGGCCTGGGCTCTACCCCTGAACCTCTCTGCTCAAGGCTAGCCCTCTACCGCTTGAGCCACAGAGCCACTACTGACCTTTTCTGAATAGTTTATTGGCAATAAGAGTCTCACAGACTTTCCTGGGCCTGACCTGGTTTTGAACCTCGATCCTCAGATCTCAGCCTCCTGAGTAGCTAAGATTACAGGTGTGAGCCATCAGCACCCTACTCAGACTTGTTTTTAAAACCTAGAGTCTGGGGCTGGGAAGGTGGCTCAGTGGTAGAGTGCTTGCCTTGCATGCATGAGGCCCTGGGTTCGATTTCTCAGCACCATACAAGCAGAAAAAAGCCAGAAGTGGCTCAAGTGGTAGAGCACTAGCCTTGAGCTGAAGAGCTGAGGGACAGTGTCCAGACCCAGAGTTCAGGCCCCACCACCGGACCCAAAAAAATAAAATAAAATAAAACCTACAGTCTGCCACCTTCAGCCTGGGAACTGAAACAAAGTTTTTGATCTCTCTCTTGTTTTCTCAAGTGGAGAACATCTTTACAACATAGAATGAAATAAGTCTATATAGTTAATGTGTAAATCTCAATGCTCGTACTTACTAGACTTCGATCAGCAAGTATTCTGTTATTGTTTCTGTTTGTTATTCCAAAATAGAAACGGGTCTCAATATTTCTCCTATTCTTGCTACCACCATCATCATCTTAGTCTTTGGTCAAACCATTTCCTGGCCAGCCAAGCCCACTCTGCGATCACAGCCATGGGGTCTTTGTACAGTAAAGCTTATCTCTCCTTCCTCTACCTATATAGGCCTCTAACTGGCCTCCCTTGAATTGAGCAGCACTCATACCCCACATTCAGGCTTCTCAGGTGGCCCCTGCCCTCAGTTCTCTCCACAAACCTTTTCTTCTCTTTTTTTCTTTTCTCTTTCATTCCCTTTCTCTCATTCTTTACAAGGTTTGAATTCAGGGCTGCATGCTTGCTTGGCTGGTTTGCTCAAATGATGCTCTACTGAGGCATCCCTCCAGTCTGGCTTTTAGCTGGTTATTTTGGAGATGGAGTCTCATACACTTTTCTGCCTGGGCTGGCTTTGAACTGAAATTCTTCAGATCTCAGCCTCCTTAGCTAGGATTACATGTGAGCCACTAGGGCTTTCCCTTGGGGCCTTGCATTCTCCCTCCTCCCCCAGCTGTGACAGTACTGGGGTTTGTGCCCTGGGCCTTGCACGTACCAGGCAGCCACTGGAGCCACATCACCAACCATTCCTACAAACACATGGTCTCTTCACTGCAGTCCCCGAGCACAGCTTTTCCCTCCTCCAGGTCTTGGCCTTTGAGGTTCCCTCTCCAGAAAATGTCTCCTCAAATCCCTGTGCCCACCCAAGTGCTTCCCTTCATACCTGAGAATGGTGTGAACACAGTCACCACCTCACCTCTTCTGCCCCTTTTGCCCGCCTCATCGCCTGTACCCTGGCCGTGATGACAGAGCCAACCATGGCTTCTCATCCACCTTCTTCCCCATAGACAGACCTTCAGGAGAACAGAGATCTTGCCTATAGTCACCATTCTTAGCCCACTACCTGTCCCAGGGTCTGAACACAGGAGACACTCAAAATAATTTTTTTAAGTTGGGTGTGTCAGGCTTGGTGGTGAGTGACTGTAATTCCAGATAAGCAAGGGGCATAGTTAGGGGAATAACCGTGTGAGGTTAGCATTGGTAAAAATGTTAATATCCTAATTGAAAAATAACTAAAATAAAGAAAGGTTTTGGCTCAAATGACAGAGCTCTGCCTTGAACCATTAAGTCCCCAAATTAAAATGTACTCATTACCTTACTCATGCAACTATAACCCCTCTGTACAGTATCTTTACAATTATACATATGTACACACACACGTATATATACATATACATATACATATATATATATATATATATATATATATATATATATATATCAAAACCTACAGGGAAAAGTGGTTCTCTTAGAGGGATCCATGTGCAGGTGATGGGGACTCGATTGAGTCTGTGGACTTTCAAAGGTGTGCTTCTGCATTTGCCTCTGTGCGTTTCATTCCTTTTTCTCATTAACATTGCTTTAATGCATCTCAAAATTTTGTGATAGATATTTGGCCATGTTTCTATTGAAAAGTACTGATTTTTAAAAACTACTAACTTAAAACTGTTACACACACAAAAAAAAAAGGTCCACAAAACATTTTCCTTTCCTTCTAAAGGTTTTATGATGCATTGTTATCATTATCCAGTCTTTCACTATTAAACTTAAATGTCCAATTAATACAAACATTTTTGAGACTTTTCTTCTACCACTGGTTAAGCTGAAGCTACAGGGGTTAGGGATAATAATAATCACTCGGCCTTCTGAGCTTTCTGGGCAGACTTGGTGACCTTGCCAGCTCCAGCAGACTTCTTGTCCACAGCTTTGATGCCACACATAGCAACTGTCTCCTATCACAAACAGCAAGATGACCCAGACGAGGATAGTCAGAGAAGCTCTCCACATACACAGGCTTGCTGGAACCATATGAACCATGACGGCATCACTAGACTTCAGGAATTTAAGACTAGCTTCCAGCTTCTTACCAGATCTGCGTTCAAGCTTCTCTTTCCACTCAGTAAACTTGCAAATAATTTAAGCTGAGTGACAATCCAGGACAGAGGCTTAGTTAGCACTGATTTGGCCTGGATGGTTCAGGAAGGTCACCTGAGCAGTGAAGCTTCCTTGGGTGAATCATTCTTGCCGTCACCAGCAACGCTGTCACGGCAAACATCTTTGCTGACACATTCTTAACATTGACTCCCACATGGTCCCTGGGAAGAGCTTCACTCAAAGCTTCGTGATGCACTTGCATAGACTTCACTTCAGTTGTGACACTGACGGGAGATAAAGGTGACCACCATGCCAGGTTTGAGAACACCAGTCTTCACTCAGCCCATAGGGATAGTACTGATACCACCAATATTGTAGGCAGCCTGAAGGGGCAGATGGCAAAGGCTTGGTAGGGGTCAGTTGGTGGCAGGATGCAATCCAAAGCATCAAGCAGGGTGGTTCCACACTGTCTCCTTTATGGGTGATTTTTTCCATCCCAAGTGCCTATTGGCAGTTGGCTTTAGCATATTGTCACCATTCCAACCAGAAACTGGCACAATTGCTACTTTCAGGGTTGTGGCCAATTTCTTAATTTAGGTGCTGATTTCCTTAATGAGTTCCTCATCTCTCTTCTGGCCCAATGGAATCTATTTTGTTAATTCCAACAATGATCTGTTTCATATCCAGTGTGTAAGCCAGAAGGCCATGCTCATAGGTCTGCCCATTCTTGGGAGATACCAGCTTCAAATTCACCAACACCAGAAGCAACTATCAAGACAGCATAGTCAGCCTGGGATATGCCTGAAATCATGTTCTTGATGAAATCTCTGTGTCCTGGGGCATCAAGGATGGTCACATAATGCTTGCTGGTCTCAAATTTCAACAGGGAGATGTTCAATAGAGATACCACGCTCACGCTCAGCCTTCTGTTTATCGAAGACCCAGGCATACTAAGAGAAGCCTTTTCCTATCTCAGCAGCCTCCTTCTAGAACTTCTCAATGGCTCTTTTGTTGAGGCCACCACATTTGTAGATCAGATGTCTAGGAGTGGTGGATTTGCCAGGATCAATGTATGTTATGACAACAATGTTGAAATGGGTCTTTTCTTTTTTCCATTTTGGTCTGAACTCAGTGGTGGTTTTCAGGGTACCTGTGTTCTGATTTCAAGCCCATTGCAAGAAAAGCTGCCTCTGTGCTTTTCTTTTTTTTTTTTTTAAATTTTATTTTATTTTATTTGTGAACAAACTGTACAGAGGGGTTACAATTGCATGGGCAGGATAATGCGTACATTTCTTACCAAGCATTGCAGCCTCCTCCTTTGTTTACCTTCCCATCCCTTCCCAGCCTCCCCCCTCCCCCCCATCCCAATCCTTCTCCTTCCCCCCTCCCCCCCAACCCGTTCCCCTCACCCCCCCCCCCGCACTGACGTTGTAAAGCTCGTTTTGGACATGACAACTTGTACGTCTCATTGTTGCATCGATCCACCTGTATCCTTAAACAACTGGTTTTTCCCCATCTCCTCCACAAGTTATACTGACATCAAATATAGTGATAGCAGGGGTTATACTGTGGGGCCTCTGTGCTTTTCTTATGGGGATCTTCCATCAGCCTTCACCCTCACTTCCTCTCTTACTGCCCACAGAAGGGAGGAAGAAAATAAGCACTTGGGCCACCAAGAACAGGCCAGGCTGGCTGAAAACAGCACCCTCTGGTGGGGTACAAATTTCATGGGGGCAAGTCGGAGACCTGGATTCCCAAGCTACTGCTCTACCTGCAACTGTTTGTTTTTTCCAGGTCTGGGACTTGAACTGAAGACCTGGGTATTGTCGTTGAGCTTTTTTGCTCAAGACTAGTGCTGTATCACTTGAGCCATAGCTCCATTCCTGGCTTTTGGTGGTTAGTTGTAGATAAGAGTTTCATAGACTTTCCTGCCTGGGCTGGCAGGAAAGAACCTTGATCCTTTAGATCCTGTAGCTGGGATTACAGGTTTGAACCACTGGTGATGGGCCACAACTGGATTCTTGCATGTTTCCTTAGTCAGATGGAAATCTACATCTGAACACTACCTATGGTGGCTTGCTACCTTGTATTGCCACAGTCTGGACCACACCCCAGAGCTGGCTAAGGAATCTCTCCCAAATACATGTCTTTGAAGTGTTTGTGGGAGTGATCCCACCCACTGAGACTAAGCTCATATCCTGTACTCCCTGCTCCTTTGAGTCACTCTCAGAATCCCATTGCCTTTGTCACAGAGTTCTATTATTCTTGTACCTTTCACTCTTCTAGAGAAAGGGCTTCCTACCAAATCAGTTAGCTCCCTGCCAAGTCTAAGTAGACTCTTGTGCAAGGTCTGCCAGACATGTAATGTTCTTGGCCTACCCTCCCTGTTTCTTTCCCCCTCTTTTTTTCTTTTTCCTTTCCTTTGCTTTTCTTCCTTCTCCTCCCTCCTTCCCCCCTCCCACCTTTTCAACCCCAGGCACTCAGAACCAGACGAGGACCTGAGACACTGAGTTCAGGTCCCAGAGGAATGAGCTGGTGCCGGACTGCCCTGCTTTTCTCATAGGAAGGTGGCAAAGAGCAAATGAAGTATGACATGCCTAGGGCAAAGCCTTGCCCACACCCAAATATACAGTGAAATCATCTGCATCTGCTTGTTTTTAAGACCTGAGGTCTACCTCCTTCCTCAATGTTTTAGAATTATCTAATGTTGAAGTTAAAGTCTAGAACATTTAGGGGGAAAAGAAGGAGATTCTGAGTCTTTCTGGGGCGTGGTGATCCACACTGCAGACCGCTGGGGAAGGCAGCAAGTTTTGGAGGTGAACTGGTCCCTTCAGACCTGTGAAGCTGAGGCTGGGGGAGGTGGGAGTCAAAGAGTCAGAGGAGGAGCTCAGGTGGGCTGGGGCAGGAAGCTAGCAGGGCACAGGTGTACCATGGGTGCTTACACCTGCTGCCCATGGGAAAACGAGGCAATTGCTGCAAGTCTTGATAGCTGAATTCTGCCACCAACTTGCTGTGCAGCCTTGGGCAGGTTACTTAACCTCTCTGGATCTCTTTTTCACCAGTGACTGACCCATTTATTAATTCACACAGAAGAGAATTATTTACGTGCCTGGGGTGGTTGGGAATGTTTCCCAGAGGGGGTGGCTGAGACAGGCAGGCTAAGTGAGAGCTAACCAGGCCATGGTGGAAGCAGTGGCATGAGGACAGGGAAGTCTTTGTTACTGTAGGCAACACTCCTCCCTTGAGAACAGAGGTCTGAGTAGACTCCCTCTTGAGAGGCCTCAGCACCCACCATGTTCCAGTCCTGTCCCTAGCCCCGCCCTCCAGCCTCCTGTGTCTGCAACAGATGTTGGATTTTACTATTGAGCAGGACCGGTGGAGGGAATTACAGCCTGTGTCTGTGTCTGGTGGGTGGGTAGGGAATAGGATTTCAGGCTTGTGTTAAGCAGGATTTTGCCTACAGCCTAGGGAAGTGCCAAGAAGCTCCACGTGTCCCTGGATCCCCTGGGAAGGCCACTGACTTCTAGATTTCCTTCTCCTCTTCCTCCCCTCCAAGTCCAGTGGCCTCACCTGCCCCCAGGCTGCCCTGGACTGGTCTCCTGCCACCCTCTGTACCCCTCAAGGGAGCCCTAAATCTGGAGGAAAGCTCCTTGAGGGGAAGGAGGGGATGGCATCTCAGAACAGTGAGTTCAAGTCCTTGTTCTCCCAGACCCCAGCCAAAGTGGGAGAGAAGAGACCAGGGAAAGAGGGGGGAGGACACTGATCGAGTGAAGGGAGGGGCACCTATGGGTGGCCATGAGACAAAAATGTCTGGAGCTCCTAGGCAGAATGGCTGCTCAGACCCTTAAAACGCCGGCATGATGCTGGCATCCTCTAGGAGCCTTCTCTCCATCCCTCAGCTGCCCATGCTCCCCTTAGCAAGGAGGGGGGAATGTGGCTGCAGGCTGGCGGGTGGGGGTGGTACAGCTAGAGGCTGTGAGCCCCAAGTGGGGCTTTGGTGTGGTGGTGTACTTCTCTAATCCCAGCACTCAAGAGGCTTAGGTAGAAGACTGATAAGTTCAAGGCCAACTTAAGCTATATTGCAGGACCCTGCCATAAACAAACAATCCTATGTCTGGGGCTGGCACAGGCCTGGTTCTGAATTGTCCTTCATTGGAAGTACTTTGTCTTAGCCAGGTGCAGCTGGCTCATACCTCTAATCCTAGTTACCCAGGAGGCTGAGATCTGAGAATCATGGTTCAAAGCAGCCTGGGAGGACAAATCTTTGAGACTATCTCCAACTAGCCTAAACCAAAACTAGAGGAAGTAGAGGAGGGGCTCATGTGATGAGTATCAGCCATGAATGGAAAAAAAGCCAAATGAGAGAAAGGTGGCTCCAGTGATAAGAATAATAGCCATGAGTGGAAAAAGCCAAATGAGAGAGAGAGAGAGAGAGAGAGAGAGAGAGAGAGTGCAAGGCTCTGAGTTCAAGCCCCAGTACTGGCAAAAAACAGAAATAAAGTACATTGTCATAATCAAAGTCACAGATCCAGTCCAGATTCAAGATGACTGTAAGACAGGGGTTTCCTGAGTTTACTAGTGTCAAAGGGCATCACACTGGCTGGAAGAGAAGACAGCACAGGAACAGGACTTTATCTTTTAACTACATTCTTCTGGGCCTAACAATCATGCCCCTAGCATCAGAGGCTTAACAGCTATGCTATCTTAAAACCAGTTTTTAGGCTGGGCACTGGTGGCTCACGTCTGTCATCCTAGCTATTCAAGAGGCTAAGATCTAAGGATTGTGATTCAAAGAGCAGGAATGTCTGTGAGACTCTTATTCCCAGTTAACTACCAAAATCTGGAAGTGGAGCTGTGGTTCAAGTGGTAGAACACAAGGCTTGAGAAAAAAGCTTGGGAACAGTGCCTAGGCTCTGAGTTCAAGCCCCAGGACCAGCACAATAAAACAAAACAAAAAACAAAACCCCAAAACCAGTTTTTGGGATACAGCACATTGTAAGAGTAGGGAGGGTCCTAGACACCATCTCTCTACCTCCCTGTACACTCTTGACATCCTGAGCTCTGACTATATATGAGGGATGTGACTAATTGTCATAGCTTGAGTCAATAAGCAATCATGGCATTCCAGGCTATGGACAAGACTGAGAGAGAGAATGTAGAGGTGAAAGTCTTCCTCAGTCTCCCATCCCAGCAGGACAGCTAATTTTTCTCCATACCTCCATCTTGTCTAGACTAGATAGTAGCAGACAGACCTCAGGCAAGAAGTCTGAGTACATTGCTGAAACAAAATACTGGTCTTTAAAGAAACTGAGTTAGTTGGGTGGTTTGAAATGCCTGGGACAGAAGATAGAATATCTCACACAAGTTCCTAAGCAGTATGGCTTCTGTGATCTTCCCCTAGGAACTCACAGCCCCCGAGGAGCTACTGAGGAGCTGTTCAGCAGCAGGCTTATATGCAAGAGAAAGAACTTTCAAAATGAAGATGAACCGAGTGCTGGTGGCTCACATCTACAATCCTAGCTACTCAAGAGGCTGAGATTTGAGGATCGTGGTTTGAAGGCAGCCTGGGCAGAAAAGTCCATGATATTCAATTATTCACCAAAAAGTCGGAACTGGAGGTGGAAGCTGTGACTCAAGTGGTAGAGTGCCAAGCTTAAGTGGAAAAAGTGTACTGAGTTCAAGCCCCAGTACCAGCACAAGAGATAGAGAGAGAGGGAGGAAAGGAGGAGGGAGGGAGAGAGGGAGGGGGGAAGAGTGTGAAGATAAGTGATATTTCACTCTACTCTGAGTACCATTCTGGGCACCAATGTACTTATTCTCCATAGCATGAGGGAATATGAGGCTAAAAGAAAGGTTGATGGCTTCCACCAGGACCAGGTTGTAAGTGGCCATGCCAGGTTTTGAGCCCAGCTGGCTTCCCTTGAGTCTGGACCAGTTATGCTCTGTAAGGCATCTGGAATCAGTGTCTTCACCCAGTCAGGGAGCCTGGCTTTCTTCATCCCAGCAGAGAGCAGATGCCTCTGTTTATCACTTCACTTAGGACACACCAGTTACTTAGGGAGCTGAGATTGGGAAGATTTTATTTTTAAAGACCTTATCTCAACCAATAGCTGGGCTACATTTCATTGCAGCTACAGTATGAAGCATAAATAGGAATATCACCGTCTAAGCAAGACCTTATCTCAAAGCAAAAGAGATGGCAGTATGGTTCACGCAGTAGAGTGCCTTCCTGGCAAAGTGTAAAACTCTTTCATACCTCACTGACAACAATCTCTCCTCTCTCTCTCTCTCTCTCACACACACACAGTTCCTAGATTGACACTTCTGTTCTTCAATTTCTCTTTTTCTGTATCTTATATCCTGTATTTAATAATTACATACATGTAATTATACATACACATGTATACACCAAGAAATACAACTGTGCTTGTATGCCCAATTTAGAACATCTTGACTAATGAGTATGCAACATTAAATAGCTTTGAGAATTAAAAGAACATAGGAAGAATCTCCTTAGCCCAACCAACACAAGTCCTCATAAATACCATGACTAGTATTTAAATAAGCATAATAAAACAAAAAGAAGCACAGGGCATGTGACTTAACTGCAAGGGTATTAGCTTTACTGGAAATAGAGCCCTGGACTGACATTGGATGCTGATGTATACAGGGATTATAATGAAATTTGCTGATACCCCAGGTAATGCTGTGCAATGGACATCGTCACCCTTGCTCCCTCCTACCCCATGTGGATATCAGTTATTGGTAGAAGCTGTCATTAATACGGTAAGTACTGTCAGCAGACATTTGCGTCCTGTGAATGCTAGCCAGCAGGAAGCACTGAACAATGATGGGCCAGGCCGCATGTGCCTACTATGTGCTTTGATGGACTTTTAGGTATGAATAGACTTCAGCTCTAGTAGAAGCAGGGGACAGCTTCTGCCTCCTACATCCAGGCATTGGTCTTCAGAAAAACATTCTATGAGTGAGTTTGGTGGTCTTGGTGGTGGTATCTGCTTCTAGCCTGTTCTCTCCATCTCCTTTTTTTTTTTTTGTACCAGTCCTAGGGCTTGAATTCAGGGCCTGGGCACTATCCCTCAGCGTTTTTTCCTCAAGGCTAGTGCTCTACCTCTTGCGCCACAGCTCCTCTTCTGGCTTTTAAAGTTTATTGAAGGATTTCATGGACTTTTCCTGTCCAAGCTGGCTTTGAATGGCCATCCTCACATCTCAGCCTTCTGAGTAGCTAGCATTGCAGGTATGAACCACTGCCTTAAAATTCTCCTTTTAAATAAGGGATCATACATATTCATTTCACACAGGCTTCCACAAATTAAGTAGCCAATTCTGAATCACAACTACTCCTAAGTCTTTCTTGGTCTTTCATCTATGAAAGAGCCAGGAGGGTGAAGGACTGTGACTCTGACCCTTGGCCTTTTCTGTTCTGTGTTCTGGAATCATAGTATGGCAGAGATTTAGAACTGTATAACTTCCCCCAGTGATAACAGTAGAAAAAGGTGGAGTCTCTGTGCTTTTGGTGTCTTGGAACCATTCTCCCTTCTCATCCCATTTTCCACGCTCAGAGAAGTGGCTTAGTCAAAGTTATGCAATTGGTTTGTGAATCTAGGATTAAAAAAAAAAAAAAAAACACTTTTTCTGTGGACACAAAACAAGATAGGCAACAGTTGGGGCTGGCTTGAGAGGACTGGCAACAGACTGAGCCCTGGCTTGGGTCTGGCCCTAATTGGCCACAAGATGGCGCTTCAGGCTAGGTAGATGGATACCAGTTTCCTCCAGGCAGCTGCCCTGGGCTTCAAGTCAACCAGGAGGTGGAGGGGTGGGGGTGGGGGTGTTCAGGCATCCTTCCCATCCAGAAGGATGGGCCCTCAGTGTGATGGCATCTGCACTGCTCCCCAAAAGTGTCTTCACCTCATCCCAATTAGCAGGCAGGAAACTACAGATTCCTCCCTGCCCTTCTGTACCCTTTTGTCACTGCCAGGTTGGCAGTGGCCAGCTTGGACTCAAGGACTAACCAGAGGTAGGGCTGCCTGAAAAACACTGATTTGACAAATGTCAAATTCCCTGGATGGATGCCTATGGCTAGAATGTTCTGGACCCTGTGCCATTGACCCCTCACCCATGACCTCTTGTTCTGAGCCATGAGGATCCTCCACAGGGCTCTAAAGGTGCTGAGCTGCTCTTACAGCCATGAACCCTGTGTGTGTCCCTCCTTCTATCTCCCTAGGGCAGAGGTGGGGTGCTCACCCTGTGGTTCAGAATAAAGTAGGTATCATCAAGTTTGTGATGGTTGTTGATGATGGTGAGGGGGACCTGGAGACTTTGGCTGTAGGACAAAGCTGCTCAGAGCAAAGGCACCCAAATGAGCTGAAGGTGAGTGCTTGTCCCTGGAAATTGCAAACAGGAGTTGGGGGCCCTGTGATGGCTCAAATGTCAAGGATGGAAATACTATTGCATTTGACAGAGGAAAGTGATGTTGACTTCAGTGAGACAGGAACTGGGTCTAAGGTGGGAATGAGCTGAGAGGCAGAGATCGGGTAAGAGCCTGGTAAGCTCAAAGGTATAGTTGGATGGCAACTGGTAGAGCTGGTGCAGGGACAGGGGAGAAGGTGGACACGGTATAGATGCTGTGGAAGTCCGGTCCACTCAAGTGGCTCCCTCCTGTCCCCATATCCTGTCAGGTTACTGGGCTCTTTCAGGAAAATAAGCTGTCCAATAAGGCCTGACATCCTTGTGGCTCCCAACTCCGGCCTAGTGATTGTCAGTGAACACTGGTTGACTGATGGAAAGAACTCTTTATGGTGTTTATTAAACCAAGATCAGGTGCTGAGTGGGCAGTGGGTGCGGGAAAGTCAGTTCTCACTGCCTTGTGGGCATCTCCAGGACCAGCTCTGATACCCTCTTGGCCATGGTTGGCTGGCTTCCCCTCAACCTGTGCCCAGGACACAGTATTATATATAAAAAGTGAACAAATGCAACTCTTAACAAATGACACCTTTCCATCCCCTGCCAGCAGAGGTGGGGTGGGGGTGGGGCTTGAAAATGACAATCCATTCAAAAGGCTATAACTCTTTATCAAATGAAGACAAAGGGCTGGGAGGCTGAGATGCTACCCTGGTGGTGGATGGGGAGATCATGTCTCTTTCTTTGGCACTCCCAGGGCCTCCATGGGTCTGAATCCAGGAGCCTCCTTGGAGCTATGGCCAGGTGGTGCACCGACTCCCTGGAAGAGCATCTGCAGGCAGGGTCTCAGGGGAAAGTGGAGCACACTGCCAGTTGACTCTGGGGGACTCCAGCCCAGAGAAATGGGCAGGTCTTAGACTGGTATGCCCAAGCTCGCACAGGCCTGTAATGATAAAGTGACTGCCTCTGCCACATGGCTGGTCCCACCTCTGAGGCCTTGACCTTGCTGCTGCTGCTGCTGGAGATGGTGAGGAAAGGGCACAGGCGGCAGCAAGGAGCCCAAGAAGGAGAGCAGGAGGGGAGGTAGGGAGAAGACAGGAAAGTGCAGAATACCCCCTTTTCCAGGCAGGAGGCGGAATTCCAGTCATGCCTGCACCCCTGCAGGACCTTGTTAGCAGGACCTTGTGCTTCTGCAGGCAAATCTCCTATCTGCTCACAAGAAGGGCTGGACTGGATTCTCACCAGTCCCTTCTATAATGAAGGTTCTATCCAGGACTCTACAAGAAAAGGGTGACGTGGACCTCATGGACCCAGAGCAAAGAAGGGGTATACCATAAAAGAAACTTCTGCCCCTGAGTGAGTAGACTGTGGACCAGGGGGGACACTCAGCCCTGAAGACCCATGTCTGGCCTGCAGTGGTGGCTCCCGTCTACACTCCTCTTATCAAGGGTCAGGTCAGCCCAGACAGGACCGAAGGCACTTACAGGGTGACTTGGGGAAGGGCAGCAGGAAGGGACAGCGCCTAGTTTGGCATAGTTCAAGGATTAGCTTCAGGGACAAAGGAGCAGGCCTTGTCACCGAATGTGGGTCCCAAGTACAAAGTACCCCTCCTAGGCCCTCAGCTCTGTGGTTATGCCACCATGCTGGCCTGTACTCTTCACTGCCATTGGCACATTCAAAGTTAGGTGACACCTGAGCAAGCCCAGGGCAGCAGTCTGTCATGTGGCCCCAGGCCACACTATTCCTTTGTCACAAGATATCTGGGCCCCTGGCAGCAGATTCCTGGGTGTCTCCACAGTGCAGGACTACCTTGGGGCTAGAGCCAGGCTGCCGGGGGTAGGCACCCTCTCGCACCAGGCGCCGGCACTGCTTGTCCTGGCCCACACTGATGCTCTGCAGTGCTGGGAGGTGGTGGAGCAGCTTCTCAGGCAGAGACGCCAGCCCCGTGCCTGATAAGTCCAGTTCCTGCAGTGAGTCCAGGCCTGAGAATACCTCCGCTCCTGACCACTTGAGCTTGGGGTTGCCTGACAGATCCAGGACCTGCAGGCCCAGTAGATCTTGGAAGCCATGAGGTGCCAGCTGGGGAAGACCTTGTAGGTTGGCTAGTGACAGGTGTGTCAGGCCTGCTAGCCCTGAGAAGGCCCCTGGGCTGACAGTGGCCAGAGGGTTTCCATCCAGGCTGAGATAGCGCAAGGGCAGGTCTCGGAGATTGGGCACTGCACGGAGTCGATTCCAGGCAAGGTTCAGGCTCTGAATGGAGGGCATAGGAAGGCTGGCTTGTGTGGGGTGAGGGACCAGGCGGTGAATGAGGTTGTGGGAGAGGTCCACGTGCAGTGCCCGGCCCTGGCTGTGGGTGGTAAAGGCAGATATCAACACCTCCCGGAGCCGATTGTAGCTGAGGTTCACATCACTCAAAGGAGAGCTGGTGAAACTGTCAGCTGGCAGGGCTGCCAGACCATTGTGGCTGAGGTCTAGAGACTCCAGGTAGCGAAGGCGGGAGAAGGTGGTGGGTGAGATGCTGGTGAGCAGGTTATGGCTGAGATCCAGGCCAGCCAGGGTAGTATAGCCTGGCCCTGCCAAAACTGACTCGTTCACCATCTCCAGCCGGTTGGAGGACAGGTCCAGGTGGGCTGTGTCCAGAGGGATGGGCACAGGCATGATGTAGGGGCCCAGGCCGCTGCAGTCCACTCGCGTCAGGCTGAAGCTGTCAAAGAGGCCGAAGGTCTCCACCTCGCACTGGCAACCAGGGAAGCATGGCCGGGTTGTCTGGGCTCCACTCACAGCTGGTAGTAGCAACAGAGGCAGCAGCAGGGGCCACGGCATGGTGGGGGCTGCAGAGAGAGCCACAGGTGAGGGTAGGTGGCATGTGATAGCTCCTAATCTACGCCCACAGACACAAGTCACATGACTGGACCCTGGTCCCATTCTCTTGAAATACTCTCAGAATAGGCCCAGTCCTTTTCTGGCCCGTCTCACCATCTGCATGATAAAGGGAGTCAGGCCTGGTTGGCTAGGTGGACTTGAAACAGGGAGCAGCAGAGCCCTGTCTGACATCAGATCAGCAGTTGTGAGCAGCTTGCTCTGGCTGAACCTGGAACCTTCCAGGCCTGCCAGCTGCTGCAGATTCAGGTCCTGCCAGGTAGGAGCTCAGGATGTAGAGGGGAGGACTAGGGGGCTCCTTCCACCTCTGCTGAGCAGGTGCAGGTACTAGGTGCTGTGCACCTGTCTGGGAGCACAGCCCCATTTAACCCCCACAATCAGTAGGTGAGGCGGAGGTTTCCATTTCCATTTTACCTAAAGGAACTGAGCCTCAACAAGGTTAAGAAATGTATACACAGGCACCTAGTACTGTGCACTTAATGGGGTAGAGACACAGGAAGCTGCCCCTGCTGCCGACTAGCAGGGGGGAGCCCACAGTCTAGCCTTCAGACCAGGACCATATTCCCTTGCAATGACTGTCCCTACCTTGACACAGCCCCTTGGTCTGTCCTCATGAGGCAGCATCTTCCCCTTCCAATAGGGGACTCTGTCTGGATTCCCAGCTAGACCTGGGGACAACCATCCCCAGCTCTTCTCACTTGCTCTGTCCTCTACTCCCAGCTGACATTGCTAGCACACATCTTGATCAGGCTGCTGGGCCGATTCCCCATTATACAGACAAAGAAAGTTTCAGAGACCTGACCCCATACTAGCAAGAGCAAGGCAGGATTAGAACTCAGACTTGCTCAATCCCAAAATTTCCATCAAATTTATTGTCTCTAGCAGTGTTGGCAGGGGACTGATGGAGAGGCAGATCTAGGAAGAATTTCTGTCAGGGACACAACTACAAGGCAAGCTACTTCCCCTCTCCAGAGTTGTTATCCTCTCTGTAGAGCTGCAACAGTAGCTGCCACATGTGCTATCTTGTCACATCTAATGGTCACTCACACCCCACTGGTCAGACTCAAGGACCTTGTTCATGCCCACTCCAACTCCTAGAGTGTTAGCACTAGCAGGAGAACCAAGGGAACACGCAGCAAGAGTAGATCCCTGGATAGTTAGGGCACTCAATGGGGAGATCAGAAGAGTGTCCACTCTGCCGGGATACAGGAGAAACCTGTTCATCTAGGTGGCCTGCTCTATGTCCTTACCCTCCTGCCCTATCTCCTTCCCACTTGCCTTTGAGGGAGGGGTGAGAGAGGGGGTAATGGTAGGAGGGACATGGCAATGAGCAGGAGCAGCTAGATAGGGTTACCAGCCCTGCATGAAACTTTAAAGTAGTAGCCACTTGATCTGCGTTCTGGCTCTGCCCTGGGCCAGGAAGAAGTGGGCCTCTTCTTGCCACTCCCCTTTCTTTTTTCTGTTAAAGGCCAATTTGAGGATTAAACCCAGCCCAGGTGCATCCTGGGCTTGGTCCCAGCTGAGGCAGGACAGAGCATTCCAATGTTGATATCAAAAGGAAAAGATCAAGTTGCTTCAGGCCCCCTTTGTTCATGGGGGTGAGCTCCTCACCACAGCCTCAGCTGCCCTGCTAAGCTGATCTACCAAACTCACCCTTGCTGGGTTTAAACAAACACACAAAGGGCCCCGAGATTAGTCTTTGGTTCCCAGAGGTGCTTATACAATGTGTCCATGAAATGCCAAGTGGCTTCTCACAAACTCCTGCTTATGTAACTGGCAGCCCAAGCACAGACCACGTGTCCCCTCCAGCCCCTAGCCTTGTCCTCTTCATCACAGGTCAGCAAAAGTTTATTAACTCCTCCCCCCCATAAAACACCTTACCAACTTTGGAGAGCTGTGCCCAAGTACAGTATGGGCTTCCTAAGCACATTTGGAGCTGAGGCAGGGTCCTCACAGCTGAGGTAAAGTGGGCAAGAGTGTACACCAGGTTACCCACCAGGGTACTTGGCTGGCATATGCTCCTAGGGCCCTGACTCTACCCCACAGGGTGAACACCTCTGCTAGGGTCTCTGCTCTCCATCAGGCCTGGGTCCAGGGCTAGATATTCCAGTGGGCAGCAGCCATAGTGACAGCCAGAGCTAGTCCTCATAGTTGCCCAGTGACACCATCAGTCTTGTTCCCATTTACAATAAGGAAACTAAGGGGCCCAAGAGTCACTTGCTAACCTGTAAGACGCCAGGACTTTCAGAGAGAAAAGTCCCCTGGGCAAGAAGGTGCTTATGAGGATTGGTGACCCCATGTGGGGCATGCCTAGCACACCAGGACACCCACAGATACATGGTTGGGGGAAGGGAGGCTGTGCTTCTCCCAGGCTGATACTAGATGTAGTCTCCCCAGAGAAGGGACCCAAAGACAGGGCACAGGAACAGTCCAATAATCCCTAAGGACAGCCAGGGGCCCCAGGTCTTTGTCCCTGCTCTAGCCTAGACTGTTCCCATCATTGGTCCCGTCCTGTCTTCTCCTATGGACCTCAGGTTCTCCATTTTCTAAAAGTTAACAGAAGCATTGATTTTGGTAAATTGCTTCGTAAATCTAAAAGCATGGCCTTAACTCTACAAGTCCATGTGGGGGAAGGAGGGAGGGGTTATGAGGATCCCAGGGCCCCTGTTCTCCTGGGACTTACAGTCCAACAGTGAGAACAGAGACCTGCTCACAGCGAGATCACTAAGACTAGCTGTAGACCCATGAGACTAGATCTCTGTGACCTTCCCAGTTTTGTTTCTTTTGAGGCCGAGTTTTCCCATCTATAAAACAGTATTAACACTGCCTCCCCTGCATCCTGCACTCTTCTCTCAGAAGAAAGGGAAAAGCCAATGAGCCACCACGAAGGAAGGCTGAGGGAGAAAAGAGATCACTGGGCCAAGATTCATCTTTCTGTAAACTCTGACCTGCAGGTAAAATATCTACTGATCAACCAGGTTATGGAAATAAGAGCAGGGAGACCAGGGCTTAGAAATCACACTTATCCCTAAATCAGAAGAAATGTGCTCCTCCAGGGCCAAGCCATGAGTTGTTCATTGTTGAGCTTGTGATCTTGAATCCATACTGACTCTAGGGGAACTCTGGAACACAGAGTATGGCCCTCCCAGCTACAGGAAGTTCTCCCTGTATGACACTGGGGCCCTGCTATGAGACACCCTTCTAAAGCAGCTTTCACCACCTCACAGACCTATTAGGTTGTTGTTACTTATACTTAGTAGTTCTCTCCCAGGCATGGAGGCATCTGTAAACTGTCCAGTCTCTCTCTCCCTTGCCCAAGCCCCCATGGAGATTTAAACCCTCCTTGCTGGTCAGAGTGGCAACAGCTATCACCTTGAGAGATTCTGAACAACTCTGTCTTTGCTTGCAGGTCTCTTAACTCAGATGTCCTTTTGGCAGTCATATGTGGCTGAGGCCTAGAGAGGGACAGTGACAGCAGGGGAACAGCAGAGCAAGGCCCAGGAGCAGGGATCTGACACCTCACACAGCTCTGGCACCACACATCCACCCATCTGTCCAGGCCAACCATGGAACAAAGCCCACTCTGTCCATGCAGGCTACCGCTCCTTCTTGGCCTCTCACACCTCAGGCTCTATCAGTAGCCTCCTTCAGAGGCTACTGAAAAAAAGTCTGTCATTTCAGACATAAAGTGTGAGTAGTGTGAGGCAGCCCCACCTTCTTTACCTGAAGACCTCTCCCCCACCAGCCCTAAAACCAGAGCCAGGCCTGGCCAGGCGCACAGCAACACAGAGTTGAGGGTCACAGAGCTATCTGGCAAGGAGGCCATGAGACCTTCTGCACTCAGGTATGGGTGGAAATCCTCAGACGTCTCAGCCTAGTTGAGTCCCAGTGTCTGCAAAAGGGATAAGCACAGAGGGCTCAGGAAAGGGTATATGGCACATGGTGGACAGCCATGACAATGATTTATTGAAAGCAGGAACTGTATTCTTCACATTCCGACCCAGGTTCCCAACACAGCCATGCATCCAGCAGGCTCACGGCTGCTAGTGTCTGCTGGCAAGGTCCCAACTTCCCTGTAGAGTTAGGTGTTCGAGCCTGAGCCCTCCTGACCCCAGCTGCCTGCGCTGGTGCAGCACTACAGCACCTCTGGCCCACAGAATTTGCTAGCCTTCTCCCCAGAAACTTCACTAGAGGAGCTGTGGCACGGAAACGAGGTGGGCAGGGGGAAGTCACAGCCTGGCCCAGGGCCCAGCACCCACCTGCAGCAGGCAATTTTTTTTGTTTTGTTTTTTGGCCTGGATCAGCTGCAACTCAACTCTGGGCGGACTCTCACCCAACTCTCCTTAGTCACAAGCTGACGCTACTGAAATCCCCAGGTGGAAATTTCATAAGTGTTCTGCCCTCTGACCACTTAGTCAGCTCTGGAAATGCAAAGCTGAAAGAATTTCAGGGCCAAACCCAGAGAGCCTCAGGAACCAGCTCTGCACAGAATCACCAATGCTACACATCTGCAGCAGCACACCAGCCCACCACGGACCTCACCGGTGTCGTGTTTCTGTTTCACCACAGTCCTTGACCATGGGGACTGCTGCCCATTATTGAGCTGGAGAGGACAGGAACCAGGACTCAAATCCAGATGTCTTAGTTCCAACCAGAGTTCCTTATGCCACTCTGCCTCAACATATAAACGGGCTTTTGGGAGTAACAGTTTAGGGTTGAAGGGCTGGAATTACATGTTTACTTCTGCTCTCCTGTGTGTGTGGGAAGGGAGTCATGCTAAGTTTCATCTCCATGGACCTGAGCCCTGGGCCTTACATGGAGGAGGCACTGTATGAAGACACAAAAAGCATGTGTAATATGGACTTCTGTCACCAAAGAATATTTCAGCCTTTCCCATGCTTCCTCAACTGTTTCTCTTCAGTCACCCTGCAAGATGAGCTGTTTAAAGAAGCTCAGAGAAGTTTAGTGATTCAGTCACGGAGCCAGTACGGACAGATGCTAGACTCAAGATCTAGATATCCCAAACCCATCTCCCAGCCTCCTCCATTACTTCATCACTGGTGCAGATGGGGATGACAGCCCAGCACCTTGCCCAACAAGGATCACCTACAGAGACACCAGCCAAGATGTCCAATGCTGTTTTCTCCTTCTAGGAGATTGTCAAACTCTTATTAATCTGATATAGCATGGGAAGACCCAGGGAATGCAGTATAGGCAGAGAAAAGGAGTCTGGTGGCCTGGTAGACTGAGTTTCAATGCTAAAGGATCTCACCTGCTTTGAGGATTGTGTAAGCTTCCTTCCTGACTCTGTGTGCTCAACCTGTAATGTGGAAAGTACTGCTCCCAGTGGGTCACTGAATTTTACCCAAGGGAAGTAAGGACTCCGCCTGGCTGGCACCCACAAGTGCTTGCTGCATGTCAATTCCTGCCTCTGATGGATAACTACAGGGGCCAGGGAAGAGAACAGTAGAGCAAAGCAGTGCAAGAATCCAAAAGTCATTCCCTGAGGCCTTGGATTCTCTCAGATCAAGCTCTTCCAAGGAAGCTGGGAAGGTGGCAGAACCCTGAGGACTTGGAGTCAATCAGCAGCCACTCTAGCACAGGTGGGTCTCTATCTTCCCTCTCCCTCATCCCCAAATCCAAGTTAGGCCTGGGAGGTTTTGCAGCAGCCTCCCATAGGCCCAGACTCCCAACTACTGAGTTCCAGAGTGTACCTCTCAACAGACAACCCAAGGCCTTAGCATTGTGCTCTGTATAAAACCCATTTCACAAGGACCTTCTCAGGCTAGAGAGCTGCCTGTTCCTTCTAATAAAGATGACCAGGGACTCTTCTTTCGTCTACTACAAACTCTCACATGTTTGATTCAGAAGCAATCAATCCCCTCTGTGAGGCTTTCCCGATCTAACAAGCCCTTCATCCACCAAAGGGACACCTGGGTTGCCATAGCCTGTGGCTGTCTATAAATCTGTGTCTACTTCCTATCCAGCATGAGGCCTGGCCATATACAGGTGGGTAAACCTAGATGGATAAAATGTCGGGAACCAAAAGCTTTCTTCTGCTTGGGGACTCTTGCAAGACACTTAGGGCTTTGCCAAATGGTGAAATGAGGTCTGGGAACAGGGTAGATGTTGCTTCTATTGTTGGTTTCACAGTGCCAATACATACTGAAAACTTCTTGTCATAGGAGCACATGGAAGTAATTATCTTATTTACCATTCATTACAGATCAGTGGAACAAGAGTTACTCTCCTCATCTGAAGGAGAAGACTGAGAATGAGACAGGCAAATTTACTTGTTCCCAGTCACAGAACTGGAAAACAGCAGAATGTAAATAAAACCCTGGACCTTCTGAGTCTAAGAGGATAAAGTATTTTGCCTCCAGACTGATTTCTCCAGAACCCATAAGCCACAGGAAGGTTTCTTAGAAATACCAATCTCAAACCAGGCACCGGTGGATCACCCCTGTAATCTTAGCTACTCAGGTGGCTAAGATCCAAGGATTGATGTTCAAAACCAGCCAGAGCAAGAAAGTACTTGAGACTCTTTTCTCCAAAAAAAAATTACTCAGAAAAAGTCCTCCACTCCAGTAGGAGCTGATTGCCCCCTGCATATGAACTGACTTCCAAACCCTGACAAGGTCACAGGCTCTGACAGGTCCTCCCCAGGCAACTCCCATGGAACCTGTTTTAGAACTTGCTTTAACAGGAGACTTTCAGGGTGGGCTAGCCCCCACTAGGAAGTATCCTCAGTGCCCAGCCCTGCCTTATCCAGAGAAAGGATGGGTGACTTCTTATGTGGATCCCTCTCCTTTAAACCAAAAGTTATGATTAAAAAAGAAAATTGATTTGGACTAAATTATATTACATGCATGTGTGGATTACCATGGTGAAAGCCCTTTGTACAATTAATATATGCTTAAATGAGTTTAAAAATGAATCATAGGGGGAAGGGATGGTAGGGAGAAAGCAAAGAAGGAGGTAACAATGCTCGATAGGAAATGTACTCATTACCCTACTCATGAACTGTAACCCCTATGTACAGAATCTTTACAATAAAAATATATATGGAAAACAATGAATCATAGGGAAGTAAAAAAGAGCTACATTAGGAGAATGGTGAGGGAATAATAGGGAAGGTTAGGAAAAAACGAAAAAAAAAGGGAGGTTAGATATGAGATTGAAGTATTTATATGCATGTATGAAAATAGAACGAGACCTGTTGAAATTGTATTAAGGGGGAGGGGGATGAGGGAGAAAGATGGAGGGGTTGAGTATATTGTACGGATGAAAATGTCACAATGAATGCTCCCTCTGTAAACAATTAATATATGCTAACCAAATTCTTCATTAAAGTGAGGGAGGAAAGTTTGTGTGGTGGCTCACACCTGTAATCCCCGGAGGAAGGGAGAGGAGAAAGAAAAGAAAGGAGAAGGGGGGTGGGGGTGGATAGCCTATCAATTCTTTCCTTTCACTCCATTCTGACTCCTCAGCTTTGGCCTTTAAACTGTGCAGTGGGTGGGTTGAGCCTCCCCCAAGCTGTTGCATTTCAGCCTTCTCTTCCTGAGAACCAATTAGTGCCTGAGAATTAACTGGGTGAGTTAGAACTGAGGTGTACGTTAAGGAGTCAGTGTCTACAGATTTTGGGATCTCAAGCAATTAGAACCCCCAGAGAGGAGAGACCTCCCTTTTCAGTATGTAAATAAGAAATGAAAAGGCCTACAGTTGCTGTGTGCTCCCCAGGTTAGCGGTTTATACCCTCCCTCTCGTCCAGCAGTTACTAGCTAAGGAGTGGGGCAGGGGTAGAAAGGTGATGAGAAAGGTTCTGTTTGCACTCTGGATCAAAAGCCCAGCAGGATTGAGCCTCTCGGGACAGTGTCCTGCAAGTCTAGACAACCAAAGGGCACAGCGCACAGCTACCACAGAGCAGAGATGAAAGCCCCGAAGTTTGAGTCACCTACTGTCCAGGCCAAATGTGGGCGGATGCTGCTTTCAGCCGGGCTCCAGCAGCGCTGGTTATCCGGACCACAAGTTCGCTCGCTCGCTTGCTCTCTAGAGAGTTCTCACCCTATCCAAACGGTGACCGCGACTCAGGGAGGGCGAGCGACACGCCGGGTGCCCTCCAGGGGTCACCGATCGTCCCACTGGAAACTCTTGCGTGCAGGGTCCCGCCTCCCCTCCCCGCCGCGGGGTCCCGCGAGCCGGCGCGCGGAGCAGGCCCGGCTCCCGACACTCCGTGGCCTTCTCACCTCCGGGATGGCAGGGCAGGTCCCCCGCCAGTGGGGACCGGAGGCAGGCGGAGCCCGGGGCTGCAACCCCTTTCTCAGCCGAGCAGATGGGTCTTCCCCGGTGCCACGGTCCGTCGGAGAAGCGCGGAGCGGGGTGCAGCGCCGGCGGCCCGCTCCTCGGACCCCGTCTCCAGCCCCAGGTTGGAGCCGAAGACCAGCCGCGCGTCCCGCCCTCCTCCACGGCGGGGGGTCCCGGGCGGGGGGTCCCGGGCGGGCGTCCCGCACGCCCCGCCCAGCCCGGCCGACCCCCGGATCCCAGCCCACCCCTTCCCGGCCCCCGCCGACCACAGGACGAGGAAGAGGGCAGGGCGGCCAGGCCCTCCCTCGCCTCACTCGGGCCGCGAGGACCCAACGCTGGCGCCCGGGGAACCCAGAGAAAAGTTTGAGGCCAAGTCGGGAGGCAGCCGGCGGCGGCGGCCGGGGGGGCTCGGGCGGCGCCC
>NW_012267238.1:5799632-5799920 GCF_000151885.1 Dipodomys ordii | reverse complement strand
CCAACCAGACGCGAGCCCGCGAAACGCGGGCGCGGACAGCCGTGCGGAACCGCGGACACAAAGGCCGGACGCGCGTCCCGACCCCACCACCCACCGACACCCCCCCCCGGCCGGGCGAGGCGGCCCTCACAAAGACCCCGGCCCCGGGCAGAGGGGCCTTTGTCTGGGGAAGCCCTCCGCCCCGCGGCCGGGGCTGCCCGAGCCGGACACCAGGAAAAGTTGAGGGGCCTCGGCGGGACCCGGCCCCGCCCCTGCGCCGGCCGCCGGCTGGGGGGGGCGAGGTTGGGG
>NW_012267238.1:5740807-5799427 GCF_000151885.1 Dipodomys ordii | reverse complement strand
CGGCTCTCAACCCGGCACCCAGTGGCGGCTCGCGCTGGAGACCCGGAGGCTCAGGGAGTGTCGCCCAAGTGCCTGCCTAGCCGGGCGCGCTTCCAGCCCCGCCCCCTCCCCGGCCGCCCCTGAACCCGGGTTCCACCCTAGGGAGCGTCTCAAAAGTGCTTAGCTCCTGCTTACTCCAGTCGGCCTAGCTCCCAGCTTCCAGCATCCCAGATCTCAGTCCCTCCCCAGCCCAACTCCTCCCCCCTCCCCTCCGCCCAAAAGATCTCAGCAGATGGTGGCGCGGTCTGGAACATCTGGAGGTCGCTGGAGAGTTGGGGGTGGCGGGGAGAGGAAAGAGAAAAGATTGGAGAAAGCCCACTGGGAGGAAAAACCCGGTTTAGGAAGAAAAGCTGGTGGAAGAAAGAAAGCCATCCGACTTTTCTTTTTCTTTCTTTTTTTTTTTTTTCTTTCCCTTCCTGGAGGGAGCCATTGACTTCTGGCTGGATTTCTAAGAAGAGAAGCTGCTGTGTGGCTAGGTAGCAGTTTAAATCTATCCCTCCCTCTGCAACCCGTCTTCTTGAACTTTTTTTTAATGCTAAGAAAGGCAGGAGTGGGAGGAATCAAAACCACTTTTACGAATGGAAGGATACTTTGGTCTTGGCCCTGGCCCACCTAGAAACTTCTCCACTTTGAAGAGGCTTCTGGGTGGCAAGATGGGGGCAGTCCCTGTTCTAGGGACACCTCCCGCCTGGCCTGCCCTCAGCAGTGGCCCAGACTTGTTAGGCCCAGTCTTTTTGTTCTTTTCCTTGTTACTTAAAAGCGAAATTTTAAAAAGCCACACACACATAAAAATGCTTGGGCTTGTGTGTCTTTGCCTGGGGAAAAAGGTAAGTCTCAGGGAAGCCAAGTCAACCCTGCTGCTCAGAGAACTAATTGGCTTTGCAGATTTTTCCCTCTGCTCTCAAAGTCATGTGAGGTCATGGAGACTCCCAGGGCTGAGATTCCCCCACCCACCAGTTAGGGAAGTAGTAGTGAGAAAGTTAGGGGTCTGGTCTTACAGGCTTGGAAGGTAAGACCAGGTTTCCCTTTCCTATTCCCATCATCCTCTCTGTTAGAGTTAGGGAAGTAGTAGTGAGAAAGTTAGGGGTCTGATCTTACAGGCTTGGAAGGTAAGACCAGCTTTCCCTCTCCTTTTCCCCTCTCCTTGTTAGAATCCAGCCTTCAGCAACATTCTACTTAATCCTTCTGCAACTATCTGAAGGGTCCTCTTCATAGTCAGATTTAATAAGCAGGCTGCTGGAATTTAGTTCTACACCCCTGGAGCCTTCAGGAGCCCAACCCTTCTTCTTCCCTCTGGCCATAAGGCTGATTGAAGCCTGGATAGAAGAGACCTGAAATCAACAGGGGTGATGGTGGGGTATCAGGCTGGAACAGGTTTCATATCCCTGCATCTAGCAGTTTCCTAACCTTGGAGACTCAGTTTCTGCTGCAGTTAGAGGCTGTTGTAAGAAATAAACAAGGTAACTTAGGTAAAATATTGGTTTGGCTTACAGGAAGTTCCATTGTGTGGCTGTAATTATTAAAATGTGTCCCATTTAGGGCTGAAGTTGGAGTTGGAAGTCCTGAAGGCAGGGGAGGGGTCAGGAATGACCAGCTGGCTCTGGATTGTCCAGCTTGCCTCCTGCTGCCTGCTCTGCTCCCAGGGGAGGCTCTTTTGAAGGAACCTCCTGTCCCTGGCCTGAAGACTTCCATTCTCCCTTCCCTAGATGTACTTTGAAGTGAAATACTAAACTTCCCCAGAACTTGGGAAGTTGGGTGCTTACTGCCTTTGTCCTTTGTCTACTGGAGCTAGCCAGCTATTCCAGAGGCCCCAAACCCCTCTCAATTAACAGATGCATAAACAGCCCATCACACCTAACTAGTAGCCAAAGGCAATTTCTGAGCCTGCACTTGCACTATTTCTCTTGACCTTCCCTACCTGGGAGGTGGCCCCTGGCCTTCACCTGGGAACCCTCCAGCCACTTTACCTGCCACTGGGCCTCCTGTTGATAATCACTCTGTCTCAGCTCCCTCCTCAGGTCTGCTGTCTATTCCACCGCAAGAGTAACTTTTCTAAACTGCAACGCTGCACAATGGATGGTGACTCTTAACCTGTTTAAAACCTTTTAGTGAGGAGTTAGAATTGTGGCTTAAGTGAGAGAGAACTTGCCTAGTATGGTTGAGGTCCTGGGTTCAATTCCCAGCATCAACCATGGTAAAAAGTTTTCAGTGTTGTTGATGTGGCACTAAAGGCCTATGTGACATGCCTCCTATGGCCCAGAAATTAAGACGAGGGAGAGCGGTGAAGCTGCATGCTTTAAATCTGTTCAAGGTCTGCTTCCTCCAGGAAGCACTCTGGCATAATGTTGCCTCCAGCATTTTGTAGCTGAGTTCTGTCGTTTTCATTTTCTTTATCTATCTTGTGGTTATCCTGCTGCGGTTCCGTGCTAGGATGTGCTAGTGTGTGTGTATGTGTGTGTGTGTGTGTGTGCGCGCGCGCGTGCACACACACACACACACACACACCAGTACTATGACTTGAACTCAGGCTTTTTGCTGGACAATTGGAGATGGAGTCTTGGAGACATTTATAACTTTTCTACTTGGGCTGCAAAGATCCTCCAGATCTCAGATTCCTGAGTAGCCGGTGCCCAGTGGAGACTTGTTTTTTGTTGTTTCGTGAGATGGGGTCCTACACTGGTTTTGCATTCATGATTATCCTGTATCTATCGCCTGGGTTCTGGGACTACAAACATGTAATTCTGAACCTGGCTATATAATGGGAACTTTTAAGATCAGTATATCATTTAATCCCAGCAATTGACCACCCTCAGGCCATATTAGGGAGACTATATGGATTAATAGAGATGCAAATGTGGAGTTGAATGCTTTGGCCAATTTACCAGCTGAATGGTGGTCATAGTTGTTAAGTTCTGACCAGAAAAACCAATGTATCCCATGAGCCTCCTCTCTTTCTCTCTCTATCCCATGAGCCTCCCCCCCCCTCTTTCTCTTTCTCTTTTTCTGGCTATGCCTTCTTCTGTCAAAAGTCCTCAAGCCTAAAGCTAATGGAGCATCAGGAGCACATGAGGAAATAGGAAAAAAGAGATAGCAGGAAAGAATGTATATCTCTCCCACTCCAGGCTCTGTCATCATGTTTTCGCTTTAAGTCTGTCCAGTGATTCATATGTCAGAATTGGAACTGAAGGACATGGTAAAATGCCTCTGGCATGGCAAAGTTCTTGCACTTAGCCTCATTTTTAAACCTGTGAATAGACTTTTTCTGAGATTGACTCTTCCTCCATTTTACAGATGTGGACACTGAAACTTGGAAAGGACTCATCTTCAGTCACACAACTGGAGCTTAAAACTGGCAAGCCAGGTTAACTCCAGCCAGCCACAGCAGGGCAGAAGTCATTGTGGGTTTTGTTGGTCTCTCAGCAGTCACTGGGCCATCACACACCTCCTTTTCTGCCAGATCAGATGTGTCCCTTAATATTTCTCTCCCACTCTCCTTCCCTCCTGCTTTTCTCCCAGCCTGGAAAGCTTTTCTCAGCCCAGTCTATCAGCTACAAGTCCTTGCTGTCTTCCAAACCTTGACACCTCCTTCACAAAGATATTTCCATTTTGCACAGTTTCTTTGAGCCTGGAAGCACTTGGTTGGTAACTCAGTGCATCCCTGCAAGCTACTTCAACTTGCTGCTCTGGCATCCCCAGCTATTCCATTCCCATAGTCAGTCAGTTCGGAGTTTTGTTTGTTTGTTTGTGGGGCTTGAACTCAGGACCTAAGTGCTGTCACTGAGCTCTTTCACTCAAGACTAGTGTTTTATCACTTTGAGCCACAGCTTCACTTCCAGTTTTCTGGTGAATAATTGGAGATAAGATATTCCTGCCCAAGGCTGGTTTTGACCTCAATCTTCAGATCTCAGCTTCCCTGAGTAGTTAGGATAATAGTCGTGAGCTATTAGCACCTGGCTCAGTTCCAAGTCTGCTCCTCTGTATGTCCTATAGAAGTGTGTCTTGTTCCACCTACATCTTACTTATCCCGACTTTAACTTGGAAATCACCTCTTCCATGATGGAGCCCTCAGCCTCCTTTCTCTATCATAGTGTGTTCTTCCTCTGTGATGCCATGAGATACTGAGGATGCCTCTCTTATGAGCATGATTGTTCATTCATTCATTTATTCATTCTTCCTTTATTCAGGTAAGATGCAGACTTTGGAGCAAACCGTGTTTGGTTTGAATCACAATTTCAGAGTGGGAAATTACTCTCTCTGCCTTTCTTTTCTTACCTATAAAATGACAAAAATAATAGCCCTTACCTTAGAAGTTATTGTAAGGGCTAAATGAATTGATTCACATAGAATGTGTGGAACAGTGATTAGAATATAGTAAACACGATAATACTGGCTGCAAATTTTTATGATTTGTTAGTTTATGATATGTTACGTAGGAAAAACACTCATAAATCTGGACAGAGAAGAGGTTTCTGGGAGACCTGCAGAGGAGATTGTAAGGAATCTGTTTCCCTATTTAGACAACAATGGCCCTGGTAGGATCTGTTTATTGTAACCATTTTGGAATTCTGGACCCTTACTGAAGGTATGGAAGTTCCAGGATGGCCCCTACAGTGAGTTGTGGTTAATTTCCATTTCGATTGGTCACCCCAGGGTTCTACCTCTACTTCAACTCTGTAGTGAACAGCTGCATGTTCCTGGAGCAAACTGTGCACAGCTTATGGGAACCAAGTAGGCAAAAAGATGCTACCTCAATATTGCTGGATTTGGGTTCAATTGTGACTTTCAGATAAAGACATACAGACATCGGGTAACCTTTGTTGCACCTCCTCTGATACTGTAAAACCCTCTTCCTTCAGCTGCTGCAGCTTCTGGCGGACTTAGAAAACTGGTGCCTTTTCCTCTCTTTTCCCTATCCATTAAAGACTAGGCCATCCAAAAGCCCCATATAGACTGTGAAAATTACACAGTGACCACATATGTCCAGAGAAAGGTTGAGGCTCAGAAAAGACTCAAGAAGAGCTTGTTTTCACCGAAGGCTGGCCCTTGACATAAACAGCTTCAATGAAATAACCAAAGTAACAAAACCCAGCAAACTCTGGGGTAAGAAGAGAACTTGATTTCTGCAATTATCAAATTATCAGCATTAAATGTTACTTTTCAACAAAATGTCACAACCAACACAAAGAAAGAGGAAAACATGGCTAATCCAGGAGGGACAAGAGTGTATCAACATAAATTAGGAAAGAAATGATGGCAGATCTCATCTAAATACTTTAAAATAGCTCTGTTAAAGATACAATGGCTAGAGATGTGGCTCAAGTGGTAGAGTGCCTGCTTAGCAAGTTTGAACCCTCGTTACACACACACACACACACACACACACACACACACACAAAGCTAAAACAACTAAGGGAAGAGGATGTGGAGAAAGATAAGAAAATAATATATGAACAACATGGAAATGCTAAAGAAACAACAGGAAACCTCTAATGAAACTTGAGCTGAAATGTACAATAATGAAATGAAAATTTCTCTTTAGGACTCAAAGATTGATTTCAAGAGGCTAAAGAGAGAATCACCACATTTGATGACAAGACAATAAAAATTGTTAAGTGTGAGGAAGATCAGAAAAGAGGAAGGAGATGAAAAAGAGGGAGGAAGGAAAGGAAGGAAGGAGAGAGGAAAGCAAAGAAGGGAAGAAGAAAGGAAGAAATGGTTGTAGCCAGGCGCCAGTGGCTCAAGCCTTGTAATCCTAGCTACTCAATAGGCTGAGATCTGAGGATCTCGTTTCAAAGGAAAGACCGTGAGACTCTTATCTTCAACAAACCACTCAGAAAACCAGAAGTAATGCTGTGGCTCAAGTGGTAGAGTGCTAGCCTTGAGCTGGAATGCTGAGGGAAAGCACCCAGGCCCAGAGTTCAAGCCCCGCGACCAACAAAAAAAAAAAAAGAAAGAAAGAAAAAAAAAAAGAAATGGTTAGAGTACAAAGAAATAGTTGGAACACTTTCCAAATATGAATGAAACTTAAATGTAAACATCTGAGGAAATAATAAACTCCATGCAAAATGAACTCTCAGAGATACATGTTATAATCAAATTGTCAAGCCCAGTGTGGCTCACTCCTGTAATCCTAACTACTCAAGAGGTTGAGATCTGAGAATCAGAGTTTGAAACCAGTCCAGGCAGGAAAATCTATGAGATGCTCATCTCTGATTAACCACACACACACACACACACACACACACACACACACACACACACACACACACACACACACACACACACACACACACACACACACACACACCAAGAATCTGGAGAGCAGTAAGAGACATTACTTGTTTTATACAAAGGATTTTCAGTAAGACTTTGCTAAGTTTACTTCATATTATATCAGAAACCTTAGAGGCCAAGAATCAGTGGACTGATAGATGCCAAATACTAAAACTGACAACTAAGAATTATATGTCTGCTAAAATTGTCCTTCAAAAATGAGGAAAATTAAGAAAATTCTCAGATAAAGGAATGCCGGGGGAGTTTGCTCCCTCTGGACCTGCCCTGTAAAAAGTGCTCTTGGGTATTTTGTATGAAATGAAGATGATGAAATGAAAGACATAGACAGTAATGCCAAGTTAACTGTAGAAATAAGGATCCCAATGAAGATCAGTTGTCAAGCAATTACAAATCCTCGTATCATTTTAACTATAGGTTACAATGCCACATTTTTGTTCTCTACATAATTTAAGAGACTAATCGTTTAAAAGAATACTTGGGAGTACACAATGAGTGAAGATGTAATTTTATTATATCAACAACTGGCAGGGGGTGGGACAGAACTGTGAGGGAAGAGAGGTTGTACATGTTATTGAAGCTGCTGTAACTAACTTCAAATCAGAGTGTTACAACATTAGGACGTTATATGCAATCCCCATGGTTACCACAGAAAAAATAGCTGGAGAATTTATACAAAAGTATATGAGAGGAATTCAAATGTCTATTAAAAAAAAATCAATGGAGCCAGTGGCTCACACCTGTAATCCTACCTACTCAGGAAGTTGAGATCTGAGGACTGCAGTTCAAAGCCATCCTGAGCAGGAAAGTCCATGAGACTCTTATCTTCAATTAACCACCAGAAAACTGGAAGTGGTACTGTGGCTCAAGTGGTAGAGTGCTCACCTTGAGCTGAAGAGCTTAGGAACAGTGCCCAGGCCCAGAGTTCAAACCCCATGGCCGACAAAAAAAAAAAAATCAGTTGGGCACAAAAGGAGATAGTATGTAGAAAAATAATAAAGTAACAGAAGAAAATACTCTGCATTAGTATGATGGTCATCACTATCTGTGGGGATATATTTTAATACCTCAATGGTACTGAAACTGCAGGTAATAGTGAGCCCTATAATATTATATTTTAGGGTTTTTTTTTTTTTGGCAGTGTTGGGAATTGAACCCAGAGTATTGTACATGCTAGGCAGATTCTCTACTGCTGAATCCCAGCTCGTGTGTGTGTGTGTGTGTGTGTGTGTGTGTGTGTGTGTTTCTTTCCTGAGGCTTGAACTTGGCCTGGGTGCTGTCCCTGAGCTGCTTCTGCTCAAGGCAGGTGCTCTACCACTTGAGCCACAGCATCACTTCTGGCTTTTTTAAAAGTAGTTTTTTGGAGATAAGAGTCACATAGAGTTTCCTGCCTGGGCTGCCTTCGAACTGTGATCTTGAGATCTCAGCCTCTTGAGTAGCTAGGATTACAGGCCTAAGCCAGTGGTGCCCAGCCAGCTCCTGTATTTTGAGACAAGTTCTCACTATGTAGCCTAGGCTAGCTCAAACTCTAACTTCTTGCTTCTACTTCCTAAATGCTGAGATTACAAGTATGGTGGCTTACCGCTAGCTAATGCTATGTTTTTACATATGCATACATACCTATGATAAAATTGAAAATTAAATTCAGTATAGTAAGATATTAACAATTATAAATAGACTAATTATAGTAATATACTATAATAAAAGTTAGGTGAGTGTTGTCTGTCACAGGGAAGTTCTACAAGGCGTGGATCAACTGGATAATGGGATTTGTTTGTAAGATAGGAGAGAGTTTAACAGTAGATGACAGTGTGAGATTTTATCATGTTACTCAGAACAGCAATTTAAAATTTACAAATTGAGCTGGGTGCTAGTGGCTCATGCCTATAATCCTAGCGACTCAGGAAGATGAAATCTGAGGATTGTGGTTCATGGTACTCATGGGCAGACAAATCAAAGATATTTATTTCTAATTTCCAGCAAAAAGCCAGAAATAGATGCATGGCTCAAGTGGTAAAGTACCAACCTTGAACAAAGTCCTGGTACCCAAAATAATATTTTCTGACCTCGATTAGCTGTGGGTTACTGAAATTGTTCTTACTTACACAATCACTTAATTTTTACTTAATTTGAGACAAGGTCTCACTAAGTATCCCAGGCTGGCCTGTAACTCCGGGTCCTCCTGCCTCAGCCTCCTGAGCACTGAGATTATGGGTATGTACTACCAAGGCCCAGTTTGTAATTACTTTCAGTGTCAGTAGGTTTAACTCTGTAATTAAGACAGAGTTAGCAGAATAGATAAAACCCATGATCCAACTACATATACTCTGATTTATGATATAATTATCACTCAATTGTGAGGTGGAAATATTGTAAGACACAAAAGCATTTAATATTTCTAACCTATCAAATATCACAGTTTAGCAATAGTGCACTGTAGAATGATAGTTACTCCCTTGTGTTCGTGGCTACTGGGGAGCTATAGCTCACTGTTACTGCCCAGCACTGTAAGAATACACCATGCTACATGTCACTCACCTGGGAAAAGATGAAACCTCAAACACAAGCCAGGCACTGGTGGCTCTGTAATCCTTGCTACTCAGAAGGCTGAGATCAGAGGATTGTGATTAGAAGCCAGCCCAGGCAGACAAATCTGAGGGACTCTGAATCTCCAATCAACTGCAGGTGTGGCTCAAATGACAGAGTGCCAGCCTTGATTAGAAAAAACCAAGCAAGAATTTTTTTTCTTTTTATTGTGGAAATACTGTACAGAGGGGTTACAATTACATGGGCAAGATAATGAGTACATTTCTTATCAAGCATTGTAGCCTCCTCCTTTGTTTCCCCTTCCTGTCCCTTCCCATCCTCCCGCTCCCTCACCCAATCCTCCTCCCCCATCCCCCAAACTTGTAAAGTCCGTTTTCCACATAATGACTTGTCCAAGCAAGAATTTAAGATCCTGGGTACAAGGCCCAGTGCCAGCACAAGAGAAAAAAAAACAAGATGGGAAAAGATATTTTATGTATAAGGTAACCAAAAGAGAAGTTGACCATACCAATATCAGACAAATAGACTTTAAATTAAAAAATAAAATTAAAAGATTACAAAAGACATAAAAGGGCATTGCATAGTAATGAAAGATTCACTATAACAAGATGATCTAATAATTACAAACATTTTTGTTAGTAGTACTGGGGTTTGAACTCAGGGCCTCACATTTGTTGGGTAGGTACAATACTGCTGAGCCATGTCTCCAGCCCATAATTGTAAACATATATGTCCTTAATGAGACCATCAACATTTATAAAGCAGGCACTAGTAGTTCATGGTACTCAGGAGACTGAGATATGAGGATCACAGTTTGAAGCCAATCTGATCAGGAAAGTTTGTGAGACTTTTATCTCCAATTAACCATTAAAAAGTCAGAAGCAGAGCAGCTGCTCAAGTGGTAGAGTGCTAGACTTGAGCAAAAAAAAAAAAGCTCAGGGATAGTATCCAGGCTCTGAGTTCAAGCCCCAGGAGAGGCATGTGCACACACACACACACACACACACACACGCACACACACACACACACACACACACACTGGCACTGGCACCACCCCTACCCCCAACACACACAATACAAAGCAAAACTGAATTGAAGAGAGAAACAGAGAATTCTAGGAAATTTCAGCAACTTATTCTAGGTAATAGACCGGCCAAACAGAGGATGAATAAGAAAACAGAGGACTTGAACAAATCAGCCAGATCTAAGAGTGATGTACCTATGAACTCATTTTCAGTTTTTTAAGATGAAAAGTAGAGGCGGATGGTAGTGATGGCTACACAACTTCATGGATATTTCATACCATTGAACTGAACACAGGGAAACTGAGGCAAGAGCTTGATTATAGATCCCAGAAGAACAGTGTGGGATGTGGGAGGATTGGGAGGCACCAAGAAAAGAATGGGAATGGCTTTTGGCTTTGGGGCAGGGGATGGGGGGAGAGGCTCCTCAGCTGCTCCTCAGGCAGGCTCATGAAGAGAATGAGCTGCTGAGGGAGACATGCTAAGGTGGTCAGTCTTTTCTTAGCCAGTTAAGTAGTGGTGCTTGTGGGGCCAGCTTCCAGAGCTGGTCTCTTTCCAGGAGGCTGGGTCCCACCTGAGATGCCAACCTTCCCCACATTGATTTCCAGGTTTCCTCTGACCCTATAATCTCTGCTCCCATCCCTGTGCTAAGAAGCCAAGTACACCTGCAAGTTCACACAGGATATGATGCTTCTGCCACCATAGAGTCTGCATGAGAGCCTGAGGTCCTTGCAGATTGGGTGAGGCCACATCTTTCCACCATATTTCTACCCATCACTTCCCCATTTTGTAAACAGGAGACTAAGGGCTAGAGAAAGGGAATGACTTGTCCAAGATCACAAAGCTAATGAGCAAGAAAGCTACTAGACTCTTCTTTTTTAAACCAATAGTCAAGGGCTCTTTATACCTCTCTACATAGATGCTGCAAACTATTTCCCCTACCCATTTGGTCCTGTTCATTGTTTCTACTGACTTCACTCCATCCATCCATCCAGTATTTCCCTGCTGAACCTCTGATACATGCCTGATCTTGTGCTGGGATATAGGGACTCACAGTTGGGGTGCAAACACTGACACAGATGCATCTGAGGGCCTGAAGTTTGGATGTCTGCCAACAATCTGTGCAGAGCATGTAGAGTAGAGAGAGCCAGGCTGTGGCCAAAGTAGTCAGGCAGGTGAGGTGCCATCTAGAAGCAAGCCTGTTAGGCATGGAGTGGGAACGATGAGTTATTGGAGAAATCAAGGCATTTCAAATGAAGCTGTTGCGTGATCTAAGACCAAAGGGGAGAGGGCGGAGCTTTAGGTGCCTCCATGTGACTGGGGTGCAGGAAACACGGGGGGGGGGATAGTGGGGAGTGGGTCTGAGCAATGTGGGGAGGAAGGGGAGGCTCTGCAGGGGGTGGCTCTTGTGTTATGCCTGTCAGTGTTGGCCTGTCAGTCTCTCCCGCAGAGTCCTGGAAACTTACTTTTTGTTACCTGTCCCCCATCATATACCTACTTGTTCCCTCCTCTGTCTGTTCTTTGTCCATTTCTCTCCTTTAGCCCATCTCCTGCTTCCCTTTTGTCCTGTCTCCAGGTGATTTCCTGATTGTGTCACAGAGCCTTTGCCATAGGGTTCATGGCTTTGCTACCATTTACCTTGTCATCAGCAGCTTACCAACAGCATATCTAGAGGGTGATTTCCAGCCAATCAAGTCTTTCCATCCCATGCTCTCCCTGGCCCTTGTGTGGGGGGAAAATGTCTACACCATGGCCCACAACCTTTTGGCTTGTCAGGCATCCCAGATGAACCCCAGGGAACTTTGTTATTGAACCAAGTGCGTTATCACATTATTGCGTGCAAAGGGCTGTGTACTCAATTTATTGCTTTCTGTCCCAGGACAAACAAAAGGGTAGAATAGTTCTCCCTCCTCCCATGTCACAGGGTTACTCTCTGAGGGCATTAGAGTCTATACCAGCCATAAGCAAACATGTCTAGCAAGAGGGCTTTGGAGGATAGATCACTTATAGTAAGAAATGTGTATTGTCACACAAGTGAAAGCACAGTACACACACACACACACACACACACACACACCTGAAACAAAAGTTTGACAGACAATAGCTATTCTCACAACATGTAAGACACTCTATTCTCTTTTTTTCCCCTGTATTGTTCTATTCCATAAGAAGTAACAATGGTTAAAAAAATTACAACCCTGTAAAATTTCACATCCCACTAATGGTTACAATAGGAGATGTGGAAAAACCTCTGTTTCAGTCTCTGTCTTGTTTCAACAAAACAAGACAGAACAAAAGAAATCTTTATCCAATCTCCTTGGCCAGCCTCCTCACCTAGCTCCTCATTCTCCTCAATCCTTTCTACTTTTTCTTTGAATTATTTACTAGAGCATTTTTTTTAGTTCCATGCCTGTATCAGTTAAACTAGGAATGGCAATTTCCAGAAAACCATTCAACCTTTCCAGAAAAGCACAAAGCAGCCTCTGCTGCTGCCATGCAGCTGACTGTGGCTCACCGCCTCTCACGGTGTAATATTTGCCACATGCAGCCTCTCCTGGGCTTCCCTCTTCCCTTTTCTCTCTGCTCCATGAAATGCTGCCTTTCTTCCCCCTTAGTCCCCAGTCTTTACGCAGCTCTGCACAGCCTCCTCCTCCTCTCTCTCTGCAGTCACTTTCTGGGCTGCTCAGACTCCCACCACCTTCAGATGTGTCTCCTTCTCTCTGTCCAGATCACCTGTCCTAGTCTAGGTGCCCAGGACCACCTCCTCAAGGGTACCCTGCCTGCCTCTCCTTACCACCAGTCCAAGTTCTGGAACACTAAGAGAGTTTCTTCTAAAATGTAGTTGGATCTCCAAACCCCATTTTCTTTAACATCTATCTACAACTTTCTGTTACTTTTAGGATGAAGTTGTAATTCTTTTTGTGTGTGTTGATACAAAGTCTTGCTTTGTACTAGGCTGACCTCAAACTCATGATCTTCCTACCTCAGACTCTAATGTGCTAGGATTAGAGGCATGTATCACCATGCCCAGCTTGAAGCTGTAATTCTTTATCAGATATATCACTTATGTTATGTGGCCTCAGCTGACCTCTCCTGCCATGCCCCTCCCCTGTATCTCTGTCCCACACCCAACCACCTATAGGTGCTGGGTCAAAGTGCTCACTCCCTTCCAGCCTTTGCACCCACTATCCTCTGATTAGAACAATACCTTAAGTCCACTCTTCCTCCAGTTGTAGCTGGGCTGTCAACACTTTAGAGGTTGTGTTGTGATCGCCCCTCCCCCTGTGGAGGTTCTAATAGCTCATGCTTATCATCTCTGATTCATTACAGTGAGTTCTGTGGATCTAGGGACTCTGTTATGATTGCTCAGACCTCAGGACCTAGCTAGAACACAGCAGGCATTCAGTGAACATTTGCTTAAGAACAGACTTATTATAAAGGATATTAAAACCATAGACAGAGGCTTGGGTATCAGGAGGGGACAGTGGCTTGATGTTTGGTACATAGACTGCATACATCAGAAAGGATGTTGGGATTATGGCAGTATAATGACTGGATTCATGGAATACAGACAGGGGGGACCAGAGAGTATTTCAGTTTCAATTCTTCGCAGCTGTGGTCTCTCTGGTTTTCAGTTCTTGTGTTTTATGAAGCTCTACCCATTCTAGAGGCCTGGAGCAATCAGGCCTAATTCAGTATGACTTTGAATGTCCTCATCTTCCTACCTCTGTGCTGTGGTCAGATGATGTCTGGCCTTTGTCTCTTTGTAACCAAACAATGGTTCTGGGGTTCAAGTTGGGAGATCTTAGTTAGGGTATTTAACCTAACCTGTATTTAGTTACCTATTTCCTGGAAGCCTAATGACAGAGCCTGTGCCCAGGTCTGGCTTGCATTCTGTGCTCAGGATGAGGGTCTGGGGAGAGACCAGAACCCCTTAGAGGGAGTTATCCATCATTAGATCATTAGAGTATATAGGCCAAACTGCCTCAGAAGCCTGACTTTTACAGGTGGAGAAACAGAGAGGATAAGAGACTTGTGTAGGGTCACATGACATGCTGCAGAAGAGGCTCAGTTAGAATCAACTCTCTTTGGGCTCCTGATCAGGCTCTTTGCTCAATCTCTGAAGTTACACAGCTCACAAATGGAAGAGCTGTAACTCGAGCTGATCATTCTGAGGCTCTTGCTCTTTCTGCTCTGCCCTTTTGCCTCCTTAGTTTCTCATCTACTCCTTTCCCTGTCCTGTGAAGTTGATAGAGCAGGGAGGCTAAACAATAAGAGAGGCCTAGGAGTGTGGCTCAGTGGTAGAGCATCTGCTTAGAAAGTGGAAGGTCCTGTACTACCAAACAAAAGCATGGCAGGGAAAAGGAAGTGGGAATATGCTCAACTCTTAAACAACATTGACTATGGGTAAATGGTGGTCTAGACTCTGCTACTTCTGGTGAGCCTTCTAAGACTCCTTTTCAATTTTTTGTAAAATGAGTAAATGATTACTTTGCAAGTGGTAGAAAAGAGTCAGTGGGAAAATGTGTGGAAAGTGATTTACATACTTCCAGACACATGGTAGTTGCTCAGTGTTCATTAGTATCAATAACAATTCCTAATAATAAAAATGTTTACTAAACTCCTGCTGGAAGCCAGGGACTATACAAAATGTCCCCAAATGTCACCTCTCTAAGTCACAACACAGCAGGTGCAATTATTTGATTTTTTTTCTTTCTTTGATGCTGGTCCTGGAGCTTGAATTCAGGGCACGGGTACGGTCCCTGAGCGTTTGTGCTCAAGACTAGCTCTCTACCATCTGAGCCACAGCTCCATTTCCAGCCTTTTGGCAGTTAATTGGAGATAAGAGACTCACAGGACTTTCCTGTGTAGGCTTGTTTTGAATTGTTATCCTCCAACCTCACGCTGCTGAGTAGCTAGGATTATAGGTGTGAGCTACTGGTGCCTGATTTATTTGTTTGACTTTATTGTTGGGAAAGTGAGGGTTAGATTAGGAGATGGGATTTGACCGAGGTTACATAATTTGTGAGTGACAAAATGGAGCTCTATATCTTGGAGTGTTGGGCATGGGTGCTAAGAAACCTCCACAGTCACACCTGTGTGTCCTTTGCCTCTGCTGAGTGACCACCTGGACCAAACCTGTTTGAGGCCATTTTGGACCCACTAAGTGGGCCCTGTTCCCACTTTGGGCTTTGTTCAGCATCACCATCCAGCTTCGGCCCTTCCATATTCCTACTAGGTGAGGTTCCATGCACCCACCCATCCTCATATCCCTCTGGACATCTGCCCACTCCTACACACAGCCAATAGTCTCCCATACTGGGTGACAGATTCCCCACACTCTGCAGAGCCCCCACCCTTTCAACCTTGCTCTGCTCTTTTCACTGCTCAGAAAGCCCTTTCCATTTAGTTCCAGTTAAAGACCTAGGAGCTGGGGGTCGGGGAGTGGGGTACAGTGAGTGGGTTATGGTCTGTCCTTAAAACTAGGACCTGAGGGGGCAAAGTGGAGTGGTCTAAGTTAGAGGGAGCAGCAATCAGTGAAGGAGGAAGCCATAGAGGAGAAAGAGAGAGAAAGAGGAAAGTATAAAAGGACAGGGCAAGAGGTTGAGCATCAATGGCTCGTGCCTATAATCTTAGTTACTCAAGAGGCTGAAATCTGAGGATCACAGTTCAAAAACAGTCAAGGCAGGAAAGTCATGAGACTCAGTCTCTAACCACCAAGAAGGCTGAAAGTGGAACTGTGGCTCAAGTGGTGAGCACTAGCCTTAAGCACAAAAGCTCAGGGTCAGAATTCAAACCCTGAGTTCAAGCAGGGACACAATGGCTTAAGGATATATACCCAAGGCCCTACCCTTGGGTGTGAACTCAAGGTGAACCAGGAGCTCTGCTAGGTAAGTGATGGAAGTTTAGCAGTAGCGGGTACTGTGTCTGCAGAACAAACATCTCAGGAATGATCTTGTAAAAGAAGGATACTTTAGCCCATGATGTCTGGATAGGGACAGGGAACTGCTGTCCCACTGATGAACCAGACTCCTCCCTCTCACCAGTGCCAGGTATGGGAGCTCCAAGACAGTGTTTGTCACTCAAAATGAAGAAGGCACCTGTCTGCTCACATTGCTGGTGGTGGACATGGGGATGGAACATCCTTAAAATATCTCCCAGAGCTTGTGTTGTGATCACATTTGATGTCCATAGTAACCCTGGGAGTGACCCCCATTTCAGAGATAGAGGCTCAGACTATACAATGAAAAAGTCAGAGCTGGGCTTTTTGTGACAATTGCCCCAGGAATTTTAAAACATGGCTATAGCTTAGCTGAATGAAATAGTTCTGGTCTTACTCTATCCTTATAATTCCAAGTGAAGGGACTGTACTCAGTTCCATTGTATAGAGAGGGAAACTGAGGCCTAATGACATCAAATAGCTTTCTTGGTTCATGGAGCTAGTAAATGGGGAATTAAAATGTGGAAATCAGGCCCTCTGGCTTCAGAGTCTGTATTTTTAGCTGCTTTTCTCACAATTGAATTACATTTAGTGATCTGGTCACAGAGGCCATTCTGGCCTGGCAGCTGACAACACAATGAACTCGCCTGACTCTGAAGCAGGTGAACCCGGGAATGCTGCCAGCCTCAGCCAGACTAGCCCAGGTTAGATTGGGGGCATTGCAGATAAAGAGTAGTGTGTCCTGGGCTTGCATTCCTTATCTCCAGGGGACGTCAGCAAACCGAGAGGCTTCTGAACTCACAGATAACACTTACACCTGCTTGTAGGGTGACACAATCATTGAGTCATTCTGTTGAGGTTAGTTGGCTTGGGCAGATGTGATCAGGAAGGCCAGGGCTTGGGGGTCCTGCCCTGACTCGGGCCCAGCTTATGGCACAGACAGGGTAAATTCTTGGCCCCTGGCCATGAATCTCCCTGACTATCCAGTTGAGGAACTTAGTGCGTTCTCAGGCCTTTCCAGCCCTGTACTGTCATTCTGGGTGAGAATGCCATAGATGGAGGCTCTCTTTTCAAAGGAGGGAAACTCCCTGTCAAGCTCCTTGGAGGTTAGAGGTTGTTCCTATATCTCTACCTGCTAATTCTGGCTTTCACCAAGGCTCCTAACTCCCAAAGGTGGGTCGATAGGAGAGAAGAGGGCTGGCATGCACACAATGGGTATCCAAACTGCCTTAGTAGTCAAACTCTGGATGCTTCTGTATTCTGTAGGAGCTTGGAAGCAGCCTCTTTGCTCCCATTCCCTGGGGTTCCCATTCTTTCTGGGCATTCCAACAATTAAACGGCTTGTGATTGACAGTCCTCTGCTACAGCCCAGAGTGCCAACATCTATTTAGCCACATCATTGTACCACTGGACTTCTGTGCACTAGTTAGTGACTTCATTCTAAGGGGAGAAGCAGGGCAGACACATTCAAGTTCATGTCCTGCTACAGCCTCCTCCTGTGTGGACCTGGGCTTGTGTATATAAAGGCAGTCATGGTAAGCCTGGGAGAGAAGCCTCAAGAAACCAACCTTGACCTTAGACTTTCAGCTTCCAGAATTATGAGGTAACAAATGTCCGTTGTGTAAGCTACTCAGTGTGCATGTTTGTTATGGCAGCCCCATAAATGGGCATACTCATGCAAACCCATCTAATTACTTAAAACTCCCTGTGCTTCCCACCGTCAATTAAATGAGATATGCTTAAGAAAGCACCCAGCACGTAGTAGGGCCTCAGCAGATGCCAACTTTCTCTGCCTTTGGAGCATGGCAGCAGCAGCTGGCCTGGGGAATGGTTGTTGCTGAGTCATTCTGCATCAGCATGAACCCAGGGCAACTTTGACTCCACCCTCATCTTTCCCCAGAATGGCAGTCCTGCCCTCAGCCTAGCTTTAGCCTTAAAACTGTCTTTCTACAAGGCTGCAAGAGTAGCAGCATGCCCAGGTGCTTTTCCTTCTTCCCACCCTCAGGGTAAACCTGCTATGAATGACTTGGCTTGGTGCAGGGTACAGACACTAGAAAAGGTTGGGAGATAGGCCCCAAAGTAGAAGGTCGGAGTTAAGCGGGGAGGAACTTGACTGTTGTGTCAAATATTGTATCATTTCCCCCACCACACTTGCCCTTAGGATTTCATCTAGTGCTCACAGCAGTGTCTCAGTTGGTCTGGGCTTCCTCCCACCCCTCTCCCCACCATGAAAGAAACTGAAGCCTTGGGGAACAGAGTGTCTTCTACAACAAATCTGTACTGGGATTCGCACCTATATTAGCAGCTGGCTTTTTTCACCACTGGCCTTTTGCTCCCATATTTGAGGGTGCTGCCGGCCATAAAGATGGGAGGAGCATTGGCATCCAAGAGTCATGAGACCCGGATTCCAATACTAGCTGGCCAGGGTTTGCTGTGTGAGGCTAGGCCTTACCTAGGCTAAGTGGGCCTTCCCAGGCCAGGAGCTTGGAGGCTCCATGTCATGGGAAGGCCATCTCTTCCTGCCCCTGCAGCTCTTAGGGCCCCTCAATAAATGGTAGCTATTGTTCCACAACTAACTGTTCAGAGCTGTTGCTGAATCAAATTCCTGGAGAGTCAGGAAGTATATCTGTGGGTGGGAGAGATGTCTGGCACTTTCAGGGGCCCTAAGCTCTCTTCCCACCTCCTCCTCCCTCTCCCAGGGCTTGACACTGCCAGAAAGAAAGATTCAAGACTCCCCCAGCCCACGATACCTGTCTGAGGTGGGGAGGGGGACTCCTTGTCTGCAGCTCCTACTTCAATCAACACTTTCACTTTATTTATAGAACTTGCCACCACCCAAACTTATTCAGACTGTTATGTTTTCACTGTCGTCTGCCTTCCCACGTAGTAGGTGTTCAGAAAGAAGGAAGGAAAAGAAGGAGAGAGGCAGGGAGGAGGGAGGAAGAGAGGAAGGGAGGGAGGGAGTAAGGGAAGGAGAAAGTAGAGGAAGGAAAGAAGAGAGGAAAGGAAGGAGGGAGCAAAGTTGTGGATCATTTGAGCTCTACCCTTTGCTGTATTTTGGAATGTTGCCTTAAGTCAGTGTCCAGTTCTGTTTGCCAGAAGCTTCCATCTGGCACAAGAGGCTGGCACAGACACAAAGAGTTGGTGTGACCTGCACTGTGACAGAAGGGAGAAGGGACAGGCCAGAGTTCCTAGAACAGATGGTAGCTGATCAGCTTCAGGCAGTGGGAGGCTGGATTGAGGGTGAGGAAGCCTCTGCTGAGAAGTAAAAGGAGCAAGGGTTGAAGGGACAGGGGAGGGACAGCATTCCAAACAGAGAGGACAGCAAGTGCAGGCTACAGAGCAGTGAAAGATCCTGTGGGCTTAAGACACTCCTGAGGCTGTAGGTCAGGAGGTGAGTGCAGTGACTTGGAACATGAGAGAAGGGTAGAGGATGGAGTTGTGGTGGTGGGGCAGCTATGGAAGTGATGGGACCCAGCTCAGGATGTTCAAATCCAGGCTGTTTCTTCTGTTCTCAGAGGCTTCCTGCCAAGGAGAGCCAGCTGTTTGCCAGGTGGTTGTAGATACTGCCTCCTTCCTGTCCTAACTTTGCCAGCTGAGCAACAGGCCCTTTGGAGCTGGTGTCTCTGCTCTGCCTCTCTATCTTTGTCTCTATTCGAAGAGAGCACAGGCTTGGCTTGTAGGCTTGGCTCAGTCAGGCTGGCTGTGGGATCTTGGAGTGGCCACATCCTTCCTGAGCTCAGTCTCCAACTCAAACTGGGTGGCAGTCAGTAGTCATCAAGCTCTTCCATGACTTCTTTTCCCTTCCCTAACTGGTGTTTTGGCAGCTGATGTAGATGCAGGTGATAGTTTTACCAGCCAGGAGACACTGCTGACTTACTCCAGCAAGGAGTCATTCAACTTTGTTGAGTAGAGATCAGACTTTGATCCTACTTCGCCAAGACCTGTCACAGACCCTCTTGGGGACCCCAGCAAGCTTCATCCTCTCCATGGATCTCACTCTGGTCTTTGGTAAAGTAATTTTGACCATTTCATCCTCCCTGCAGGGAACAGAGGTCCTGCTCTGATTCCTGGTCACCTTTGGCAGGTGCCTTACCATTGACGGGGGGGAGGGGGGGGGGGGGGGCAGGGAGGGTCAATTTCCTCATCTGTATGTTGAGAGGCTTTCTAACTTAGACATTCTCCCCAGGCCTGTAGATGGCACAGATCCAGTGGGTACTGGTAATTATACCACTGCTGAATATCTTGCAGGGAATTGCCCCATCTCCTTTTACCTCTGGAGATGTAATGTAAGGGCCTCCTTCACACTGGACCTTTCATGATGCATTATCAACTCCTGGTACCAGTTCTACCTGCAGAGCTGACAGAATCTAGCTCTGTACCACTCAAGATTCAGTTCTAATCCCAGGTGCCACCTACAGCCCTTTTTGGGAGCCAGGATCTGATATAGAGTCCCCAAGACAACCTTTCAAGGTATTAGTTATCCCCATTTTGTTGAGGAGAAAACTGAGGCCAAGAGCAATCAGCTATCTTCCTAAAGGTCAGCTAGTTAGTATATTTGGGGTTTGATTAAAGTGATTTGGCTAAGAAAGTCTCACCTGGTGATGATGCTTCTCATTTATCCACATAGTGGGGTCTATGCCTTCCTCTACCTGCCATACCTCATAAGGCTCAGGACCTGTGTCCTCTTTGAGGATTCTGGGCTTTGCTAGTAGCCTCCAAAGGTGTGTTCTCACGTGTAAAGAACCTCTTCTAGTGCCTTCAAAATGTACTTTAAAGGTGATCTTTGCTTCAGTTAGCTTGGCAGGGAACAGAACCATGGCCTGGGAGCCCAGAGTTCTGACTGTAGTCCTAGCTGTCCCCCAAAAAGGCAATGTGACCCTTGGAGAGGGGTGTTTGGAATGTAGGATTCCCCATCAGTAGGCATGAGAAAGGTCAAGGTCTCCAAGCAACTCTGTAACCATAGATAAATGCAAGTTGGTCTTGGATCCCTCCTTCCAAGAACCCTTCCAGCTCTCAGAGCTGCTGGAGCAAGCCCCACCCTCCATTTTCCCAGAGGGATATCTGCTCTTTTAGGAAAGTTTCTGCATATGGTGATTTGTTGGGAGGGACTCAAAAGGATGAAGTCAGCCTGGGCAGCTGCCTCTGGTGTGGTGAAGGAGAATGTCCTTGGTCAGACCCACCCCTAACCAGCTGTGACCTTGAGCAGAGGTCCTGAACTTCAGTTTTCATAACTGTAAAATAATGAGACTAACTAACTTTGCAGGGCTGGTGGCAGTGGTGGTGGTTGTGGTGTCTTAATAGAGAGGATACGGGGACCTAAGGAAATGCTCGATGGAATGGTGATGATGACAGTGACAGGAAAAGAATGACGACAACAAGACTGAATAGTATGAGACACTGCTCAGCCTCTCCCCACCGGCTGTTAGCCCTCATGTTTCTAACTTCACATTTGCTATTCCTTCCCCCTGGCCTCTGCCCAAGGCTTCCTACTCCAGCCCAAGCTCATCTTGTGTACTGAGTAATGGAGCAGCTAGGCCTTGTGTTTTGAGCTGGGAAGAAACTAGACACCTGCCCTGTCCCCTTCCCCCACCGTGGCACAGCACCTCCTCCCCTCCCCAGCTGTGCCCTGGGTCAGTGGGAACCACCATCTTTGGAGGAATTAATAGGCTTCCCAAGGGAGGCAGCACTTTGCTGGAGTCTTGTTGGAGGAGTAGGAAGTGGTTGGAAGAAGAGAATAGGATTTCTTTTTCCCATTTAAAGGTGTTCCAGGCAGATGAAATAACATGCACAAAAGCAGAGCAGTGTGAAATAGTATGTCAAGCTTGGGAAAACTGCAAGAGGCTCAATGTGGTAAGAAAGTTAGGAGTAGGTGGAGGTCAGGAGAGGTGAAAGAAGAATGGTGAGAATGTTTGGGGCAGGTCATTGAGAAACTCCGGTGCTAAATCAAACATGATTTGCTTGATGTGATATGTGAGTTAATCTCTTTTTTTCTCCTTTGTGCCAGTACTGAGGCTTGAATTCAGGGCTTAAATGCTGTCCTTTGGGTTTTGATTCAAGGCTGGTGTTCTACCAATTGAGCCATACCACTATGTTTGGATTTTTGATGGTTAATTGGAGATAAAAGTCTCAGATTTTTCCTGCCTTGTCAGGCTTTGAACTTCAATCCTTAGATCTCAGCCTCTTGGGTAACTAGGATTAGAGGTGTGAACCACCAGGGCCTGGCTTATTCTTTACATCATGCAATAATCATTCCAAAGCACCTTGGTAATAGTCACTGTAGGTGCTACCCAGATGCCTGGACCCACCCCTTTCCCCCGACTGGACCATTCCCTCCTCTCAGCTGCTGTGTTAATGGTAGTGGTCTGTGGGTGAAACCATTCTCTCTGCCTTCTCACCTAGTATCCCATCCCTTCCCAAGACCAACCTGCTGAATGACTTGTTCATATGAAGGCCTATACCCTTTCCTCTGATTTGGGACACCTGTGAGGAATTGCTTTAGCTCCAGATCTCCATGAGGTGTGGCTAAGGTCTTGGTGGGGGTCTGCCCCTAGCCCAGTCTGTCCCTCTGCCCAGTCCTGCTTCGATCACTCTCCCCAGGTGTTGACTGGAGAGAACTCCCTAGGAAACTTTGTGACTGATGAGAGTGGAAGTTGACTTGCAGACTCATCAGCCAGAAAGATAAATGATGGGTGACCTTTAATTGAAGGGTCAATAAGGAAGGACCTCTACTTTAGAAAGGCAACCCTGTCCATAGCATGGGAATGAAATGGAAGGACACACAGGAGCCCAGAGGCCAGGGAGGAGTTAGTTGCTGTGGTTTAGGGATATGGCAGGATGGGGTTGGAGCAGGAAGGTGGGACAGATCTGGGAAACCTGGAGGTCCCAGGCAGAGGAAATGGGAGAGACTGAGTATGCTAAATGTCAATGAGTCTCCCAGGCTCCTACATGGGCAGAAGTGGGGCTAATTCCTGGGATAAATTTAAGGAAAGTCTTGGTTTCAGTTTGGGAGAGGTGATCGCCTTGGCCAGAGACATCTAAATGGTGGTCCCAGAGGCAGGGTAGGGTAGCTGTGTTCAAGGGGGAGGATCTGAACTGGAGTTGTGGATGCTACACGTGCAGACCATTTACTCACATCTATTTAATTTAACATGAACATCAGCCAATTAGAAGGAGATCCCCAGTTGGGCTAGAGATTAAGCCTTTGGTTGTGAGTCATGCTGGGCTGGGTGGAGAGGCAATCAGGGGCTCCCAATAGCAGCTATTTACCAAACAGTCCATGACCACTTTTGTATATAGCTAACAATGGGCATGGGCACAGGCCCGGGCCCAGTGACTTCCTCTGAAGACTCACAGAAACCTGTTAGGTAGATATTACAAGCATAAGCCCTTCTTAACAAAAGGAAGCCAGGGTGTGCCTGCATAGCACGGCTAGAGTTGAACCCACATTTATCCAACCCTTGCCTGTAATTGCTGGAGCAAGAATCCAAATCCAGAATTCTTGGCTCTTTCATCATAATCCTTTTCCCTTGCTCTAATGGCCACTTCCTGTAGGGAGTTCCAGAACTTCTGATCATGAGCCAATCTTTCCTTCCAAGAAATGGTGCTGTGAATAATCAGCCTTATGAGGAATGGGGGGGTGGTAGGGTGGAGAATGGGCCTAGTGGGAATTTCCAGGCCTGGGATCCCCCAGCTCCTGGTTTGAACCCTGGCATATATGAGAAAGTTCTGGGTAGCAGTGGCCTCTCCCTCCAGCGGGTGGCACCTCCCCACTGTCAGGAGACCTGTGCCTGCCTTGGCTTTTGCCCACCATCTCCAACCGCTTCCTTTTATAGAAATGGAATGCCTTCAAGACAGTGAGCATCTTGTTACCAAACATATTTCTGAGGAGCCTGGCTATTTTAAAAAGTTGAACAAGGATAGTAGTCCTCTCTTCTCAATGGTTTTGTCTCATGGTTTCAGTTACCTGAGATTCACCATGGTCCAAAAATATTACATGGAAAAAAATCATAGAAATAAACAACTTACAAACTTTACATCTGAATAGTATGATGGGATCTTGTACCATCATCCTGCTCTACCCCACCCAGAATGTGAATCATTCTTTTGCCCAGCATACATCCTGTCTGCACTACCCACACCTTACTGAGTAGCCACTGTGGTTATTAGACTGAGTGTGAAGGTACTGCAGTGCTTACATGTAGGGTTTGGTGTTCTCTAAGGCTTCAGGCATCCACTGGGCATCTTAGAATGTGTCTGTGGGTTAGGGGTAAGGGATGTTGTATTTAGAGTTCTTCTATGTGTCCTGTGTCACCTGGATTGAACTCCCCTGGGTGGAGACTTGTGAATGAGTTCAGTGCTAGGCAATGTTATAAATATGCTCTCCACGAACCACTGGAGTCAAAATGATAGACACAAAAATCTGGCAAGCAAGCACACAGAGCAGCCAAGTTGCTCTGCTATTTATCCCTAATTCAGCAGGCCCTGCCCCTCTGCTCAGATTTGTTGAGCTTGGGTCCACAATCTGCTCATGATTGGTGAGCTTTGAATAAGGTAAAATGTATTTACCTAAGGTGACTGAATAAAGTTAATAGTACACAAGTAATCTCAAAATATACCTACACCCTCTGCGCTATTTCTTGAACAATCTGGGTGTGTCTTAATTCCATCTTGAAAACAAACCAGTTTAAGACAATACCTTACATTTCAAAAATGCTTCCTTACATTTCAAAAACCCTTATCCCAAAGCTGTTCCCTTAAAAAAAAAAGCCAAGCCACCAGGCCAAAGCAATAACTCCCCTCCCCCTCTCCTTCCTGGTCCTGTGGCTTAAACTCAGAGCCTGGATGCTGTCCTTGAGCCTTTCTATAATTAAGTCTAGTGCTCAAGCACTTGAGCCACAGCACCACTTCTGGCTTTTTGGGGGTAGTTTACTGGAGATAAGAGTCTCATAGACTTTTCTGCCCAGGCTGGCTTTGAACTATGATCCTCTGATCTTATCCTCTTGAGTAGCTAGGATTATAGGTCTGAGCCACTGGCACCCAACTTAAAGCTGGAACTTTTAAGCAATGCACTTTGATAGAAAAGACAATTTTCCTCACTGCAGACAATCCTGTGAGACAGATTGGAAAAGGTACAAAGGCTGTGGTGTTTATCCCTGAGCTACCCCTGAGCCAATACAGAGGTGCTGTTGGACTATATGATGGTTGGGGAAGAGAATAAAGGCCTCTGATCAGCAGGAGAGAGAACCTGCAGAGGGATTATGGCTGGGGTGGTATCTCCACCCAAGGGGAGTATTAACTTCTCCCCTACATGTGTCGTATAGAGGTAGAGGCTGGACTCTGAGATACCAGACAGCCTCAGACCTAGAGTCCTCTGTTCTGTTGTGGCTCCAGGTACCAAACAGCTGATAAAAAGAACATTTTGGAATTTTCTCAGCTTTGATCCAGAACACACAGGGCTGATTGATTTTTTTTTTTCCCGGTGGGTCCTGTTTTGGGCTTGAGGAAGGTGTTGGCAGGGGGGTACTGAGGAGGAGGCCCATCTTCAGTGCCTTGGTTTTCTGTTCTAGAAACTACCAGAAGTCTTGGGATAACCCACATGGTGCCAGGTTTAAGAAAACAAAAACAACCAAAAAAAAAAAAAACCATGCTGCTTTGGGGCTGGGAAGGTGGCTCAGTGGTAGAGCGTTTGCCTTGCACACCTGAGGCCCTGGGTTCGATTCCTCAGCACCACATAAGCAAAAAAGAAAAAAGTGGGAAGTAGCGCTGTGGCTCAAGTGGTAGAGCGCTAGCCTTGAGCTGAAGAGCTGAGGGACAGCGCCCAGGCCCAGAGTTCAGGCTCCACAACCGGGCCCCCCCACCCCCCAAAAAAGAGAAAACATGCTGCTTTGTTTTTTCTTTTTTTTTTTTCTTCTTTCTTCTTTTTTTTTTTGTTTTTGGTTGGTTGTGGGCTTGAACTTTGGACTTGGGTGCTGTCCCTCAGCTCTTCAGCTCAAGGCTACTACTCTACCCTTTGAGCCACAGTGCCACTTTTGGTTTTCTGGTGGTTAATTGGAGATAAGAGTCTCATGGACTTTCCTGCCTGGTCTGGCTTTGAACCACAATCCTCAGATTTCAGCCTCCTGAGTAGTTAGGATTAGAGGTATGAGGCCCCAGTGCCCGCTCGTTTTTTTCTTTTGAAGCTTCTCTGGGAAGATAATTTAAGAAGTTAGTTCCTTATTTTTTTCCCAAACTCTCAGGTATGATTTTATTTTCATGTCCACCCAGTTACAGTAAACAGAAAAGTGATGGGTTCCATTGTGGCCACTCATGCATGGAAGGAGAGGAGATTATAAAAGAGGGGAAGGAGAGGCGAGGACAAGATAAGCCCCATTTGTCTGGGAGAGACTGAGTATGTTCCAGAACACACAATGGGTGATGATTGTGCTAATATTAACATGATTAGGTGGAACCATTATTCAAAACACTTATAATTCCTGACAACTCTATCTACTATGTTAATTTGCTATGTGCCAGGCACAATGAAGATTAGGAGGGTGGGGGGAGTGCGGGCCAGTACTAAGGTTTGAAATCAGGGCCAGGATACTGTCCCTTAGCTCTTTTGTCAAGGCTGGTACTCTACCACTTGAGCCACAGATTTGTCTTTTTCATGGTTAATTAGAGATAAGTGTCTCAAGAAATTTCCTGTTTGGGGCTGGGAAGGTGGCTCAGTGGTAGAGTGCTTGCCTTGCATGCATCAAGCCCTGGGTTTGATTCCTCAGCCCACATAAGCAAAAAGAAAAAAGCCGGAAGTGGTGCTGTGGCTCAAGTGGTAGAGCGCTAGCCTTGAGCTGAAAAGCTGAGGGACAGCATCCAGGCCCAGAGTTCAGGCTCCACGACCAGACACCCCCTCCCCCCCCAAAAAAAAGGAAAGAAAAGATTTCCTGTCTGGGCTGTCTTGGAACCATGACCCTTGGATCTCAGCTTTCTGAGTAGCTAGGATTCCAGGAGCGAGCCACTGGTGCCTGGCGAAGCTATTCTTCTCTATGTTCTTGAAATAACCATACAAGGAAGGAGTCATTATTTTAATTTCAAAGCTGAGGAAACTGAGGCCAAGAGAGCCGGGTAACATGCCAGTCTTGGCAAATCAGTAGTGGGGCTAGACCTTGAACTCAAGTCAGTTTACAAAGTTTCTCAATTCCCTGGCCTCAGGCCACAGCTCACACTGACTCAAGAGCTGGAAAGAGATTGACCTGGTGATTGGGTCACCAGTCTGGACCCAGCTATGTTCCTAAGTGCTGGGTAGCCTTGGGCAGGTCCTTGTCCTCTCTGGACCTCACTGACCACACCTGTGAAGGGAAGGTTTGAACTCCATTGTCCTGAAGTGACCACCTCTGGTGGGGACTGCATGAGTACAGAAGTCACATGTCAGGGAGAGTGCTCAGCTGTCTGTGACCCCCCACTACTCCAGACTGAGAAGACGAGGCCACTGGCATCCTACCAGAGATAGCCTGAGCTCTCTGCCTACCCTCAGGTAACCACATAGCCAGGCACTGGGGAGGAAGGGAACCTTTAGCCCCTGGAAACAAGGTAGAAATAATCCATATCATGACCAGTTAGCCTTCTTCTTATTGATGAACTTCAGGTAGTTCACTTGGCAGGCCCTTATCTTACCACCTGATCACAGACACAGAGGCAAGGGCAACAGTTTATTGAGCCTAGAATGTGAACCCTGTGAGTCTGTTACTATTTTAACAATCATTTTGGAGCCAAGAAGATGAAAGGCATTACCTACCAAGCTTGTCCAAAGTCCATACATCTATGAGGGGACAGAGCGAAATTGCAAATCCAGGCTCCAGAGCCTGGGCTGCTAACTTGGATGTTATACTAGTTCCTTCTAACCATTCATCCAGACAACCTGTTACGAATCTGAAGCAAGCAGGATTCCTGTGGGAAGTAGATACAAACTTAAGTTAGGCTAGTTCAAGGTGGGCTTAATAGAAAGATGGTTGAGAAAGATGACGAATGGGAACAGTAAACCATACAGGATCCTGCCAGCACCCCAGAATCAGGCATAGCTGAAGGGAGAGACAAGGGTGAAGGGAGAGACTGATGTGGAGGAATGGGTATCCTTTTTGAAGGGATGTGGCTAGGCTAAGTCAGCACAGGAAGAGGGGCACAGTGCAGAAATGGGAGAGGAGAAGAGCAGGTCTGGAAGGAAAAAGGGAAACATTCTATACACCATTTATCCAAGTCTCTTGTCCAGCCACATCTCACCTGGCCTTTAAAGTTTTGCTAGAGGTGTGGGGCTAAGACAGACATTGCAAAACAGATGTGGTTTGCTCCTTCATTCATTGGGTGCTCTTGAGGGCTCCTCTGTGGGACGCTCTGCCTTGGTTCTGGGGACTGGGAGAAGTGCACTCAATGCTGTCCTGAAACCGCATACTGGCCACCCGGAGAGAGTGGATCTGGACTGATGGATGCAGGTGTCAGATCAGACAGAAGTCATCTAAACCACAGGAAATCTACCTTCTGAACTTACTGGTTTGGCTAGTCTTAAGATGATGATATGTGGCTTTGGGGGGATGGAACTAGCTAGTCTTGGAGATAAAAAAAATACCTTCAATGACTTAGTCTCATTAATATCTTGATGAAAAAATGAATCCCAACTGTTTGGGAGTCAGTTGCAGATCTTGAACTTCAGGGAAAGTATTTCAGGTGGTGGGAAGAGCCAATTTTTGTAAGCCCTGGGCTTCCTTCAGTTCAGCCTTGGATTCTAGCTCAGCAGTGCATCCTTGCAGGAACCCTGTCTCCCTCAAGGCCTTGTCTCCTCAGGCACAGGGGTGCTGACTCTTGAGGTTCTGTGACTCCTGGAGGAAGTCACAGGTGGGGACTCCTGTCCTTTACCTCACTGTCCTCCCCCAGAGCTCTAGCCAGGCCCTGCCGGAGTGCCGCTGTGCTTACGATTTCCTTCCTGATTTTCCACATCCCAGCATCCTTCAGGAGGAAGTCCTCCTCACTTTCCTGCACTCAATTACCCCAGACTCCCCTTGGCCCTAATTTAATTATGGCACAGGAACCTAACTGAGCTCATTACCTCCAGCTGCTCAGACTTGCTGTGTGATTAATGGTCCTCACAGAGCTGATCTGTGGGGTCCAGGCAGGGTGGGGGTAGCTGAGAGCCCACCTGGGTAGTGAGGGGTTGAGGGATCTGCCTCCCCAGGACTCAGCAGGTCTGATAGTGATTCTTCTCAGGCTCAGATCTTCTGACCTGGAAGGGATAGGGGAATTTGCCATCTCTAATCATTTTTGTTTGCTCAGTTAGCAGATTTTCTTTCTTTCTTTTTTTTTTTTGGTTAAAGTTTTATCAAGGGTTGATTTTATTATAACAGGGTTAAAGTAGAGAAAAACAGAAAAAGAAACATTTTCTGACCCCCAAAGAGAAAATGGGAGGCTTTTTCTTCTCCTTTTTTCTTCTCACCTTACCTCTTCTCACCTCTCTTCTCTCTCTCTCTCTTTTTAGCTAAAGAAAGACCATTTATTTCCAAGTTTCTGTAGAAATAAAAACTTCATAGACTTAAAAAAAAAGAGAGCATTTAGGGAGAACTAGTGGCTCTTATCTGTAACCCCAGCTACTTCAGGAGGCTGAGATCTAGAGGATCACAGTTTGAGGCCAACCCCAGCAGACAAGCCCCAAAAGATTCCTTTTTATATTTTGTTTTGTTTTGTTTTTTGGATCCGGTCATGGGACCTGAACTCTGGGCCTGGGCGCTGTCCCTCAGCTCTTCAGCTCAAGGCTAGCACTCTACCACTGAGCCACAGCGCCACTTCTGGCTTTTTTCTTTTTTGCTTATGTGGTGCTGAGGAATCGAACCCAGGGCCTCATGCATGCAAGGCAAGCACTCTACCACTGAGCCACCTTCCCAGCCCCCAAAAGATTCTTAGTAGCAAATTAACCAGCAAAATGTGGGAAGTTCAGGCATAGCCTAAGTGGTAGAGAGCTGGCTCTGGACCAGAGTATATAGCCCTGAGTTTAAGCCCCAGCACAAATACCACACACACACACACACACACACACACACACACACAGGACAGGGGGAAAAACATTTAAAATTTGAGTGATTATAGCTTTAAAGATATGATCAGGGAGAATAATAAACCAAGAAGTTAGAAGGCTTTTGAGGTAATTTCTTGCAGGACTCATCTATCTGTATCACTTGTATTTCACTTCCCCCAGCCTCTATGGGCCTCCAAAGCTCAAAGCCTCAAGCCAGGATGTAAGACTCAGTCTGATCATATGGAAATGTGAGCCTCAGCAGATTACAGCCAGGAGATGGCTGCCAGCTGGTATGGGAACATCAGGGGATGCCATTATATAGAAGGTGACCCAGGGCAGTGCCTCCAGAACTTGGATGTTGCCAGGGAGAAAGTCTGGGAAGCCCTCAGATGTTTTCAAGAACCCTGGACTGACCAGGTCACTTACTGGAAGGCGGAGTCAGCAGTTCTGACTGGGTTCTATATTTTTGCAGAGTCTTTGGGTGTCTTGGGGTAAGGACCCCCTCTGGATGAAAGGGAGGCCATCGGAAGCTGGGAGGTCTTCTGCGTTGCCCAATGCAGCATGAGTTCTTACTCAGTTCTCATACCCAAAGGCTATCACTGGATCCACCCTAGCAGAGGGCTGGACCTATGAAAGGAAAGGGAGCAGGGTCCAAATATGGAGATTTGAAGAAGAAACAGAACTTGCTTATATGGGCACCTATCTCAGACACCTATGCCTGGTCCTTTTTCCTCCCTATATGGTACTGAGCTTATAACTCAGGGCCTCACTCTCTAGGTGCTTTTTCATTGAAGCCACACCTCCAGACATCTCTCACCCACCACTTTTTTTTTTTTGCTTGGGACCAGCTTAGGACTTTGATCCTCCTATTTATGCCTTCCATATCTACGTTGGAGATTAGATATGGGCTACTACACCTGGTTTTGTTTGCTGAGATGGACTATTTTTAACTTTTGCCAAGAGGTCCTCTAGTCTTTCACATCTTCATCTCTACCTGCTGAGTAGCTGGGATTATAGATGTAAGTCACTATGCCCAGCCAATTTATTCATTTTTATCTTTTATATTATATTATACTATACTATATTATTTTGGTGCTGAGAATTTAACTCAGGTCAGGTAAATTATTAATCCTATTTTACAGAGGAGAAAACAGAGATACTGATGCAGAGAATGACTTGCTAGGAAACTCTCCCAGCTATGATGACTCCAGTGTTCCCTAATATTATAACAGCGATTGGGTTTTGGAAAGGCAGAGAAAAAGGATAGAGTTAAGATTTCCCAAAGGTGGCCAACATCATGGGTCCTGAATGCCAAGAGCCTGGGTCTCAGGAAACCTGACTTGATGGGGATTAGAAGCTCGTGACTTTGGGGTCAGTGTCTGCAGTGTCCGTCCAGAGGTCATTGTGAGCAAGTCTTTCCACTCCATGGATTTTTGTTTTCCTGCCTCTAAAGTGGGGTTTAATGATACACTCTGGTTTTCATCAGGGCATTGTGGTGTAAGAAGCACTTGGCTCAGGCCCTTATTCTAGACTTATCTGTGCCTACCATTCTCAGTGTCAGATTGTAGAGCTCCTTGGCATCAGGGTGCCATGACTAAATGTATGTGTGTGGGAGTGGTCTTCTGGGAGGACAGGACCTGGACACTTAGCAGCCTTGTGTGTGTCTGGGACTATGCATGGGAGTGCTTGTTCTCATTCTCTCACAGAGTCAGTTACAGTCAGTTCCAGTTCTTGCCTTCCAAGAACCAGAAGTTCAGATGAGCTATGGAAGAGCTGAGGGCTTTACCCAGCCTTTTCTTTCTTTCTTTCTTTATTTTATTTTATTTTTATGAACTCAGGGTTTGGGAGTAGTTCCTTAGCTTTTTCATTCAAGGCCAGTGTTCTACTTCTTGAGCCACAGCTCCATTTTGGGCTTTTTGGTGATTAATTGGATATGAGTCTAATAGACTTTCTTGCCTGGAATAGCTTTGAACCTCAATCCTCAGATCTCAGCATCTTAAGTAGCTAGGTGTGATCCACTGGCATCCAGGTTGCTTTAGGTATTGTAAGGATGTAGAGATGATGAAGTATATAGGAAGTTGTGCAGAGGCAACATACAAACATGGTTTGCTGTATGCTATGGTTTACTATATCACTATGGTTTGCTATCCACAAACATTTAGTTTAGTTTAATTTAAGAAATAGAGGAGGGCTGGGAAGATGGCTTAGTGGTAAAGTGCTTGCCTAGCATGCACAAAGCCCTGGGTTCAATTTTTCAGTACTATAAATGCAGGAAAAGCCAGAAGTGGTGTTGTGGCTCAAGTGGTGGAGCACTGGCCTTGAGCAAAGGCATCTCAGGGACAGTGCCTAGGCCCTGAGTTCAAGCCGCAGGACTGGAGAAAAAAAGCAAGCAAGCAAGTAAGCAAGCAAGCAAGAAAGAAAGAAAGAGAAAAGAAAGAAGGAAAGAAGGAAAAGAAGAAAAGGAGGAGGGCAGGCATCTAGACAAGGAAATATATATGCCCATGGTACCATTTTCTGTATGGACTAGAGTAACCTGAGATTATGATGTCCAGCCAGCAGCTGGAGGGTAAATGTTATTTCACTGGGTAAATGTTACCTTCATAGAGCTTTTCCTTTGAAATGTAGGCATAGTCAGCTCTTTCTGCTTTAGTATGAATTATCTGTCTTTGGGATCGCTTGTGACAAGAAAGACCATGGCAGACTTCTTCAAATCCCCCAAGCATGTCTTGACTCTGAATATAAGAATATTAGCCAGGTGCTAGTGGCTCACAGTTGTAATTCTAGCTACTTCAGGAGGCTGAGATCTGAGAATTGGGTTTGGAAGCCAGTTGGGACAAGAAAGTCCATGAGACTTTTACCTCCCGTTAATCAGCAAAAAGCTGGGAGTGGAGCTGTGTCTTAAGTAGTATGGTGCCACCTTTGAGCCAAAAAAAAAAAAAAAGGACAGCATCCAGGCCCTGAGTTCAAGCCCCAGTACAAGCACACATACAAATATTTAAAAAAGAGAGAACTTACAGACATTGGAGTGGTGGGCTGGGAGTAGGAGGGGGATTGGGAAAGGATAGGTAATTGACAACCAGATTCAGCAGAACAGTAAATTTGGGAGCAAAGGTTTGAGGCAAGCACTGAGCTGATGCGAGTTACTAACTGTTCAAAGACTTGGAACAGTCCAGAAGGATCTCTGGGTGTGTCCAGACAAAGCTGACTGCCAAGAGCATTCCAGACAGACAGACCAGCCACGAAAGAGCCTGGAGCTGGCGACTGCTTCTGGCTTTCAGAGAATGGCAGATTTTTTTGGTGCCGAGAGGGCCAGAGAAAAGTTGGGTGGGAGTGGAAGGAAGGAGGAGAAGCAGGATCTGGGTTGTGTTGATCTTAGATGCACCCATGTGGGAAGGAGTTCTTGAATGCTATGAAAAAAAAAAACTCATGGACTAGCTGGGTGCTGGTGGCTCACTCTCCTGTAATCCTAGCTACTCAGGAGGCTGAGATCTGAGGATTGTGGTTCAAAGCCAGCCTGGACAGGAATGTCTGTGAGACTCTCTAATCTTCAATAAACTACTCAGAAAAGGACAGAAGAGGTACTATGGCTCAAGTGGTAGAGCACTAGCCTTGAGCAAAAAGAAGCTCAGGGAAAATGCCCAAGCCATGAGATCAAACCCCAGGACTGGCAAAACAAACATACAAGCAAAAAACCTCATAGATATTGGGTGCTGGTGGCTCATGCCTGTAATCTTAGCTACTCAGGAGATTTGAGACCTGGGGGAATCACAGTTCAAAGCAAACCCAGGCAGAAAAATCTGTGAGACTGTATTCCAATTAACCAGCAAAATGCTAGGTTAAAGGAGTTAGTGGAGAACCAATCATGAACAAAAAACTGAGCAAGAGGATGAGGCCCTGAGTTTAAGCCTTGTACCACCATCACCACCAAAAAAAAAAAGCCCAATACCTCATGGAAAATTATAATCAGTTATTCTTTTTACTGAAATATGATACACATACAGAAAAATCATAAAACAGATAATCATATGATAAATCATATCCTAAATATACACATCTTGATGTGTGTTTCAAGGAGTAATCCCTGTAACCAGTTTTCTGATAAAGCCCTCTATAGTCCACTCCATTATCCTGTCTTCTCACACCATCAATTTGTTCTGCCTGTTTTATTTTTGCTTTGTGGTTTGTTTGTTACTGAGTTTGAATCCAGGGCTTCGTGCTCATAAGGCAGGTATTTGCTTCTTGAGGCACACCTGTAGAGGTGTTTGGTGTGTGCTGGCTATTTTGGGTTAAATCTCACTTCTCAATTCAATCAAGTTAAGGATCATCTCTATTGTGTTTATAAACTGCTTTGTTAAATGGCAACTCCTTTGTACAACTACTTAAAGACAAATATATATATATATATATATATATATATATAGAGAGAGAGAGAGAGAGAGAGAGAGAGAGATTAACTATCCACCTGGGAATGAAAGCTGAGAAAGGGGAGCCCCAAATTCCTTTAGCACAGGACCTCTGTTCACTGGTGTGCCTGGGGCTGAGAGGTAGTAGGGTTAGGGGAGTGTTCACATTCTCCTGGGCTCTCCACAGCTTCTTTGAAAGAGTAAGGAGGGCGAAGGGTGAGAAACTGTGCCTGGCTGGAAACTATAATGTAGTCCCACAAAGGGGGAGTAATTACAGGGGAATTCAGGTGCTTTGTGGGCTCAAAAGGAGTGGTTGTCAGAGTCCTAAGCTGATCCAGGGAGAAATGGGGATAGAATTTTCATCCGTGAGAGGATAGCAGTGCCAACTTCCACCCCATAGGACTGCCCGTGGCCCCTCACCAAGCAGGCGGAGCTGCTAGGCAAGGAGACCAGGTGCAAACACTCTTATCTGACCTTCAGTGTGAAGGTCATAGGACAACTACTGGGATGATGATGGTGGCCAGGCACAGGCCTTGCTTTGATTGTCATGAGGACTAACTTTCTATGAGCCTGGCTCATACCTATAGTCCTAGCTACTCAGGAGGCTGAGCTCTAAAGTTTACAGTTCCAGGCTATCCCATGCAGGAAAGTCCACTGGGACTCTTTATCTCCAATTAACTAGCCAAAAGCTAGAAGTGGAACCGTGGTTCAAATAGCAAAGTGTCAGCCTTGAGTAAAAAAGCCGAGCAAGAATCAGAGACCCTTAAGTTCAAACCCCAATACCAGCACACACATTGTACTTACAAGTTGATCTGTTGAATGGTAGTTCCTTTGCACAACTACTTGAAAAATAGCTGGTTGCCAGTGTAACCTTAGCTACTCAGAAGGGTGAGATCTGAGGATTGCAGTTCTAAGCCAGCCTGGGCAGGAAAGTCTGTAAGACTCATCTCAAATTAACCACCACCACCAAAAAAAAAAAATCTAGAAGTAGAGCTTTGGCTAGAGTGATAAATCATAGCCTTGAGCAAAAAAGCTCCAAGGACAGAACGCAAGCCTTGGACCAGGGGGGAAAATAATAATAAAGTTTATTTAGCTCATGATTTTAGGAGTTCAAGGGCATGGTGCCAATGTGAATTTGGCTCTGGTGAAGGCCTGGTGATGAATAGCATCGTATTGGTGGGGATCTGAGCAGGAGGAAACTATCACATTGACAGCTGAGCAGGAAGCCTGAGAGAGGGGGAGGGTCATTGCTGTTCCTTCCCTTCCAGGTCAGCCTCAGTGACCTAAGAGCCTCTCACTAGGTGCCACCCCTTAAAGGTCCACATCTCAATGAAGGGTCAAGCTTCCAGCACATGGACTCTTTGGATGACAAACCATATTCAGACAATAAGAGTATCGAGTATTGGTAAGAGTGCTGGCCATTAAGGTTGGTAGATCCTCTTTGGAGACCATATGATAGACTCAGTTTAGAATCCACTGTGTAATTGACCCAGCAGATCACTTCTTGGTGTCTACCCAAGAGGAATACCTACATATGGGGCATAAGAAGGGAAGTACAAAGATATTTATTGTAGCATTGTTAGAAATACTGAAAAATGGGAGAGAAATTACTAGTGGAGGTTGAAAACTTTGGTATGCCATTTGTGCCACACTTGAGCAATGCAGCCTTATGGTATGGTCCATGAGAAAGGAGACTGACTGTGTCCTATGTCCTTGGCTGTCCTATGTTCCTGAGGCTGACTTGAGTGAACAGACTCAGAAGGGTACTGATTGGGACAGTGGAGGTTGATGGGAGATTGGGGTAGGGATAGATGGAGAACAAGCTAGAGAATGCATTTCTGAAAACTCCCAGAGCCTAGGGGCAACCAGGTCAGACATAATTATTACTGGAGACACAGCCTGGGCCACAGGAAGATCCCAAGATCACTAACTGGAGACGTCATGTGAGAATCCCTGAGACTGAGTGGGTGGGGGATTGCTCTGAGACAGATGGCATTGTCTCTCCAGGCTTCTTCAGGACAATCCTCTACCCACCCATTGGCTTACATTAAGCCCCCAATCCCACCTAATCCCCAATCCAACACCTGCCCCCCCCCAGTACTTCTACATAGATGGAGGGGAAAAATCACCTGAGGGATAGAGCATTTTTATGTAAGACAGACATTTTATTACCTGGTTGTTTAAATGATCAAATCAGACCGAACTTTAAAACAAATTACATGACATGTAATTTTTTCCTGTGACCAAAAGATGGGGTGGGAGTTGGGAGGAATTAGTAGTGAACAAAATAATTGTAGCTTTCTTGACTGCTGGAACAATGAGCTGAGTTCTGTAACCGGGTACAAAGTACTTGGTTCATTCCATTTCCCCTGCACAGGGATATTCCCCCACGCCCCTTCCTCATTGGTTCCTTCTTGTTTTTTTGTTTTGTTTTTTTTTGTTTGTTTGTTTTTGACAGTTGTGGGGCTTGAACTCTGGGCCTGGGCACTATCCCTCATCTCTTCAGCTCAAGGCGAGCCCTCTACCACTTGAACCACAGTACCACTTCTGGTTTGCTGGTGATTTATTGGAGATTAGAGTCTCAGGGACTTTCCTACCTGGGCTGGCTTTGAAGCATGATCCTCAGATCTCAGCCTCCTGAGTAGCTAGGATTATAGGCAAGAGCTACTGGCATCTGGCTCTTTCTTGTTTTGTAGTGTGGCCCTGGTGTCCCCCTCTGGGGGCAAGCTGCCCTTGATCCCCCAGAACGATTTCCACAGTGCTGGGCTTCCCTTTTATCTGTGCTGTTCCTGGGGCTGGATCTCAGGGTGCTGTCCCAGTGGTTGTTTTTGCTCAAGACTAGCGCTTTACCACTTGAGCCACAGTGCCTGCTGGCTTTTGGTGGTTAATTGGAGATAAGAGTCACATAGACTTTCTTGCCTGGGCTGGCTTTGACCTGTGATCATCAGATTTTAGCCTCCTGAGTAGCTAGGATTACAGGCATGAGCCACTAGGGCCCAGCTTTTTGCTCCCCTTTATTGTGGCATTCAGCCTACTGTGTGGTGCCTGCCTCCTCCCTCAGACTTGAGGGGAGACCATCAAATGCTCATGTATGTCCCCTCAGTAGTTAGCAGTACATAGTACTCAACAGGGACTGATAACAATGGTTGATTTTTTTTTTTTAGTGCATAAATGAATGGATTCTCTCCCTGGAGTACTGTTTTCTACCTGTAAGGAGGTGAAGTTGGAGAGCTGGCCTTCTCTGATCTGATCCTTTTCCTGTAGAGCCTCTCAGAGAGTCCTTTCTCCCCACAGGAAAGTTTCAGATCAAAGAAGCCAGACTGCTGCACACCGTGCCTGCTGCCTGCCTCTGCCAACTATTCACCCAGGCCTCTGTATAATCCACTGCAAGCTATGCTCCACGTGGCTTCTGTCTAGCTTCTTCCCCACACCCTCATTCTGGAGAGAGACCCAGACAGCTTCCACATGGGCGGGGTTACCACTCTTTCCCAGAGCCCAGCAGGCAAGCAGCCCAGTGTCAGCTGAAGAGCTGCCTTCCCTTCCCTGCCCCTGAGGAGACCCCTCTTTCTTCACTGTCCTTCTGTCCTCTTACCTTGCGCCCCATCCCATTTCTCTCCATCTCTGTGCCCATAGCTTTGTCATCTTTGTTCTCTGTCTCTTTCTGTATTTTTTTTTTCTTGTGTGTTTTTCTCCACTCATCCCCCTCTCCAAACTCCTGTCCAACCCAAGCAACCCCCTCTCTCTCCATGGGCCTTATCTTTCTGCATCCTGCCTGAAGGCCATTCTCAGTTTCTCCAGAGCTCTTTCTCTGCCCTGACGCAGGCCTGCCCCAGCTCTGACAGTTTTAATTTCCCTCCCCTTGTCCCTTCTGTTGGTGACTGGTCCAGGACAGTCAGGGGTGCATGCTGGCTCCCCAGCATCCTAGCATTGCCTTGCTTGGGAAGAGTGGCTCTGATCCACAGTTAAGGCTATCTGGCTCTTTTCCTGCCTGGAGATGCCCCACCCCTATCCTGTGGGCAGCGTGGTTCCTTCCTGTCTGTTCCTATGCCCTGTCCAGACACTACCCCCTAAGACAAGGCTGCATTTGTGGGCTCTAGTAGGGGGGCTGCTTTCCTTCTATAGAGCCTGTTGGGAGATCCAGGCTATTCAATAATCCAGGTTGCTTTGAGAGGAATTGGACCCCAGGACTCCAGGGATGGACAAGAACCTAAGCATGAGATAGTCAGGCAGAGGAAATAAGAATGAAATGTGAAACCCGAAGGGACAATCCAGCATGAGGGATTAAGCCCTGTTGGATTCTGGAAACTGCCCTGTCAGTGGGATGGCCTTAGGCAAACTACTCCCCCACCCCTTCTGACCCTCAGCTTTCTTCTTGAGGATCAGAAATAGGAGCACAGACCCCTTCTCTACACAGGTATGAGAATTAAAGGATAAGATTTGGATTAAACCCCTAATAGTGAAGGCACATTGTTTTACTTGAAACAGAATCTGAATGCTTGTCAAAAAATAAGCTGGTAGTCAAGTCCTAAATTCCACCTAAATACCACCAGGATGATGCTCAGAAAAGACTGAAAAGTAAATAAATGAAGAGATGTAGAGATGGATTGAAACCAAAGCCAAATTGAAACCAAGTGGATTCTTCACGACTTGGTGAATACAAAGCCCAAAAAATACAACCAGAAAAAGAGTTTACAAAGATTTATTATACTCGTAGCAAGTAAGGAGAGAATTGGAGTTATTTGCTAAGCAGTGCTCTTTCCGAACAGAAGGTGTGGAATCCTATAAATATGCATACAGGAAAGCACATGTAGGGAGGTGGGCACATTTCTGCGCATGCTCCATAAAGCTGTAGACCACATATTCAAAAAGGAAAGATGGCAGGCACATTTCTGAGCATGCTCAATTCAAGATTGTGGAGCACATGTTCAAGAGGAAAGAATGGCTGACACCACTGCTACTGGCCATGCTCACTTCAGTATTATAATGAACCAAGATTATTATGGTTTACCTAAAACAAGTCAGGATGTTGTGGGATCTTGGCTGATGACTTGTAAGTTTCTTCCATGTTAATTGAAGTGAAAACAAAACAAAACAAAAAGAACAACTTTAAGGACAAATAGACTTCGAAAGATGTGGCAGCTTTTACGGTTTGTCCGTAAAGGAATCGTCCTCTTAGTACCTAACAAGATGCCTGAACCTCAGTCACTGATCAGCTATGGACTTGCATCTGTCACAGGTCCTCACTAGACGGAGAGAGAGCCAGGTTGTTAGAAAAATGAAATTAGATGACAAACATTAAAGTTCATATTCTGTGCTTAGTACATATTAGCCCTTATGTAAACTATACAAGTCATAATGCAAATATGCAAGTTTATAATTAAGTACATTGGGATCAAGTTTCATAGAAAATACTGGGATAGAAATGATGGTATGGGGAAACAAAGGAGGAGGCAACAATGCTTGATAAGAAATGTACTCACTATCTTGCCCATGTAATTGTAACTCCTCTGTATGGTATTTTCACAATAATAAAAAAATGCTCTGAATAATACAACCACACAGAAAAAGAGAAAATACTAGGATAATTGCCCATTTAAGGTCAAGCTACTAAGGAGTGAAGGAAAAGGATCTGGACTGCTTTATAGTGGCTGTAGGCACACAGTGATTGATTTTTTTTTTAAAGGTTCTGACCAAATGGCTATGGTAGCTGATGGGAAGCCAGTTATTCAGGCCTAGAAAAGCTATAGTCTGGTTAGGGCCAGTTCTGTAGTGAGGGCCTACCCCCTGGAATGAAGCTGCTTTCATGACTATGGCTTTTCCACTTACTGTAAATACGATACTTGCTCTCCTAGGCTGAACATCAGACTTGTGTCCTACTTAGCATGGGCCAACGTAGTATGATAAACAGACCAACTTCTTCCTGATTCTGGCTATCCTTGAATTTGTCCCACATGCCATCACACCTGTGCCTGTCACCTGGGGTGTATAGTCCAGCCTTCTCTCTCTTTTAATATCCTGCCCATCCTCAGTTCTAGATAACCCTCAAATCTCCATGGATCAGAATGACCCATCATTCATTTGGCCTTGGTTAGTTACCTGACTTAATGAGCCTCAGTTTATTTGCTTGCAAAGGGTACTCCTCATGCTTATCCAGGCTCTTAGGGAATAATTAGTGTCATTTTGACTCTCCAGTTAAAAAAGAAAAGCATCTTGTTTAGTTGACATGTATTGTGTATCAGTATGGGGAGTCCCTTAAGACTGGGTCATTTCTACCCCTGGTGCTGAGCACAAGGTAACATCAGCAGAAGAGAGGAGCCCTGGCCGGTCCTTCACATGATAAATGGAGCCATATTCTCTCCACTTCACCATGTTTCCAGAAATGTAAGGATCATTCCCTGTGTGTCTTTCAATCATTCAACAAATATTTAGTGAGCATCTGCTGTGAATCATGTCTATAGAGCTTAGGTAACAAAAGGCCCAAATCCTGTCCAGTGGAGCAGACAGCACAGGGCAAACCGTGAATGCTAGAAAGACAAGATAGGGAGAAAAATAGAGCAGTACCCAGAGATTGGTGGAGAGAGCAGGTAACATTAAGAGGGTCAGTGTGGGCCTCCTCAGAGGACATTTGAGCAGAGCTTAATGCCAGTAATGGGATTTGTAGTCAGTAGTCTATGGAGAGAATGTTCTTGGCCAAAGAGCAGCAAGGCAAAGGCCCTAATGCTTGGCTTGTTGGAATGAAGCAAGGAAAAGAAGAGGCAGGGCATGAGGCTGGGCCGTTTGCTTTGGGATCAGGCCTTTATAGGCCCTCAGAAGAAATGGGTGGCTTTTTCCCACAATGATTTAGAAGCCATTAGAAGCTTTGAGTATAAGGAATGAGATGATTTTCCCTGTGTTTCAAAGAGGTGATTCTGTACACCTACTATTACTACTACTACTATACTTAGGTGCCAGTACTGGGACTTGAACCCAAGGCTTTGAACTTTGCTTTTTCCACTCAAGGCTGATGCCCTACCACTTGACCCACCCTTCCACTTTTCCTTTTTGGTAGTGAATAGATAAGGTGTCATGGGCTTTCTTGTCTGGATTGACTTTGGACCACAATTCTCAGATCTCAGCCTCCTGAGAAGCTAGACTTACAGGTGTGAGCCACTAGCACTTGGCCACCACACAGCTTTTTGGATGGGCTCCTATTCTAGTCCTTCTCTTCTTCATAGCTGCCTCACTGTCAAGTTCTTTCACCACTCAGCCCTACTCTCCTTTGCAAAAAGTAGATTAATAATATGTGCCTCACTGTTCCTTGGCAGAAATTCCTGTCTGCTTTTAGGCCTAAGAATAGCTGTCTTTCTGAGCAGTTGGTCTGTTCACTCATGAGTATTGTGGCTGCGTTTCTCACACTTCCTGGCTGCCTGGGAGCCCAAGCCAGGCGAGCGTGCAGCCCACAGTGAATGCATCAGAATTTACGCAGCCAAGCTCCATTCCTGCTCCAAATCATTCCTTTTAAAATATCACATCTTTTTCCTTAACTGTAAAAATAATACCTGTTAATGTTAGCTATTTGAGGCAATGTGAATGTGCATGAAAAAGACCATGAATGGAAATATATATGACTCAAGGGAACTTTTCTGTAGTATTTTTGGTTAGCTCTGTGTGTGTGTGTGTGTGTGTGTGTGTACACTGTGTGTGGAGGCTGGGAGGGGGAGTATATACCCAGAAGAAACTAGACTTTTTTCCCCCCTTCTGCTTTATGCTGTTGCAAGACTACTGGAGATCTCATCTTCACATCACAGTAGAGCACAAGCAAAAAAGGAGGTACTCACTGAGCTTTTGTGGCTTGAGAATGAGCAATCCATTTAGAAGAACTGATGAAACAGACACAGTGGCTTGTGCTTGTAATCCTAGCCTGTTGGGAGGCAAAGATCAAGAGGATTGTGGTTTGGTTTCAGGCTAGCCTGGGCTAGCTTCACAGGCTAGCCTGGGAGACCTTATCTCAACCAAGAAAAGCTGGGTACAGTGGTATGAGATCATCTTAGCTGTGCAAGAAGTGTGAATAGGAGGATCAAAGTCCAACTCCGGATAAACAAGATTATCCTTTTTAAAAGATAACTAGGCTAGATCCATTGGTGCATTTCTGTAATCCTAGTGACTCAGAAGTTACAATCTGAAAGATCTCAGCTTAAATTCTGCCTATGAAGAAAACTCTGTGCAATTCCATCTCCAAAATAACCAGCAAAAAAAGAGCTAGAGGCATGACAAAAATGCTACAATGTCAACTAAGCCAAATGAGTGTAAGATCTTGAGTTTAAACCTCAATATCAGCCAAAATAATACCAGCAAAAAAGGGATGGGGATGTGTTCAAGCAATAGAGTGTCTACCTAGCAAGCCACACAAGACCCTGGGTTTAAACCCTAGTACTGCTAAAAAATAAAAATTAAAAAAAAATAAAAAGGAAGAGAAGTAGGGAATAAAGAAGGAAGAAGGATGAAGGAAGGAAGGAAAAGAAAAGAAAAGAAAAAAAGAAAAATTTATGAACTCAAATTCCAGGCTACACAAAAACTATTCTTGAAATTGGCTTTTAGATCCAAAAGCCTTAAGAATCTCAAGAATCTTAAATTAGGTCTGGCCACTCATCTTCATATGTCAGATAAAGGGACACGGTAAAGGGCAAAAAAGGGTTTATTACCAGCAGTCATGGAAAGACAGCACTTCAGTACATCTTCAGCACCTTTGAGGGGGTACAGACATTGGCCTTAGATTACACATGGAGAATTGGGGTGGAGGTGAGAAGGTCTGCATAGTGATTATGGCCTGCCTGACCATTGTCCCCATCTTCATCCCTGGGGTGGGGGCTCTGGTGGGGAGCTGGTATCACCTGTGGTGAGGGGCAGTTTGCCTTGTGTCACAAGGTGCTTATTGGTAAACTTCTGTCCTTCCTGGAGGTAAATGCAAAGTTACAGGAGGAGAGGAATGGCTCAGATAAGAGGACACAGATGCAAAACGGAGGACTGAGTGCCAGGCTTTATCCTGCTTGTGGTTAATTCATGGGCCCAGCAAAAGCAGCTTTTAAGTTGCTTTTAATTTTTGCCTAACAGAACAAAGAAAAGTCAGTCACTGTGGGTACTAAAAGGGGGGCATGCATTACCCACTTCCCCAAACTTTGCCCAAGAAGGAGGCATGTGGAGACCAGCCACAGGAGGCAGAAGGGTGGTTTAGGGGCTCTAGGAGCAGGGCCCATGCCCCTGATCTTGGCAGAGCCTGATGGAGATCAGGGCACTTAGATGCCTTGCTCCTGCTGAGGCCCTGGCTGGAGGAACAGAAGCTGCAGCAGCAGGGAGCTCAGGTAGATGGGCCAAGAGGGCCTCACAGAGTGCCAGCGCTAGGGCAAGAGACGGAGGTTCTGAGCCCCTGGGGTATGTGAGAGTGACCTTGATGAGCTCCCCCCACCCCCACACACATACAAGTGGAACTACTCTACTGCAGGGTATCTGATATGCAGCTGACTCAGTTTCCTATAACTGCAGTAACAAACTGCCACAAAGTCTGTAGCTCCACACAACAGTGTCAGTCATAGTTCTGGAAGCCAGAAGTCTGAAACCAGTGTCAAGAGTTGAAATAAAGGTGTTGGCAGGACAGTACTACCTCTGAAGATTCCAGAACAGATTCTTTCTTTCCTTCTCTCACTTGTATTAGCTGCCTAGCTGCTTCTGCTCTGCAGACAGAGACAGAGGGTATTTCTTCTTAGCACATGACTGTAGCCTTTTCTGTGCTAGATATCTGCACATTGCCTTTTAATGTGTGCATGTCAACTTCAATACCTCTCTCAATACTCTCTCTCTTTTTCTCTCTCCTCTCTCTTTCTGCACACAGGTTTGTACTTGGCACCTATATGATCATCTACCATTGGCTCTTCCTCTCAAGATCCTTGTCTTAAGCAGGGCACTGGTGGTTCATGCCTATAATTCTAGCTACTCAGAAGGCTGAGATCTGAGGATCATAGTTTAAATCCAGCCTAGGCAGAAATGTCTATGAGCCTCTTATCTCCAATTAACTAGCAAAAAGCTGAAAGTAGAGCTATGGCTTAAGTGGTAGAGCATCAGCCTTGAGCACAAAATGCTAATTGAAAGCAAAAGGCCTTGAGTTTAAGCCCAAGTACCATCACTCACACAAAAATATTATCCTTATCTTAATCACGTTTGTTGTCCTGTAAGTTGATTGCCTCCCTTAGCATCAAAGACAATATATCTAGGTTCTCGGAGTTAGGAAGTGAGTATATCTGAGGAGCCCTAGCCATTTCTGTCTGCCGTAAGGACCTTTCCATGCTGTTTGGAACGGAAAGATCATATGATTATGAATAGGGATTGACCAATAGGGATTGACTTGAGGATACCCATAGGAACAGATATGGAGATTAAGTTTTCCAGAAATTAGATTGAGTTAGAAAGATACAATTGTCAATTGTTTTTGTACAGCTAAGCAGTCTGCAAGTAGAATTTGTTACATACACCTATGTACATACATAATGCTAAAATGAGTTTTTACCTATGAATATGGTTTTGTTGGCTAACTTTTATTATGTCCTTTGATGGAGGATATAATCTTGTATACATGTAATCTCATATTTTTATGAAATAAAAACTGAAATCCTGTGTGTATGTGTGTGTGTGTGTGTGTGCTGGTGGTAGGGCCCTAACTCAGGGGCTCACGCTCTTGCTTAGCTTTTTCCATTCAAAGCTGGTACTCTACCACTTGAGCTACACCTCCACTTCCAGTTTTTTTTCCTTCTTGACAAATGAGAAATCAATATGAATGCTTTACCAGGTTGTTAAAACAATCATAATTTTATATATAGAAAGAATTTGAAATTGGTACTTCAAAAATTTCCATTCAAATTGAAATGTAAAATTTGGATAGGGAATTCATGAAAATCTGCATTTAGACTTTCCTCTGTATACTTCCCATTATCTTTTATTGTAGTAAAGGTGTGGCCCAAATTATAAATCCCTGCCAGTTTCCTCTTTCTCTCATTTTTTTTTCTCACATCTCCTATCAGGAAATAAGTCTTCAGGTCCTACACAGTTGCATTTGAACCAAATCTGGAATCAATGTGCTCTCTCTACCCTAAGATCTCTCTCCCGGTGCAGACATTGATTCCTTTCAGCATTGCTGCATTAGCCTCGTCCATAGTTGTCTTTGGCAAACCTAAGATATGACCCTGGGTCACATAGTTGGGGGTGGAGATCATAGAAGCAAATAAGTTGTGGGGAAAGTGATGGGAAAAAGCAATGAAGTGCTCTTAGGAGATAAGCTTGGGGTTGAGGTGGAGAAAGAGAGGAAGAGACAGGGAAATTATATTCTTTTACTGTGTGGGAGGGGCTGGGGGATATATGTGTGTGTTTGTACTGGAGCTTGAACTCTCAAGTCTATGTGCTCTGGCTTGGCTTTTTTGCTCAAAGCTGATGTTTAACCACTTGAATCATACCATCTCTGAAAAAATATATACATATATGTATATATACATTTTAAAACAAATATTAAGAAGGTTAGACTCAATGGTTGATTATTTCTTTTCTTTTTTTTTTTTTTTTTGGTCTGAGGCTGGGACTCAAACTCAGTGCCTGCCATTGCCTTTGCTCATTGGCTAGGACTCTACCAACTAAGCCACCCCTGGAAAGTTGAAATCAGGAAGCCAGTTAAGCTTCTCTCCCCCTTCTCCAATGCCTCGTTTGGATGCTAAATTCCCAGGACTGGAAGGCCTATGAGGAACTATCTAAATCAGCCCCTCTTTTCTAATGAGAAATGAAAAGCATATTGGAGGCTGAAGGAACCCCTCATCTATCACCCTGTGATAGTGACACTGGGGACCAGAGGTATCTTTAGGATGAGCAGACTTCTGTGACACAAGACATCTGTCTCTTGCTGGATAGTGAAGCAGAGTAGCACGATGTGGGAAACAGTTCGTGGTGATAAACTGTATTTTTGCAGTATGTGTCGGGGGATCTTCTGGGTTCTAGGCCAGAGAGATATCATAACATCTAGGACACCAGTTTTCTGCCTCAGTCCCCCCTCTGTTGCTTATCTCTGCCTTTGCAAAGTCTCTCTCTCTCTCTCTCTCCCTCCCTCCCTCCCCCCTCTCTCTCCCTTCTCTGTCTGTCTCTCCCTCCCTCCTTCCCTCCCCCCCTCTCATTGTTCAGTACTATGACTTGAATTCAGGGCCTGGATGCTGTCCCTTAGTTCCCCCTACCACCCTCCCTTCCTGCTCAAGGCTTACTCTTGCTATTTGATGATTCATTGAAGATAAGACTCTCTCATGGACTTTCTGCCCAGGCTACCTTCAAACCTTGAAACCTTGATTCTCAGATCTCAGCCTTCTGAGTAGCTGTGATTACAGGTGAAGCCACTAGCATCTGGCTTCTGGTGGGCATTTCTGAGACTACTGTCTGACACTGGAGCAGGCAGAGGGGCAATGGGTTAGGGGCTCCTTCTGTCTGAGCAGGAATGAGTGAGACCCGATCAGATCAGGCCAGTGGGCTGTGAACAAACCTCAGGACAGAAGGTTTAGACCAGGTTGGAAAGCTTTTGTTGAGAGGCAGAGGTGGGGCCCAGGCAGCTCAGGGAGCCATGGGGGAGTCTACATTGATTGGACAAGCCACAGGAAGAACAATGAAAGTCTAGGCTGTGTTTTTGACTAGATATTAAAGGCAGAAAAATTTACATAAGACAGCATGAATGCCAATCAGTATCCTTTTTTTTTTGCCAGTCCTGGGGCTTGAACTCAGGGCCTGGCCACTGTCCCTGAGCTTCTTTTACTCAAGGCTAGCACTCTACCACTTGAGCCACAGCTCCACTTCTGGCTTTTTCTGTTTATGTGGTATTGAGGAACCCAAGGCTTCATGCATGCTAGGCAAGCACTCTACCACTAAGCCACAACTCCCCAACTAATATCCTTATATCCATCTGCAGATCATAACAGAAAAAAAATCTGGCCAGTTACTGGTAGTTCATGTCTATAATCCTAGTTTCTCAGTAGGCTGAGGTATGAAGATCACAGTTTGAAACCAGAGGAGCATAAAAGTCCATGAGACTCTTATTTCTAGCCAAAAGCAGAAAGTGGATGTATGGCTTAAGTGGTAAGAGCCAGCCTTGAGCAAAAAAGCAAGTGAGAGCTCAAGGCACTGAGTTCAAGCCCTAGTAACTGCAAAAAAAAATAGGAAGGAAGGAAGGAAGGAAGGAAGGAAAGAAAATCATCTCCTTTTGGAATATTGCCAGTACTGGAAAACAAATGAATAAACAGGACTCTGTGTGTGTCATGAGCTGGGCTAGAGAGCAGATGACTGACTGGATGACTGACTCCTCAATAGTCCTGTGACTGGCTCACTCACAGGACTCTTAATAAAGTCAGAGCCCTTGCTCCCCAGACTAGTTGGCATCAGGCTGTGCCATCTTCTGCTGGAGTAGAACTCCCTTGGTACTGTTGGAGGCTGAGGTTTCACTCTGTACCAATGAAATAAGAAGTTGCCAGACATTTTCTCATGTCTGCTTTGTACAAGGCTTCAGGTCAGGAGGACGGGAGGGGGCAGGCTTCCGTGACAATCAGAGGAGACTTTCAAGAGGAGGTGGAAGTGAGATGGGTCTTGATGAAGGAGAAGTTTGTGGAGTGAGTACACTGGGGAGAACACCTGATCGACATATCTGGCCTCCCTGTTAGGTATGAGATATAGCAAGATGGTACAAGCCTGGAGTGGCAAAGTGACATGCTCCAACTCACGTAGCACATCAGGGAAGAGCAAGGATTCAGATTCTAAGTCCAAATCTTCCTACATCCTTCCCAGCTTGATTCTGGAGGCCAGGATAGGCAGCCAGTGGGGACCTCACTTCTACTCTGAGTGTACCCCGGCAGGCTGGCCGCAGGCCACCCTTCCCCCCCCCCCTGACTTGCCAGCAGGAATAGAAGCTGATAGCTGTATTCTATGTTTCTCTCCCCTCTCGGGACAGGACTGTGGCAATGTCTTCTCTCCGGTGGGGCCATGTCAGGAATCCAGGGCAGGAAGCTACCCCTAACAAACATCAATATTCAGCTGGAGTAAAGCCAGGGTCTGAGCCAGAAAGCAGAGTGGTGTAACCTGTGTAGTATGGTGGCATAGGGTGTCCCCAGGATACAGCAGGGGATGGGGGCTGAAACCCATGACAATTTATGATGTAGTCTCACCAGTGACTTAGCTTCAAGTGGTGGCAGCAATTGCTCAAGGCAGTCACACACATCTGCCCAAGTTAAAGGGCACAGAATATAAACTTTACCTCTTGATGGGGGTGTGGTGAGATCCTAATAAAGCATGTGAAACGGATGCAAATCACTGTCACAGCTATCTTTAGAAAAGATAATTTGCCACATCTGATTTGCACTTTAGTTTTCACTGTCATTGTATCACTTTTTTTTTTATGGATCATTGGGCTTGAACTCAGGACCTAGGTGCTGTCCCTGAGCTTTTCCCCCTCAAGGCTAACAGCCACAGCTTCACTTCCAGTTTTCTTGTGGTTACTTGGAGATAAGTCTCACAGACTTTCCTGCCTGGGCTGGTTTCAAACTGTAATCCTCAGCCTCCTCAGTAGCTAGGATTACAGGTGTGAGCCACCAGTGCCCAGCTTGTGGCATCTTTTAATAGAAACTCTAAACTCTACAGTAGTTAAATTTATTATACTTCCTTTTCATGTGTGCAGCTTTTAATAGGCTATTGAATTTCTTACTACCTTAAATGCATAAAAGAATGTACATATATTTTCTCCTAAAATTAACAAAAGAAGTTGACTGTTCCCTGTTAAGACCTGAATCCACCTAGAACTGGTTTTCGTGTATGGTGAGAGGTGAGGCTCACATGTCATTTTTTTCCATAAGGACAACCAGAAGTTCATGGGCAAAGCAGCTGTCATGATCAGGTTTCAATATGTGCAGGGGCTGATTTCTGTAACCTTGCTCTGTTTGTCACCATCTCCCTCACCAACCACTTTCCTAATTTCTGTATGGTTTATAATAGCCTTAATAGCTTGTAGAGACAGCTGCTCCTCTTATTGCTCTTTTTTAGGAGTAGCTTGCCCAACTATTGAAGTCTATATAGAATTGGCATGCAAATTTCTTCAAGATATTCTAGAATTTTGAACAGAATGATATCCAATCTATAAATCTATTGCTTGACATTGATAGTTGATTTTTTAAAATTCCTGAATCTAAATTATCTTCCCAGCACCTCCTTTTTTTCCCTCTTCTTTTCAGGACTGGGGATTGAATCTCCTGATTTCTTTCTTTCTTTTTTTTTGTCAGTCGTGGGGCTTGAACTCTGGACTTGGGCGCTGTCCCTCAGCTCTTCAGCTCAAGCTCTTCAGCTCTTCACTCTACCACTTGAGCCACAGCACCACTTCTGGTTTTCTAGTGGTTTATTGGAGATAAAAGTCTCACAGACTTTCCTGCCCAAGCTGGCTTTGAACTGCGATCCTCAGATTTCAGCCTCCTGAGTAGCTAGGATTATAGCTGTGAACCACCAGCGCCTGTCGAATCTCCTGATTTCTAGGTAAGGGCTGTACATGAGTCATATCTCCAGCCCTCTTTTTTTTTAATTTGTATTTTTATTTCTTTGTTTTTGAGATAAGGGCTCACTAGGTTTGCCTTGTCTGGCCTTGAACTACTTCTTGAGTTGATAGATTATAGGCATGTACCACCACACATGGCTTCTCATTTTTTTAAAGGTCTTCATTTATGTTTTTCAATAGTATAAACTCTGTTTTCATAAAAGGACTTTAATTTTTTTGTTTCTATTATAAATACATCTTTAAAAATTACATTAAGGGGCTGGGAAGGTGGCTCAGTGGTAGAGTGCTTGCCTTGCCTGTATGAGGCCCTGGGTTCGATTCCTCAGCACCACATAAGCAAAAAGAAAAAAGCTGGAAGTGGTACTGTGGCTCAAGTGGTAGAGTGCTAGCCTTGAGCTGAAGAGCTGAGGGACAGCGCCCAGGCCCAGAGTTCAAGCCCCATGACCGGACCCAAAAAATAAATAAAAAATAAAGATTACATTAAAACTTTATATATTTGCTATTTGATATATTTATCTTATATTTACATATCTTGCTAAACTTTATTATTTTAATTTTTTATAGATTATTGGGTACATGTAGACAATATTATCTACTGCAAAAATGAGTTTTATTTTTTCCTTTATACTTGCCATTTCTCCTCCTTATTTTATTGTATTAGACAGAAAGTAGTAGGAGTCCTGTCAAAAGGAATCCTTGTCTTGTTTTGGGTTTTAAAAATAATTTTTAAAAACATATTCACTATTGAATATAGTGGTTTGCTTCTAGAGTTTTTGTAGGTATCCCTTATGAGGTCATAGGAGTTTTTGTCTCTTTCATGTTTTCCTTCTTTCTTCTTTCTTCCTTGCTTCCTTCCTTTCTTTCCTTCCTTCCTTCCTTCCTTCCTTCCTTCCTTCCTTCCTTCCTTCTTCCTTCCTTCCTTCCTCTCTTTCTTTCTTTCTTTCTTTCTTTCTTTCTCCTTCCTCTCTTTCTTTCTTTCTTTCTTTCTTTCTTTCTTTCTTTCTTTCTTTCTTTCTTTCTTTCTTTCTTTCTTTCTTTCTTTCTTTCTTCCTCTCTCTCTCTTTCTTTCTTTTTCTAGGGCTGGAACGCTTGGCCTAGGCACTGCTCCTGAACTATTTTGCTTAAGGCTAGTGCTCTACCACTTGAGCCAAAGCTCCACTTCCAGCTTTTTGTGGTTAATTGGAGATAAGAATCTCACAAATTTTTTTTGCCAGGGCAGTCTTCAAACAGCAATCTTCAGATCTCAGCCTCCTGAGTAACTACAATTACAGATGTGAGCCACCAGCTCCCAGCTTCTTCCAAGTTTTCTAAGGGTTTACTTTTCTCTTTTAAATGATGAATGAGCATTGAACTTTATTGAATCTCTCTCTCTCTTTTTATCTATGAGATGAACTATAGCCTTTCTCCTTCAGTTTGCTAGCGTTGAATGTCAGGATTAGGTTTGGCTGTGAGCCATAGTGGCTTTGTCTCTGTCACCTCCAAGTCTGGAGCAGGCACTGTGCAGAGATCAGCAATGGCAAACCATGCCCTTTGCACTGGGCCACCTCTGGCCCTATAGATCCACCTCTTACCCTATGGATCCAAGATGACACTTGATTAGTACAGCCACAGGGTGGGGAGGAGGGTGGGACAGGCAAAGGACTGGCGTGCTGGCTCTCAGGAAAACTTTCTGGAGTGTGGTAACATACAGTTTGTATTTTATTTGAGGAATTTTTACATCCATGATCATAGGGTCCTCTACCACATTGCTTGGTTTTTGATGTGGCAAACCTGTACTAATTAGGGTGTTTTTTTTTATTCCTTGAAGCTTTAGCATTTTTATATGAAAAGTGTGTGTGTGTGTGTGTGTGTGTGTGTGTGTGCTCAATCATTCCTGGTGCTCTATCACTTGAACCACACCTTCAGTTTTGCTTTTTTACTACTTAACTGGAGAAAATTAAGTGTCTTTTACATTTTTCTGCCTGTTTTGGCCTCAAACTGTGATCTTCAGATCTCACTCAGCTTCCTGAATGGCTGAGATTATAGACATGAACCATCAGTGCCCGGCCTTACATAACAAATTTATTGGGAGTTGTATTGTATGAAAACAACAACAAAAGATTAAAATTTTCAAATATTTAGAAATCTGTGCTGGGCACTAGTGGCTCACGCCTGTAATCCTAGCTACTCAGGAGGCTGAGATCTGAAGATTGCAGTTCAAAGCCAGCCTGGCAGGAAAGTCTGTGAAACTCTCATCTCCAATAAACCACCAGAAAAACGGAAGTGGTGCTGTAGCTCAAGTGGTAGAGCGCTAGCCTTGAGCTGAAGAGCTGAGGGACAGTGCCCAGGCCCAGAGTTCAAGCCCCACAACCAACACAAAAAAAGAAAAGAAAAGAAAAGAAACCTGCCAGCAAAATATACATTAATTTGCTTTTCCTGAATACAAGAGCTAGTGTTTTTTATAAACAAGAATGATTATGTACCCACAATGGGACTATCAAAATCAGGAAACAAATGTAGGTATATTACCCATCTGTTCCTTAGGCCCCATGTCTGCAATTATCCCAATAATGTCTTCAGTAGCCAAAAGATCCAGTTCACAGTGTCTCCCTGTTCTGTCTCTTTGCATAGCACTGAAGCAGCACTATAGACAGACCTTCCTTGTCTTTGATGAACTTGATATTTATGAAGATTACAGGCCAGTTTTCTGTGTAACACTCCTCAATTTAGGGTGTCTGATGCCTTCTCACAATGAGATTCAGGCTTGGATTTTTAGCAGGAATATCCCAGGGGTTGCTCTGGCCTCATCAATGGCACATGATTTCAGCTTGTCCAGCCACCATGATGGGTACTTTGATCTCTTGGTTGCTTGCCTTGTGTCTCCATGGAAAAAGCCTCTAGAAAATGGTTGCTTTTCCATTTGTAATCAGTGTTTTGTGACTATATAAATAACCTGTGCTTCTTTTAGTTCTCTCTCTTTCTATCTTTCCCTTACCAACAGTTTGGATTTGAGGCCTCTTATTTTATCCAAGGATTCATAATCTGTTGCTATTATTGCTTTGAGGCACAGTGATCCAGATTTGCCCTGTCGGAACTCCTACAAGGTACCTTCTGGGCCTTGGTGACATGTCTCATCACTCTTTTAGCAGTTACTTTTGGCTTTCTGGTCCAGCAAGCTACTCCAGGCTCACTTTGTACTTTCCTGGCCCAGGTCTGGAGTCAGCCATCACTATGCCACAAGGGGTCCTGAATCTTTAAGCCAAAATTGAAGGGCTCACTGCTTTTGGGGTATTCCTCTCAGAACTTCTCAGGGGAGAGATGTGGAGGGCATATCTCTCTATGATTTCACTCCACCATTTCCTTCCCTATCTCCCTCCCTTTCCCTCCTTCTCCCTACTCCTTCTCTTCCTCCTCCCTCCTCCATTCCCTTTCTCCTTCCCCTACTTACCTCCCCCTTCTCTTCCTCTTCCTCTTTTCCTCCCCTTCTCTCCCCTCCCCTTCCTCTCCCTTTCTTTCTCCTTCCTGGTCCCTCCCCCTCCCTTACCATCCTTCCCCCTCCTCTTCCCTCCTTTACTCCTCCCTCCCTTTCCTCATCTCCTGTTTCCCTTCTCCCTCCCTCCCTTTCCCTCTTCCTTTCCTTCTGTCAGTTGTACTGGAGTAGGATTTGAACCCAGAACTTCATGCTTACTAGGCAAGCACTGTATCATAAGTGAGTGGTAAAAGGAGCCATGTCCCTAGATCTTTTGTTTTGTTTTGGCTTTTTATTTTTTTAAATTATTTTATTTTATTTTTTGTTGGTTGTGCAGTTTGAACTCTGGGCCTGAGCGCTGTCCCTCAGTTCTTCAGCTCAAGGTGAGCATTCTACTACTTGAGCTACAGCAACACTTCTGGTTTTCTGGTGGTTTATTGGAGATAAGAATTTCACAGACTTTCTTGCCAGGGCTGGCTTTGAACCTCGATCCTCAGATCTCAGCCTCCTGAGTAGCTAGGATTACAGGCGTGAGCCACCGGTGCCCGGCTTTTGTTTTGGCTTTTTAGTAAGGTCTTGCTAACTTTTGCCTGAGCTGTCCTCAAATAAGGATCCCCTTGCCTCCTCTCCAGAAGCAGCTTTCCTTCTTTCTTTCCTTCCTTCCTTTCTTCCTTCCTTCCTTCCTTTCTTTCTCTCTCTCTCTTTCTTTCTTTCTTTCCCTCCCTCCATCCTTCTCTCCCTCCCTCCCCCCTCTCTCTTTCTTCTTTCTTTCTTTCCAGTCCTGGGGCTTGAACTCAGTACCTGGGCACTGTCCCTGAGCTTCTTTTTTTTTTGGGGGGGGGTCCGGTTGTGGGGCCTGAACTCTGGGCCTGGGCACTGTCCCTCAGCTCTTCAGCTCAAGGCTAGCGCTCTCCCACTTGAGCCACAGCGCCACTTCCGGCTTTTTTCTTTTTGCTTATGTGGTGCTGAGGAATCGAACCCAGGGCCTCAGGCATGCAAGGCACGCGCTCTACCACTGAGCCATCTTCCCAGCCCCGTCCCTGAGCTTCTTTTGCTCAAGGCTAGCACTCTACCACTTGAGCCACAGTGCTACTTCTGGCTTTTTCTGTTTATGCGTACTGAGGAATCGAACCCAGGGCTTCATGCATGCAAGGCAAACACTCTACCACCGAGCCCCCTTCCTAGCCCCACCACACAATCTTAAGTTCAGAAATTCAAGTCTTATTCTTTGAAAATGTCTTTTATTTTTGAATTGCTACTAAAAGGGAAACCATTTGCTTTCCTAACTGGAAAGAGCTCTTAAGAAACATTGTCAGCTAAATGAAAACAGATGAAAACTCCTCATTAAAATCTTGGAACTCTAAGAATATGAGAGTTCTGATCCGAGGCCCTGATGCATGGAACATTTTAGTTCTTTGTAAGTCTTCTTTCCTCAGGGTGGCTAAGTGTGCCTGCAAGCTGTGCCTTTGATTCACACTTACTTCAACAACACTGGTCCCTACACCACGTGGTCCCAGGCTGAGAAACACCACATGGCTCAGAATCCCCAGCTCTGAGCACAGTTGGCAGATTGATATTTCTTAGGCTAGCCAGGAGGCCCGACCCCAGGGGGCCACCTCCTTCTGATTTCCTGTGTTAGATCTGAAGAAAGACCTGCAATTCCCACAGCAGTGTCTGCTTACCCAGCACCCTGCCAAGAGGGTTCTAAGTCCCAGCCTCATGCTCTGCTCTTTTTTCTGTCCTGTGTCCAGCCAGGACCTGGGTCAGACAGGAGGCTCTAGTGTCTGCTGGCCACTGGCAGAGTGTTAAGAAGTGGCTATGCATTCATTACTCTGAAAGACGGTGCCCCTGCACTATCTCCCCTTGCTCTGTCTTTCCTTCTCCCTCCATCTTTGGAGCCACCTGTGCATCTTACATTTTCCTCTCATTCTACTACCTTTGCTGCCTGCATTCTCAGTCCGATTCTGACACTTATTAGGCCTCAGTGTTCTCATCTGGGAAAGGGAGAGAAGATTGGCTATAGTGGATTCTAAGGCTCCTTCTTTAGAAGTTAGTCCCTTTCCAACTTCCTGTCCCTGGCAATTGTCCTTCTATTTGCTCCTTATCTATCTCATACTCTCTCTTCTTTGTCCCATTGTTTTCTTGAAGTCTCCCTCTCTTCTTCTTTCTATGACTTTCTTCCCCTCTTCCAACATCTAATTCCAGTCTTCATCTCGACAGGCTCTGTCTGTCTGTTTCTGGTTTCTCTCTGATTTTCCACCTTGTCCCTGTCTGTAATAACTTTGTTCTGAATTGTGTTTCTCTGCTTACCTCATGACAATTTGAGCACCACCACCCCAACTCCCTTCTGAGCCATTGCTGCTCCAGTCTTTTCTGATCTCTGTGCTTCCAGCTTCCCACCTTCTTCCCCACCCAGAGCCCTCTTTCTCAGTGTCCTGGCTGGAGCTGATGCCATGAGGCCCTTATTGAGCTAGGCTCCTCCCCATGATGGATAGTGTTGCTGGGCTGTGAGCTGGCTCCAGGAAGCATCTGAGCCCAGCTGGCTGCCTCTGTCTCAAAGAGGGCTCAGAAAGCCAGATGTGGTTCTCGGATGGTAGAAATCCTACCACAGTCCACACCCTGAGAGCTTATGCCAGCTCTACAAGCAACCCCACCCCACATGAGGGCACATGGACATGCCATGCACATGCAGCTGGGCACTGGCTTGGTACTTAGCTCCCCTTGGGAACTGTTGCTGGTACTTGGCTTGGCCTAAAGTTTGCTTCCTGTGTTTAGTGTCTACTCCAGCTTTAATTGTAAGCTTCTGCCTCTAGCCTGGCCTTTGGCATGGTTCCCAAGGCTCAATAGGGAAAGAATTCTGAACCATCCATGGGATTAAGAGCTGGTGTAATCCCCAGCAAGATTTCTACTTAGTAGTCTGGCTACTTCCTTCCTTCCTTCCTTCCTTCCTTCCTTCCTTCCTTCCTTCCTTCCTTCCTTCTTTCCTTCCTAACTTCTTCCTTCCATACTTGCTTTCTTCTTACTCTTGCTGTCTTCTTTCTTTCTCTCTTTTCTTTCTCCTCCTTTTTCTTTCTTCCTTTCTTCTCTGCCTCCCCCTCTTTCCTTCCTTCTTTCTTTCCTTCTTTCTCTTTCTTTCTTTCTTTCTTTCTTTCTTTCCTTCCTTCCTTCCTTGCTTCCTTCCTCCTTCCTTCCTTCCTTCCTTCCTTCCTTTCTTTCTTTCTTCCTTCCTTCCTTCTTTTGTTCTTTCCTTCCTTCATTCCTTTCTTCCTTTCTTTCTTATACTGGGTCTTGAATTTAGGGCCTTGAACTCTCACTTGGCATTTTTTTTCTCTAAGACTGTCACTACACTACTTGAGACACAGATCCACTTCTGGTTCTTGCCAGTTAGCTGGAGGTAAGAGTCTCACAGACTTTCTTGCTTGGGCTGGCTTTAGATCTCTTTCCTTAGATCTCAGTCTCCAAAGTACGTAGGATTACAGGCATTGGCCACCAGTGCCCAGCAGGCCCCAAGTGTTCTGAATCTAGCTTTAACATGTGACATTTACTGGGCACCCTGGTGCCAGGCATGCCTGTCCCCACCTCACAGCTCTCCTGGGAGGCCAGCATATTTGCTCCACTTCATAGGTAAGGAGACTTAGGACTGAAGTCACAGGTCAGCCAGAGGCAGAACTGTCATTCTAGCCCTAGTCCTACCTGTCCACATTGTTTCTACCCACAGCAACATTCCAAATTGAAGACATGGCAGTGGGGAAATTGGGATCCCCTGAGGATGTGGACCAAAGGCAGCCAGGTCTGGACCTAGAAAAGGTTCAACAGAAGCAAAGTGGATTAGACCTGTTGTCCTGATAGGGACCATGCTGGAGTCCGAGCTCAGAGCCTGGCATTTTGAAGCTGAGGTATTTGTGGCAGGCAGGGCTAACCCTTAGAGTAAGGACTGGTGGGCAGGGATATCAGGAAGTAAAGTCATGAAGGAAGCAAGGAAGTCCCAAAGGGTGCCTCCAGAGGCCAGAGTAAGAGCAGCAGCCCACTGTTGGTTTATAAGCACATCAGGACCTACCTTCTCCCTGGCTCACACGCAGTCACACACAGGGCTCACACCCTGGAGCACAGCAACAGTGTTAGCTCTGTGCATTTCACTCTCAGTCCATGACAAATCCTACAAATGTTGTGCCAGGCTGGCCTGGAGGCACTGGGGCCACGGAGAAAAATTGGATAATGCTACAGGCTGTGCATGCTCCCCAGGGTCTAATATACTTTTCCTCCACTCTTTGCTATTTGCCACTGGCCCTGTGCTACTGTCCAACTCCATCTTGTATATGGGGATGGAGGGAAGCAACAGCTCAGGCTCATTCATGTGCATATGCGTTGAGGAGGAAGAGCCCAAACTCACCAGGCCAGGGATCCCCTTTAAAACTCAGTTCCTCTCACTTTCTACCCACCCACAACCAGATTCTAAAACTAACTTCCCCACCAGATTAAAGCAGTCACCCTCAACCTACTGGCATCAAAACTAGAGCTGATAGAGAGAATGCACTCACAGGAACACAGAGGCTCATGAATACAATGTATTTGGGAAGTTTATCAGGGCCGAGGTTCTAGTGGAGACCAGACCAGGGAGCTCACCATGCTGGGGAGGAGGTGGTCCTTTCTACAGGCAGGGTCCTGCACACCCATCCTGGACACTGCCTGGTGATAATAAAAAGTTAAATTGAAACCAGATATTGGTGGCTCATGCCTGTAATCTTAGTTACTCAGGAGACTGAGATCTGAGGATTGTGGTTCAAAGTCCAGCCCAGGCAGGAAGGTCCTTAAGACTCTTATCTCCAGTTAACTACTGAAAAAGCTGGACGTGGAGTGGTGGCTTGAGTGGTGGAGCACTAGCTTTGAGCAGTAAAGCTCAGGGACATGCCCAGATCCTGAGTTCAAGCTCCAGGACTGGCATCATAAAAAAAAAGGGGGAATTTTCCCCACCTCAAAAATGACCATCTTAACTACATCACAGAAGCTTATCGAACACCCAACAAGCAAGATCCCAGGAGAAACACTTCTAGACACATTATAGTAAAAATGATAGATCTGAATAATAAGGAAACAATCCTGCATGCAGCAAAAATGAAGAAGGAGCTATACTACAACGGGAAAAAAATTAGAATCACTGCAGATCTCTCCACACAAACAACGAATGCAAGAAAAGCCTGGGAAAGTACCATACGAGCCCTGAGAGCCAATAACTGCCAACCCAGACTGATATACCCGGCAAAGCTAGCATTCGCATTCGATGGAGAACTGAAAACTTTTAATAGCAAAGAAAAACTAA
>NW_012267238.1:5633994-5736934 GCF_000151885.1 Dipodomys ordii | reverse complement strand
CTCATCTGGTTGAACCACTGCTAAATATCCCCATGCTGCTGATCACATATATGGTATATAACATGTGAGCACCATTATATATTACAGACTGTGATAGACAATTTGCTCCAGGAAAGTTAGAGTGAACTTGTGACTTTAAATGAGCATCATTATTCCACAATACTGTGAATATCCGGAAATTATGTAATCACTTAATCACAATCAAAAAAAAAAAAAGAACCTCGGGGAAGGGAGAGAGGGAGGGGATGGTAGGGGGAAAACAATGGAGGGGGTAACAATGTTCAATAGGAAGTGTACTCATTACCTCACTCATGTAACTATAACCCTCTGTTACAATAAAAAAATTTATTTGTAAAAAAAAAAGAAAAAAATGGGTAAACTGAGAACTCTTTATTCATATGGACCTCTGTCTCTACCCTTAGTAAGCGTGGGGCCAGACCACCACTGAAGCACTGGGACTGTTTTTGGTTTGGGGCTGGATCTCCCATTAATTCAGAGCAGTCACTTACCTCAGGGTTACTGATAGATTTATTTATTTATTTTGTGCACAAGAGAGAGCAAAGTGGGTAGATTGGCCTTTTGTTGCTATTTTAAAGAGAAGATCTCCCTCTGTAGCCCAGGCTGATTCCAGCCAGTCATCCCTGTGGTAAGGTTCCCCGTTGGCCCTAGGGATCAAAAGGGACAGCAATGCCAGAGGGAAAACTAAGCCTCTTAACACCACATTAGATGGCAAATTCACACCCAGTCACTGGGGAAGTGCCAGTCAAGTTCCATGTTAAAATGTTCATTTCTCACATTGGCAAGTTGCACCCCAAGGTCCTGGTAGGTGTGAAGTTATTAGGTTGGGTGGCAGAGCAGTGCGGAGCCACGTTCACTCCCTAGGAACCAGAGGCACTGGGATAGAAGTTACTCTCAGAGAAGCATCCTTGGGATCTTCAGAGGGTGGATCTTTCTGGACAGCCTGGGACAAGTCACCTATATGTGATTTGCCAGGTGACTCACTTGTAAGTGTGGAGGACTTTCAGCACACCAGGCAGCTTCTGCAGTATATTTCATTTAGTCTGCCTGACAAACACAGAAAATACCCATATGTCCCCATTTATAAAAGGGAACTGAGCTCTGGTGCACAGCACTTTCTCTGAGGCCCCCAGTACAGTGTAAGTGCAACTCTGTCTCTAAGCCTGTGGGGTTTTTTTGTTTTTGTTTTTTGTCAGTCGTGGGGCCTGAACTCTGGGCCTGGGCGCTGTCCCTCAGCTCTTCAGCTCAAGGCTAGCACTCTACCACTTGAGCCACAATGCCACTTCTGGCTTTTTCTGCTTATGTGGTGCTGAGGAATTGAACTCAGGGCCTCATACATGCAAGGCAAGCACTCTACCACTGAGCCACCTTCCCAGTCCCTAAGCCTGTGTTTTTTACATCTTCCTCCTATGTCCTCTGTGTCCTTTGTGTCTTGAGCTTTTCACTTGCCAGAGTGGCCAACAAGCTATGGGGAAGCCCGGCTCTGACTACGGGGTGTGCCCTCCTGCTGGAGGCCAGTGATTGGAGCCTTGGCGCCCTCTGCTGGATAAGAACTAAAATACTGATGTCAGGCCGTGTGTGTGTGTGTGTGTGTGTGTGTGTGTGTGTGTGTGTGTGTGTGTGTGTGTGTGTGTGTGTGTGTGTGTTCCTTTTCTTTTACTAGGTCTTTTTTTTTCTTTTAGGCAGCATTGAAGTTTGAACTTGGGGACTATGCTTGCTAGGCAGGTTCTCTAATACTTAAGTTATGCCTCCAACAATGTTTGCTTTTTCTTTTCTTTTCCTTTTCTTTTCTTTTTTTTTAAATTGGTCATGGGCGCTGTCCCTGAGCGCTTCAGCTCAAAGCAAGTGCTCTACCACTTGTGTCACAGTGCCACTTCCTGTTTTCTGGTGGCTAATTGGAGATACGAGTCTCACAGCCTTTCTTGCCCTGGCTGGCTTTGAACTGCGATCCTCAGATCTCAGTCTCCTGAGTAGCTAGGATTATAGGCATGAGCCACTGGTGCCCAGCTCCAACACATGCTTTCTAAAGGACATTCATTCTTTCCTCCTTTCATTTGCAGATCCACTACCTATCTAGCTTCCATCTATTTAATCACCATCAATATCTGTCCATCCACAAATCTAGGTATCTATTTACCCATCTAGTTATCATCCATCTACCCATCCAGTTGCCATCCATCTAGCCACTCATTACCATCCATCCATTTCATCTATATGACCACCTACCCACCCACTCACTTAATTCTTCTATCCATCCATCCCCATCAAACAACACATTCATCTATTCATCTATCTAGCATCTAGCTATCATCTCTATCATCCATCCATCTCATCCACATACACCCATAATCCATCCATCTACAAATCTATCTATTCGTCTATCATCTAGCTACCACCTATCTATCCATCCATCTACCCACAAGCCTTCCTATCCAATCATACACACTCCCATCCTTCCATTATCCATCCATCCATCCATCCATCCATCCATTTATCCATCCCAGGCATAGTCATCCCCTGCATTTCACCAGGCTTCTGATCACAGCATCACAGCTCCAACTCTGCACCAGGCCCTGTGTAGGCCTCAGAGACACAAAGACAGAATCAAGGGAGGCCCCAACCTGTGTAACTCTGTCTACTTGCAGAGAACCTCCTCATCCATTATGTCCTTTGTCCCCACAGAGACCTTAAGTGCCTTAGGATTTTTATTTAACCGATGAGGAAACCAATACCTAGAGAAGCTCAGCAGTTTGATGTAGTAGAAACAATATTTGTGCTCAAATCAGGTTCTCAAATCAGGCAAGTGTCTGAAGTGTCCTGAACCTTAGTCCTCAGCTATAAAGTCAACCTATTTGACATATATTTATTGTGTATATGGTATGTGCCAGATGCGGCTTTGGGCACAAACTGAACTTGGCAGGAATGGTTACTGCTGTTCCTCTGAACCGTAGACTGTGACATTACAAGGAAGCTCGCGCATGATGAGAACAGACCACAGTGCCACTAAAGTGTCATGCCATGTCATTGTTATTACTTCTGTAAGGAACATAAGAAGCCTAGGAGAAGCTTTCTTGGGAGAAGAAAAAAATGAGGGACTTGTTGACTTGGATTTTGAAAAAGCAACACATACTAGGGTGAGAGGGATAGATTTTGGAACTAGACTGCCTAGTTCTAAATCCTAGCTCTGCCTCCTGAGGGCTGTGTGATCTTCAGCAGATAATGACCTCTCTCTGTGTTGGTTTACTTATTAGCAAAGTGAGGATAACAATTCAACCACTGTTTATTACATTTAGTTTGTACCAGGTAGGAGCTTGGAGATGTCATGATGAACAAGACAGGGTAGGCCCCTGCTATCTCTCAGGAGTCTGACTATTATTAAGTGGGTCATTACATGCCAAGCACCTGGAATAGTCCTAAGACATACTGGGTACTCATGCTTGCCAAGGTCCTATGGTATCATTTACTTGTACCTTCTGTTTGTTGCTACTCTTCGGTCTTCCGATGAAGGCAGGCAGTATAGAACAGGGATCAGTATGCCAAGGTCACTGGGAGGCAGGTTTTGCAGGACAGATGCATGAACAGGCAAGCACCCCTGTAACAGAGACAGGGGACAATAAGTGGTTCACCACTAGAGGGGTACAGTATGGGGGAACATATCTGAAAGGTGACCCAGTGGTCCTATAAAGCTCCTTCCTCAATCAAAGCCCTCTGTGCTCCCAGGGGACAGATCAAGTGGCCTTTATCACCCTTGAGGGAGCCCCAGATGGAAAGGAGCCGGCAGGGTGGTACCGCCTCCTGGCCACATTCACCATGGCACCTGGCTGCCACCTTCTGGTCTCAACCTGCTGTTCTCTACTGTGATATCTCTGCCAGCACTCAGGAAACCAGGGGCCCACCTGACCTCCCTTCTGGGGAATGGCTCCTAGTCCTGTACTGTCCCCTCCACCCTCACTGGCTCAGAGCAGCTGCCCTGGTGACACATCAGTAAGGAAAATTGAAAGTGGCATGTGGGATAACAGTATGCTTTTACTATTCCATCCTCAGGGTGATGTCACCTCTTTAGTTCTCTGCCATAATAGGGCTCTAAGAGACCTGGAATCAACTTGATGTCTATAGAACTTGACGCTGGCCAATTATATTGATGCTATTTTACTAATTGGATCTGAGATTAAGGAGGTAGCCAGAACTTCAGATGTCATGATACCTGCCACAGAGGAGAGCTTGGCACTGTGGTTCCTGCCTATAATCCTAGCTACTCCAGAGACTGAGATCTGAGGATTACAGAGGCTGAGTAGAAAAATCCTAAGAGATGCTCGTCTCCAATTAACTAGCTAGAAGTAGGAAGTGGGGATGTGACTCAAGTGATAGAGCATGGGTCTTTCCTCCCTCCCTACTTTCCTCTTTCTCTCCCTCCCTCCCTCCCTCCCTTCCTCCCTTTCCCCCCACCCCAAGAGACCAGTTAGTCTTGAGGGAATGGATCTGAGAGCAAACAGGCACATGCCTCCCAGAGAAAACCCTCCCAGAGAAAGACTGAGGCTAACAAAAAACAGACAAAGCATATTCACTTATGACATTTCCGTTCAGCATGTTAATTATTGACATTATAAATATTTATGCTAAATTAGAATACATATAGGCATTATTACCCTTCTCTCTCCCTCCCTCACTTCCTCCCCCACTCTGTACCCAGGCTTGAACTCAAGGCCTAACACTCTTGCTCATGGCTGGCTCTCTACCACTTGAGCCATACTTCCAGCTCAGCATTTTGCTGGTAATTTCAGAGATGCAGTCTCATGGACTTTTCTGCTTGGGCTGACTTCATACTTTGATTGCCCAGATCTCAGCCTTCTGAGTAGCTAGGATTACAGATGTGAGCCATTGGTGGCAAGTTTAGTAACAATCTTAACCTTTTAAAAAAAACAACACTTATCTTCTACTGTTGAATTTCATGCCCCTTTCTTACTCCTGCTAGACAACTGTGGGTGGGGAGAGTCTTTTCACAAGTTGATGGAGCTCATGTATCTTAGAAGAATATCTGAGACTTGGAGGGGTCTGATGTCAGCAATGAGGGGTGGGGAGAGGAAGGAAGGAATCATCTCTGGCTTCCTCTGTATTCAAGCAGGAAGTGGGTTCTCAGTATCAGTTGAATGAACAATGTAACACAAGTAAACAAAACACGGTATCTACTTGACAAAGTCATTGTACAGATTAAGAAAGAGGGGACATGTACAACACCAGCACATACAGAGACAGTACCTTTAGAACACTTTCACTTTTCCAGATAAGAAAGAACAGGTGAAGAGAGAGATGAAGTCTGGAAGTCTGCTAGGCCAAAGTCTCTATCTCCACATGGACATCCATCCCAGAAGGAGAAAAGCTCCTCTCTAATCCTCCAAGACTCAGTGTGACAGGATGAGCAGAGGCCAGGCCTGCTGCCAGTCCTGCCACTTACGTGCTCTGTGCTGTGTCAAATTATTTAACCTCGGGGCTGGGAAGGTGGCTCAGTGGTAGAGCGCTTGCCTTGCATGCCTGAGGCCCTGGGTTTGATTCCTCAGCACCACATAAGCAAAAAGAAAAAAGCTGGAAGTGGTGCTGTGGCTCAAGCCTTGAGCTGAATTGCTGAGGGACAGCGTCCAGGCCCAGAGTTCAGGCTCCATGACCAGACCGCCCCCCAAAAAATACCTAACCTCTCTGAGCCGTACTTTTTTTTTTTAATCTAGAATTGAGAATAATAATACCTTTTTCAAGGGGTGAATGGATAGTGCTTGCACAAGATTGCAAGGTTTTGTCTGGTTGGTCCATTCTTCCTGCCTCCAGGGAACCACAGCCTACCATGGAGCTGTCCGAGGTGCTGAAAACACCCCTCCTCTCCCTTTCTCCCTCTTCTCCTCTCCTCTTCCTCCCTCTCTCATCTCCTCTCCCCCGCTGTCTTCTCTTCTCCCCTGTCCCTTCCTCCCTCCTCTACATCCTTTCTGTCTGCCCCCCACCATATCCTCTCCTCTCCTTTCTCTCTACCTTTCTGCATGGACTCCCTGGAGCCTTGGGGTCTGAACAGATCTAATTTTCCACGTGGCTTCTTCAGGCTCCTGGGGATATAGGGAGGGAATGAGGCATATAGAAGGCCCTCTCCAGGCAGGAGTGTCAGCAAGCTGACAGGCAGTGGAGGGGTCTTCTGTGACTTGCTTTGTTGGCAATGAGAACCCCCAGATCCAAGCCGGCTTGACTTCTCAGAACACTGGTGCGGGAAGCTTAGGATCAGCAAAGAGGCAGCGAGTCGGATCTGATGGGTAAGTCTGCACAGAGGCTGTCCTGAGGCAGGCAAGAAGGACCAGGGAAGGGTCAAGAGGCAAGTCATCCATGGCTGACCTCGGGCCTAGTCTTCTAGGTCTAGCATATTAACCAGTGTGGCTGAGGTGGAGGTCTTAGAAGCTGTCACATGACAGGGGGAAGGATTAGGAGAGGGTTCATGGCTATCTTCAGAGATGAAAACTCCCTGTCTCTTGATTTTAAACAACACACAGAACACTAGAGCTTAAGCATCCACACCAAACTCTTCCCATGTAGCAGGGAAAACAGAGACACAGAAAGAGCATGGTTTCTGTGCCAAATCAGAGATAGAGATGGGGTGAAGGCCAGCTTCTGCCGGGTCCCAGAGCTGAACTGCTGAGCCCTCTCTGAGCCCCTGCAGGCCATTGACTGTAGAATTCTTCAGGCCCCAATACGGTACCAGGACCTCAGGCCAGGGGATCGGACTGCTGTTTTTTTGGGACTCAGGGAAACCCATCTTCCTCCCTGTGCCTCTGTTTCCTCAGCTGAACACAGTCTAGATGTTTATGTCTGAAAACATTTTCAGCTTTATTGTTTTAGCTCTCAAAACATGAGGGGTTTTGTATTTGTATGATGTGGTTCTGATTCAGGTCTAACTTAGGTGAGACCTTGGCCACATTTCCTCCTTTGGAAAATGAGATTCTCTCATTCAGACCTCTGGCAGGGTGGTGAAGCAGTGGTCACAAAGGCGCTGGAAAGTCTAGAAGGAGAGGCGGTGGTCATTGTCATTAGCAGCTCCAGTGCTTACCTCCCCATCCGGAAACAATCAGCTCTGAGCCCACGGCTCTCTCTGAGGGACACATCTCCAAGGCAGGATGGACCTCACCCAGCTGCTATGAGACCACTTTAGGTGTAGCAGCAGAAGAATGGGAAGGGCTCAGAGGGGAGCACCCTTTCCAGGACATGGAGGGCCAGCGTGGCACAGGGCTGGCCAATCCTGCTCATAGGCAACTGTCATAGATGGGGGCATGCTGAGACCCTCTTGTGCTGGTCCTGGGACATGAACTTGGGACCTCGGTGCTGTTCTTGAGCTTCTTTTGCTCAAAGTTAGAATCTACCACTTGAGCCACAGTTCCAGTTCTAGCTTTTTGGTGTTTCATTGGAGATAAGAGTCTCACAGACTTTCCTGCTCTGGCTGGCTTTGAGTCACGATCCTCAGACCCCTGCCTCCTGAGTAGCTAGGATTACAGACGTGAGGCTTCCAGCTCTCTTTGCACCCCAGTGCCCGAGTCCCCTCTCTGATGGTGAGGAGGAGAGCTAATCCATTTAATCAGTGCCTGCTTTCTCAGACCCATGGTAGAGACCATGCACAGTTTTAGTTTTCCTGTCTCCTGCAGATAGCTATTCTCATCTCCATTTTGCAGGTAGGGAAACCGAGGCTCAGTATATTGTCTAAAGTTAGGGATAGTGATTGAGAAAATCAGGATTTGATCTATGGGATTTCAAGGCCCGTCTTTCTCTTGTACTGAACACCACTGCTAAGGAGTTATTCTCTCCAGACTCTTGCTGCTGCTGGCATGCAAATCCTCTCGCTCTCTTGAACTAGACCTCCAGGTGCAGGGTCAGTATGAATTCCTCCAGGAAGCCCTGGTTTCCTAAGGGTGAGATTGGATCTTATTCTTTCCCAGGGCCCTCACAGGAAATGGGTGCGGGGAAAGGTGGCCAAGTCTTGTAGATAGGTGTAGGGCATAACTGGGAGGTTGGCCGAGAGCAAGCAGAAGCCACAGAGGCTCAGGGTGGGCATCAAGACACTGGGACAGGAGAATGAAGTGGGAATATCACAGCCAGGTGCTCTGAGGTCATGTGTAGGGTGGAGGATGAGCTGGGTGGACTTCCGTCAAATCATATATGTGTATGTATACATATATAAACATTTAATGTATATAATATAAATCTAATCCAATATAAACCTAATATATGCTATATATAATCACACATATATATATCAGGATTTGAACTCAGGGCTTCGTGCTCTCTTGGCAGGTGCTCTATCACTTAAGCCACATTCCCAGTCTTTTTTACTTTAGTTATTTTTCGTATAGGTTCTCATGATTTTGCCAGCACCAGCTATGCCTCCCTGCCTAATTACTGATTGAAAGGGAGCTCACTAACTTTTTGGCTGGGCTGGTGTTGAGCTATAATCTTCCTGATCTTTATCTTCCAAGTACGTGGAATTACAAATGTCATCCACCACTCTCAGCACATTTGTTGACCTAGGATCTTACCTTTTGCTCCACTGGCCTTGAATCACAGACCTCTCCCCAAATCCCATCTTTGTACTAACTCTATCAGGTTTTGTCCTCTTTGAGCAGGGGTGGAAAGGCCCTTTGTCTGAACATGTCTGTGAGTGAGAGCATGTGCAATGGAACCCTTTAGTCATGGCTCACCAAAGTACACCTAGTGGGTAGCTACTGTGTCTGAAATGTGTTTAACCTGCCAGGCCTGTGGGGAGTGGAGTCAAGGGCTGTGGGATGGGGCTGAGCTTGGAGGGAGGAGGCAGAGGAGGCTCAATGGGACTAGGGGAGCTCCATTCACTTTAGAGGCAAATGGAGGAAGACAGGACAGTCACAGGTTGAGAGAAAGAACTTATTAAATACATAAGCATCAGAGACTGGGCCAAGGGCTCATGGTGTCGTTTAATAGTTACAATTATGTCACCAATTAGGGTGTGTGTGTGTGTGTGTGTGTGTGTGTGTGTGTGTGTGTGTGTGTGTGGTGCTGGTCCTGGGTCTTGAACTCAGGGCCTGGGCTCTGTCCCCGAGCTTTTTCTGTTCAAGGCTAGTGTTCTACTACTTGAGCTATAGCTCCACTTTTGGCTTTTTGGTGGTTAGTTGGAGATAAGAGTCTTGTGGTTGTTTGTTTTTTTTGGTCAGTCGTGGGGCTTGAACTCTGGGCCTGGGCACTGTCCCTCAGTTCTTCAGTTCAAGGCGAGTGCTTTACCACTTGCGCTACAGCGCCACTTCCAAAGAGATAAGAGTCTTATGGAGGGCTGGGAAGGTGGCTCAGTGGTAGAGTGCTTGCCTTGCATGTATGAGGCCCTGGGTTCAATTCTTCAGCATCACATAAGCAAAAAGAAAAAAAAGCCGGAAGTGGCGCTGTGGCTCAAGTGGTAGAGTGCTAGCCTTGAGCTGAAGAGCTGAGGGACAGCGCCCAGGCTCAGAGTTCATGCCCCATGACCGGACCAAAAAAAGAAAAAAGAGTCTTATGGATTTTCCTGCCTGGGCTGGCTCTGAACTGCAATCCTCAGATTTCAGCTTCCTAAGCAGCTAGGATTATAGGTGTATTCCATCAGTGCCCTGCTCCTCAAGAAGTTTTTATTGCACATGTTTTACAGAGAGGAGCAGAAGGTCAGGAAGCATCAGCAGTTGGCCTGGGGTCCCATGGGTGGGAAACAGGGAGTTGGGTGCTGTTTTCAAAGCCTACTGGAATGGGTGCTATGAGTCTCTGAGCCAGTCTTTGGGAGGATATGAAGCCCCTCCCCCCAAACTAGATGGCGAGTCCTTGGAGATCACGGGTTGATGTCCCTCATTTTACCAATGAGGAGCTGAGTTTTTGTGAAGGGGTGTGTGCCTCACAGTCCTGCAAGATGATAAGCAAACCTTGTCCATAACCCTCTTTCCCAGGGCTGCAGGGGAGCTTGTACCCTGAAGGTTGGAACTGGATTGCGTCTCAGCCGAAGACTGGCCAGTCCTGTCAGAGCCTCTGGGGGTCCACTCATCATCTGAAGACAACCTCTTCCCTACCATTCCTCTCTCTAATGTTTTGGGGTGCCCTCCTGGGAACCAGCTCCCTGCCCTGGTTAGCCTGGGGTACAAGGACCTTCACTCTGGGGGTTCTGGGTCCCTGGGACTGTGATCCCATCTTTGCCCAAGCCCTTCCCAGCATGGCTGCCCAGCTGGCTGTGGAGCAAGTCAACCTGGACCCCTCACTGCTGCCTGGCTTGCGGCTGGCTTCTGTGGTCCTCCCCACAGGCTGTAACACCCCTCATGCCCTGGCCACCTTCCTGGCCCACAAAGAAGCTGTGGCTGCTTTTGTGGGCCCTGTCAATCCTGGTTACTGCCAAGCAGCAGCCCTGCTGGCTCAAGGGTGGGGCAAGACCCTCTTCTCCTGGGCATGCGGGGCTCCAGAGGGAGGGGGTGGACTGGTGCCCACCTTGCCTTCTGCTGCCCATGTGCTGCTGTCTGTCATGAGACACTTTGGCTGGGCTCGCTCGGCTATTGTATCTTCCCAGCAGGACATCTGGGTGGCCACAGCCAGGCAGCTGGCCACAACTTTCAGGACACATGGGCTGCCTGTGGAGCTTGTGACATCTCTGGGACCTGGAGAGCAAGGGGTCACCGATGTCTTAAAGCAGCTCCAAAGTGTGGATGGCCTGAAAAGTAAGTATATTTGAGCTCCTCTTTCCTGTGGGTAGCCCAAAATTCAGATGGCCAGGCTGGGTGAGCCTGGCCAGTTGTGTGGATCACTGCCCCCTTGTGGTCAGATGTAGAACAGGGCTTCTCATCGCTAAGGAAAAGAAGCCTGGCCGAGCAGACAAGACACTATCTTGGTTTTCTTTCAACATTGTCCTAATGGGTTTCTCTCTGAGGGTTCTCCTCAATATTCAAAGCCTGGAGAAGCGGCTGGTGGCCGCTGGCCTACACATCACAGTCACCACCCCAGGGGCTCAGCTGAATCTGGGACTCCAGGTTCTGACCTCTATGGGTCCAGCAAGGTCCCAACAAGGAGTCCTCTGATCTCTCATGGTGCCCTGTTTTCCTGGGTTTGGGGCCCCATGCAATCAAGTGGTGGGTATAGGAGTGGGGAAGAGAAATGGTACCAAGGGACTTGGATGTGGACCTTGCCTCCAGCCAGATCCAACTGTCCTGGTGCCTAGAGGGAGGGAAAATTGGCTGCCTTATTACGAAGGGCCATGCATTAGTTAGACCTTTCCACCCCCCACCAATACAGAGACTTGAACTCAGGGCCTCATACTCTTGCTTTTTTGCTCAAGGCTGGAACACTACCATTTGAGCCACTCTCACTTCCGGTTTGTTTTTTTTTGGCGGGGGGGGGGGAGGCTGGTTAATTGGAGATAAAGGTCTCTCAGTCTGACCTGGTTGGATTCAAATTGGGATCCTCAGATCTCCGATTCTTGAATGGTTTGGAACACAGGCATGAGCCACTGGCACCTGGCTGAGTTAGACTTTTTATCACAAGTATCTGAGGAAAGCAACTTGACAGGAGGAAGATTTAATTTTGACTGAGGGATTCAGAGTTTTTAGTCCAAAGTCAGAAGGATCCATTGCTTGGTGTCTGAGATAGGCAGCTGAACATGTGACAAAGGTCACTTACTTCATCACATAGCAGAGGGGCAGGAGAGGCCAAAGATAAGATAAGATAGCCTTGGAAAGCATCCCTAGTGACCTTCTTCCAACCAGGCCCCACCTTCCTCATCTTTCATCAAAGTTGAAATCCTCCATTGGTAGGCTAATAATCCATTGATGGAGTCAGAACCCTTGTGGTCTAATCATTCACAGTGTTGTTTTTTTTTTTTTTGCGGAGGTGGAAAACACTTCTCCAAACCATAACAGGCTGTTTCTATCTGCTTAGACCTTGAGCCAGCCAGCCAGCCAGGGCCACAGTTAAGGTTACAAGGTGATGATGAATGAATAAGCAAAATGTTATCAATCATTCTGTGGAATAATATGCAACTGTAAATGGAATGAAGTACTGACATTTCAACAAAGAAGGAAGGACCTGGAAAACTTCAAGTAAAAGGCCAGACACAAGGGATCATGTATATGAGTACCTTTAGGTGAAATGTGAAGAATAGGAAGAGCCACAGAGAAGACAATAGATTTGGGGATCTGAGGTTCATGGTTTAGAACTAGCCCAGTGGGCAGGATAGTCCATGAGGCCCTTATCTCCAATTAAAACCATCAAAAAGCGGAGTTGTGGCTAAGGGAGTAGAGTGCTAAGGGATAGCACCAGGCCCTGAGTTCAAGGTCCAGTACCAGCACGCATGCACGTGCAGGTACACACACATACACACAATTAAAGGATGGTAATCTGAGATTCAACCATGGATTCAAACTTTGGCTCTACCACCTTAGTGAACCACCTTAGTGAATATAACCTCGTAGTGCCTCAGTTTCTCTTTCTGAAAAGGAAAGACCATGACAAATACATTTCTTTCTTTTTCTTTTCCTATTCTTTCCTTTCTTCCTTCCTTCTTTCTTATTTTCCTTTTTTTTTTTTTTGGCCAGTCTTGGGGCTTGAACTCAAGGCATAGGCCCTGTCCCTGAGCTTCTTTTTACTCAAGGCTAGCACTCTATCACTTGAGCCACAGCACCACTTCTGGCTTTTTTTCTGAGTAGTTTATTGAAGATAAAAAGTCTCACAGATTTTCCTGCCTGGGTTGGCTTCAAACTGAGATCCTCAGATCTTAGCCTCTTGAGTAAGCTAGGATTATAGGCATGAGCCATTGGTGTCCGGCTTACAAATACTTTTCTTAGCCCTGTTGTAACACTGAATATTAGCAATGGCCACGGTCAATGGGTTAAGGCAAATGGGAGTTGGACAACATTTTTGGATGGTCATGTTGGGAGGGGAATGGTAGGTAGGCCAAGCCCATCCTTGGCTGGAGGGGAGAGGGAGTCACTAGATTGAAGCCAGGATTCAGTGGCCTGTCACAGCAAATAGAGTCAGAATAAATTCTACCATTATCCAAATGGCTGGAGGAGGTGGGGCAGGGATGTGGGGTGGTTATGGCCACAGAGTTCTGAACAGTTCTTCAGGGCCACAGGACTCTGGGCTTCAGATTCGACCTCAATGGGGCTGGGCCTGCAAAGGTAACCCCACCTTTTCCACCCCCAGTTGTGGTGCTTTGCATGCATTCAGTGCTGCTGGGAGGCTCTGAGCAGAGAGCCCTGCTGAGCCACGCATGGGCTCAGGGCTTGGTGGATGGGAGGCTGGCCTTCCTGCCCTACGACACGCTGCACTTTGCACTGCCCTACCGAAACCGCTCCTACCCCGCCCTGGGTGACAGCCAGCCCCTGCGGGAGGCTTATGATGCAGTGCTCACTATCAGCTTGGAGTCCAGCCCTGAAGACAAGGCCTTTGCCACCACCAAGGCAGGGGCAGACGCAGCTGCCCACCTGGAGCGTAGCCAGGTAAGTGTGTCAGAGTCTCAGATGCCACGGAGGGTGGGGCCCTGTGCAGGTATGTGTCTCAGCTGCTTCAGGTCTTTCCTGGCTAGTGATCAATCTACAGTGGGTACAAGTGTCTGCTGCCTAGCCCTTAAGTGTAGTCAGTCAGTCACTCACTCAGTCTGTCTGTCCATCCATCTGTCTGTCTGTCCATCTGTCTGTCTGTCCATTTGTCTGTCTGTCATATTCTTCGCCTTCTGGCCAGTTTTCTTGTGCCTCATTTGCAGTTATCTACCCAGCATTCCAGTTCCTTCCCTCATTACTGGTCCTACTGCTCTTTCTGTTGCAACATCCCTTATCTCCCAGTTAGCACCTCTCTAGCAAGTTGTGAAGGTCAGAAGAAAGTGTTAGGAATGTGTTGGGGTGGGATGGGGAGGGAGATTTTTTCTGGTTTTGGTTGTGACTTCAAAGAGCACTCACTGTGGAGGATGTGGCTGCTAGCTTGGTGTAGACTCTAGGACTCAGCTTTACTCCTGTATCTCCAGTATCTCTGGGGATGTCTGCTTCTTAAGTGATAATAAGACAGCAGTGGCTGAAAGTGGAGACAGGAGTATGGATGCTGACAAATTCATCAGCCATTTATCTAAGAAAATGTAGATTGAGTTTCTCACATGCCATTGGTTCAGGGATCAAGGACCCTGAGATAAACAAGTCAGACGTGACCTTCAAGGAGCTTCTTTCTGTTGGATAGACACAGAAAACAAGTAACAAGACAACCAAGTTCAAATAGTGGCAGTGCCACTATCTGCCAAGAAAGTAGACGAGGATCAAGTAAACAAGAGGCCAGATGGGGTATGCAGCCTCATGAGACAGAATAGGCCAGGCAGCATTGACCCAATCCCTGAGTGACCAAGGTGCTTCTAATGAAGAGTAGTGAGGTAGAATTTGCTAGAGCAAGGGCTTTAGAAGGTTTCAGCGTTAGTGGTGGTCATGGTGGTGATCGCTGCAGAGACTGTGAAGCTGCTAAATGAAGCCTGGAGCAGTGTATGTCAGGAGAGAGAATGATAAATCTCAGCAACTGCTATTGACATGGAGACTGGGACCCAGCGATGTCTGGGATCTTGTACCATGAGTTATGGAATTCTCTTCCGTAGGTGTCCCCACTCTTTGGAACCATCTATGATGCTGTTGTCCTGCTGGCTCATGTCTTGAACCACTCTGAGAGCCATGGAACCTGGTTCTCAGGAGCTTTCTTAGGGGATCACATAGGAGCTCTTGAGGTGGCTGGGTTTGGCCAGAGGATCCGGACAGATGAGAAGGGCAGGAGGCTAGCCCACTATGTAATCTTGGACACAGATGGTCAAGGGAACCAGCTGGTCCCCACCCACCTTCTGGACACAGGCACCTGGCAAGTACAGCCCCTGAGCAGAACCATACACTTCCCAGGAGGAGTCCCTCCAGCCCAGGATTCCAGCTGCTGGTTCGATCGCAAGACACTGTGCATGAGAGGTAATCATCATTCATTGCATCCACCCTTTGCTATCCTGTCATCCATTTATCTACCCTTCCATCTCCTCATCTACACACAGCCACCCATCTGTCCATCCATCCTTTTATTCATCTACCATCAATCCATTCACCCACCCACCCTTTTACTCATCTACTGTCAATTGTTTAACCCTACTTACCATCTATCCAACCATTCACCCACCCATCTATCTATTCATCTGTATATATCTACCACCTCATTACAGTTCTGCTTATGGACAGTCTTATGTGGGTATTGGGAACAGGTACAAAGAAGGGACCTGACTATGAGAAAACAGAACCAACAGGTAGGATGCTTCAGATGAGCAGGGCTCAAGCATTTACAGAGACATTCTTGTCTTTCGGGCCTTCTAAAATACATGATAGCCTTCTGATGAGCTCATTATCCACCTGGCCACCAGAGGAGAACCACAGAAAGAATTAATGACTTGCCCAAAGTCACAGAGGGAGCCAGTGGCAGAGCTCTTGCTGAGCTAAAGTCTGCTGGGGCCAAGCACAAGCTTTTGTTTTTCTTCATGAACACTGGGGAGTATGAGATCAGAATGGTATCACACCTGCAATTCATCCATCTCCAGGTGTAATCTACTGCTGTACAGGTACCTAGATAGATAGGAAAGTGCACGCAGATGTATATGAACAGATGTCTCCCCCCCCCGTACCCCTCTCCCACCTGGTACCCCCCCTCCCCACCTTTCCTAATGTACATCCAGTCATCCAGTCACCCTTCTGCCACTAGGGGGAAGCTCAGGTTTGACCAGGCTTGTGTGTATCACTGCCCTGCTGAACCTTCTACCCTGGCCTCTCAGCCTGCTCTCTCAGCATCTCCAAGGCCATGGCTACTCTTGCATCTCTCTGAACACATGCCACCTTGCCCTTGGTTTTGCACTTTGTCTCATTGGGCTGCTCTTCCCCTCCCTCCACCCTCTCAAACCTTGCTTTGTCCTTCAAGACCAGCTCTGTGATTAAGTTGGGGCTCCATCCTTGGTGGTCACAGAGTTTCTAGAGTGTGTGCTGTGCTGAGCAGGGCCACAGCTATCTGCCTCCTAGACTTGAAGTGAGCTCGAAGAAGCCTCTGTAGGAGGGTCACAAAGCCTCCGCTTGTTTTTGTTTTTTCCTGCCTAGGTACTTGTTCAGTACCAGAGTATAGAAGAGAATGGAATAGTATCTCTCCAGCCTTATGGGCTAGTGTGTGTGTGTGTGTGTGTGTGTGTGTGTGTGTGTGTGTGTGTGTGTGTGTGTGTCCTGATACTAGGGCTTGAAGTCAAGGTCTCACAATCTCACTGGACTTCCTTGCTTATGGGTGACTCTCAACCACTTGAGCTGTGCCTCTAGACCAGCTTTTGGCAGGTTAATAGTAGATGTATTCTATTGAACTCTTCTCCCTTGGGTGGTTTGGAACTGTGATCCTCCAGGTCTCAGCCTCCTGAGTAGCTAGATTACAGGTGTGAGCCACTAGTGCTTGTAACTTATATTCTTGAAGACCAACTCAGACCCCACCTCTGAGGTCTTCAATCTGTGGCACAGCAAAGGACAGCTAGAGACCACAGCATACAGTGTGATCAGAAACTCATAGCAAGAATCACGGAGCCCAGAGGGAACCCTTACCAACTCTACCTTCATTTGGCATGTCTCACAGATGTCACCCACTCCCAAGCATTACACAATTCATTTAGCAGACCAGTCAGCAAACACTTTACGAACTTCATGCTAAGCACTGAGGAGACACAGGCAGATAAATCTCAGGCTCACCACCTGTACCTCTAATGGAACTCATGGATAGCAGAAGACAGAAGGGTAAAGGCAAGGGGACTGGACAAGACTCTTGGAGAATTACCCATGGGTGGGTAAGCCTGGGCAGGAGTCTAGCCTGGTAATTTGATTCCTTCAGTGATCCAATAATGGCCATGTGGATTCTAACTCAGACTCTAAACTCAGAATGAATTTAATTGATTGGGAGACCGGAGAACAGGGGCTTTGGGGACATGCTTAGGATGGTGGCTCAGCCCTGCTGCGGACTGCTCTGACTCCCATTGTCCCTGCTTCCTACAGGTATGCAGCCCCGGGGCAGCCTCTTCACTGTGGCGCTGGTCTGTGTCCTGGTGCTGGTTGGCGGGGTCCTTGCTTACTTCATCAGGTGAGACTGTCTGCGGAGCCTGCTCCGGCGTTCTGGGCCTGTGCTCTACATGGTCTCCCTCAGCAATCTGCAGGGACCATCTCAAAATCTACCTCCTGGACCTCAGGGTCTGTATACTCCTTTCCATCCTGGTGGTGATCAGAGTGCATTGAAGCCCCAGCTGCTTCCTGAGAAGGTCTGTGGGAGACCCAAGGCAGAATCAGGAGATGCGGGCTGAGGCTCTATCCTTTGAGCGTCAGACCCCACACCTATACAATGAGGGATTGTCCAGGACCATGCACACAGGCCCTGCAGCTTCCAGAACAATTCTCCCTAGGACAGAGATTCCTCTGTGCTTTGAATCCAGATGTTCCCCAATTCTTCATGGCTATCCCACGAGGCCTTGGGAACAACAAGGCTAATGATCAAGTGTTCCAGGCCAGGGAAGCTGCAGACTTGAAGCTGAGGCTGAGGGACCCATGGGCACAGAGCATCTGAGACTGTGAGAAGTAGCAATGAGAAGGAAAGCAAATAGGAGAGGGCTGTAAGTTACAGGCAGCTCTGGGGACTGGGCTGGGCTGGAGGAGAACTTTGCAACCCTCTCCCATTGTCCTCTTACCTGCAGATTGGGTATCCAGCAGCTGTGGTTGATTCGGGGTCCCCAGCAGATCCTGCTGACAGCCCAGGAGCTCACCTTTCTCCATCAGCCCCCGAGCCAAAGAGTAGGTAGGCAAGGCAGGGCTGGATGGGCTGGCAATGGAAGACGCCAGGTCTAGGCTCTTGACCCCACCTGACGCACCCCTCCAACAGAGGCTGCATGTGGACAGTGGAAGTGAATCCCAAAGTGCAGCAGAAGGTGAAAGCCTGAGATTGATGGTCCAAGGGTCAGCAAGGAGTCTACCAGTGCCCCCAGAACCTACCAGTGTGGCCCTGTACCAGGTGAGAGCATCTGCCACCCCTCAGACTATGCTTGGGGAACAGTAGGCACTTTCCTGTCTCAGAGGGAGAAAACAGCCTCCTGCCTAGGAGCAGGGGTTTTCCTGGGCCCCATGCAAGTTGAGGAAGGGTGGGTAATGGGAGTCAGAGCTCCCAGCTCCATTGGAAGAGGTTCACAGTTTGACCTGGGGAAACAACCAATTCTTGTTGCTTGAGGCCTGGGTATTGCGTGGTTCATCTTCCTCTGCCTGCTCAAGCCTAAGAGATCCCTGGTCCCTGAGGCCCCAGCGGGAGGGGCAGCATCCAGCCCTGGACAGCCTCCAGACAGAAGCTGGCCTCTTGCAAAGATGGAGGTGAGACTAGCACAACCTTAAGTCTGTGGAAAACAAAGCGCTTTCTTACATGCTATCAGTGGCAAGTTCTAGCTCACGATTTCCCTGCTGCTATGAGTCTCATGTTCTGTGACTTCCATGGGTGATGTACTGAGCTAATTGTTTCTATGAGAATTAACAAGAGACTCTTGATGCTTCCCCTCACCCACCTTGTCTGTCCCAGAGGAATTTCTTAATTTCCCCCCACAGCTGAAAAGCAGCTTTAATGAGGCACAGAGCATGTTTTATTTGCTTTTGTGCGTTAGCCCATATGCTGCAGGTGAGGCCTAGGCACCAATCCACCAGTGAGATGGAAGGAAAGGGCTGAACCTGTAGTTAGCCCAGGGCCTCCTTCCCTTACTCCCCTTCTAGAGTCCTAGGGCCAAAGAGCCTGCCCACACCCCCGCCAACCTCACAGGCTTGGGAGTGTCCTGGGGCCTGCAAGAGTAAGCTGACCTCACACTAGGAAAACTATGCTTCTTAGAGACTACGCCATCAGCCCTCAGCATGTAGGGGAAATGTTGCCTTTCTCACTGTGCAGATTTGGATCTTGAGATTCAGAGATCAGAAGTCACTGTCCCAGGTTATAGGGTTGAAGAAGGTAGAGTTAGGATTTGAACTTCGGTTCCACCAGCCATTGAGCTGACTCTACAGGCTTGGAACACAGAAACTGAGTCCCATAGAAGTGGGAAGAATTTCTCCAAGGCTGGGGATCAGCAGTAGGTAAACTCTTATTCTTTCTCAAATAGGGAGACTGGGTGTGGTTGAAGAAGTTGGAAATGGGTACAATCCCTGAGCTGCGCCCAAGTTCCCTCAGCCTCCTGAAAAAGGTAGGTCTGGGGAAGGCATGGAGGGGCTGGGATGAGGCGCTGCTGGGAAAATCCTTCCTGGTCTGGATTGACCCCTACTCCATGAGGAAGCTCTGGCCTTAGAGGGGGAGCCATTTTCCTGTGATCACTGCCAGCAGCTCTGCCATCTCACAACCAGCTTCCCTAAAGCCATGTCATCCTCCCAGCATGATCTGGGCCTGGCAGTAGCATCATATAGCACTTCAATATCACCAAGCAACTTCAGCCAGCACCTTCCCCACACCTACCTGTCCATGTGTCTATCTGCTGTCTACTGGGCATCATTTATATGCCAGGCAGTGCTCTGAGTTTCATAGGAGAGAAGTTCTTTCGCTAGGGGAACTTTTGGTGACTTGTCATCAATAGCCATGCACGCACACACACACACACACCTTCACCTGAGACTGTCACCAACTGAACAGCACTATGGAATGAAGGACAGAGGACAGGAAGATCCTAGAAGGAATCCTTTTTGCATAGAACACCTGTGTGTGTAATGGAGCCAGTAGTATGCAGCCTGGGCAAGCTGTGAAGGCAGGGAGCACAGGCTCATAGTATGCCTTCAACAAATGGTGCATCATATTCAACTATTGCTTTAGTTACTTTTTATTGTCATTTGCAATATCATTATTGTGTGAAGTAAAGAGGTGAAGTGATGAGAGCTAAAGCTAAGCATTTCCAGGGGCATCTACAACTAATGTAAGCTTGCTTGCTTGCTTTTCTTTTTTCTTTCTTTCTTTTTATTGGTCATGGGGCTTGAACTCTGGGCCTGGGCACTGTTCCTCAGCTCTTTAGCTCAAAGTTAGTGTTCTACCACTTGAGCCACAGTGCCAAGAAGTGGCAGAAGGCTTTTCTGGTGGTTAACCTGAGATAAGAGTCTCATGGCCTTTCCTGCCCAGGCAGGCTTTGAACTTCGATCGTCAGATCTCAGTCTCCTGAGTAGCTAGGATTACAGGCATGAGCCATCGATGCCTGGCAGCATTGTTTCTTTTCTTTTCTTTTTCTTTTCAATTTTTTTATTGTAAAAATACTGTACAAAGGGGTTACAGTTACATGAGTAAGGTAATGAGTACATTTTCTATCAAGCATTGTTACCTCCTCCTTTGTTTTTCCCTTACCATCCTTTCCTTCTTCACCTCCCCAACTCCTCCCCCCCCAAGTTGTGAAGTTCATTTTCAACATAATATCTTGTACATCTCATTGTTTCTTTTTTTAATTTTTTTAATTTTATTTATTTATTTATTTTTTATTTGTGAACATACTGTACAGAGGGGTTACAATTACATGGGCAGGATAATGCATACATTTCTTACCAAACATTGCAGCCTCCTCCTTTGGTTTATCCTTCACATCCCTTCCCAGCCTCCCCACTCCCCCCCCCATCATTGTTTCTTAAAAGAGGTAGGTCCTAGCTACTCAGATGATATAAATAGGAGGATCATAGTCCAGGCTGGCCTAGGCAAAATATTTAAAGCAAAAAGGACTTGGAATGTGCCTTAAGTTGTAGAAAGCCTACCTAGCAAGTATAAGGCCCCGAGTTTAAACCTCAGTAATTCTATAAAACAAACAAATATAAAAGGTCCTGTATGTGGTCAGAGAAATTTGAGGACTACTTGGATTAACTATAGAACTACTTAGCACCTTTACTGTGCTGGTTTGCTTGATTACTGCTTTGTAACAACATACCTCAAAACGCAGTGATTTAAACCAATGCTCAGTTTATCACTTACACATTTGTGGTGAGAAATTTCATCAGTGCTCAGCTGACCAATTATTTTCTGCTTTGCATCAATTACTCAGTGGTAGTTAGCTGGTAAATTATGGCCATTGGCCAAATCTGTCTTACTGCCTGCTTTTTTTTTTATTTTTATTTTTTTGTCGGTCATGGGGCTTGAACTCTGGACTTGGATGCTGTCCCTGTGCTCTTCAGCTCAAGGCGAGCGCTCTACCGCTTGAGCCACAGAGCCACTTCCAAATAAAGTTTTATTGGTACACAGCCATGCTATTTCCTTTATATATCGCCCATGGTTGATTTTGTGTTACAATATTCAAGGTGAAGACTTGTGATGGAGATGTGCAAAGCCGAAATGATTTGCTATCTGTATCTTGGCAAGGCAGTTGGAAAACTGGGCCCTATAGAACTCAACTTAGTAGGCTCAGGACCTCTCCCTGGTATCTCTGTTGTGGTGATTCTGGGTAGAAAGACTTCTTACCTGATGGCTCATTGCTCCAATAGAGCATTCCAAGAGACAGGAAAAGGCAGCTGCTGGTCTCCTAAGTCTGAATACACAGGCCACTTCCACTGTATTTAGTCACAGCGGTCCCAGAGGCCCTCATGTTCAAGGAGAAGGAAGAGTTCTCCTCTTGGTGGCAGGAATGTCAAAGGACCTGAGGCCATTCTTAACTCTTCACAATTATTAATGTGCTCATGGTCTGAAAGGGAAGGGGAAGGGTGTTTTGAAGCTCTTTCTACTTCATTGGACTTCTTTGTGAGGAGGATGTGCCAGATGAGGAAGGCTCTGTCCTGCTTTGGACAACCCCAATGTTCCTGTTTGAGTTTGAGCTTTCTGGCATGCTGATCAGCCAGTGGAGAGTCTGTATTCTATTAATGCCAGATCCCTCCCGGTCCTCTTCCTTTCTTTACAATCAGTCTCTGGGGAGATAATGTAAAGTATGGAAATAAATATGTAAAGTATGGAAATAAACAGAATGTAAATTTTTAGGTCAGTGGTGTTACTTAGCTTGTGAAATGGGACAGAACCTGATTTTGTGGATGCAGCCCATCCACTATCCACCTTTGGTTTACTTACTCTACCATCCATCTTCCCACTCAACCATCCATCCATCTGCCCACCACCCACTTACCCATTCATCCTTCCACCTACCATCTGTCCCCCTACCACCCATCTATCCATCTTCTCACTCATCCTCTGTTCATCAACCCACCAATCCACCACCTGTCCAAACATCCATCCATCCATCCATCTACCTACCATTTATCCACCCACCACTCATCCATCTATCTTTCTACTCATCCATCTATTCATCACCTATCTATCCACCCATCCAACCCTTCCATCAGTCTGATGGATACATGGATATACAAATGGGGGATAGGTGAGCACGTAGATGAATAAATGGTGGGTGAGTCAATGAAAGGTTGGATGGATGAACTGACATTACATGGACAGGAGAATGAGTGCATACATGAATAGATGGATGGATGGTGGTATATTGATTGGTGGATGAACAGAGGGATGAGTGGAAAATGGATGAGTGGTAGGTGGATGGATGGATAGTTGAATGGATGGATGAGTAAGTGGAAAGATGAAAGAGTAGGATGGGTGGATGGATAGGTGATGAATAGATGGATGAGTAGAAAGATAGATGGATGGGTGGTGGGTGGGTGAATGGTAGGTAGATGGATGGATGGTTGGATGGGTGGTGAATTGGTGGGTTGATGAACAGAGGGATGAGTGAGAAGATGGACAGATGGGTGGGAGGGGGATAGGTAGTAGGTGGATGGATGAATGGGTAGGTGAGTGGTGGGCAGATGGATGGATGGGGAGACCCTCCCATCCACACACCACTTATCTACCCATCTACCTATTTCTGATGCTCTTCTGTGATGATTGCTAGTCTAAATGTAGATTAGTAAGACTGACCTTGGAAAGGGGTCCTGGGTGCTGCTAAAGTGTCCATTGCCCCAGCAGATGCGGGAGATGCGGCATGAGAACGTTGCCACCTGCCTGGGCTTCTTTGTGGCCCCTGGGGTCAATGCTCTGGTGCTAGAGCACTGTACTCGGGGCAGCCTGGAAGACCTGCTGAGGAACGAGGCCCTGCAGCTGGACTGGACCTTCAAGGCATCTCTGTTGCTGGATTTGATCCAAGTGAGCCTCCCATGGAGCTGAGGGGTGATGGATGGGACAGGGAGGAGAGATACGCTCAGCTTTTCCACTCTCTAATTGAAATATGAACAGCAAAAGAGGAAGTGAGGCAGAAAGGCCTTTGATGCCTGTGGGAATCCTGTGCTCCTTCTCACAGATCACAGATCCAACACTCCCCCTCTATGTCCACCCAGGGCATGCGGTATCTGCATCATCGACATTTCCCCCACGGCCGTCTCAAGTCTCGGAACTGTGTGGTGGATGGGCGTTTCGTGCTCAAGGTCACTGACCACGGTTACGCAGCACTCCTAGAGGCTCAGCGGTCTCCCTACCCCCAGCCAGCTCCAGAAGGTCAGCTTGGGGTGCGCAAGGGGCTGCCAGTTGGTTCTGAAGCCTCTGTTTAAACTGGTGTTGGTGAAACAGGGGATGAGGGACAGATCTTCAGTATGGTACGGTGAGCTTGAGCGGATGGCTTTTCTGCTCAGGAAGAACCTCAGGCCAAGGGAGAAGATGCCCCTCGGTCTCCTCAGGTACAGAGTGTGATGCAGCGTGGCTTTGCCCTGTGATTGCAGAGCTTCTGTGGACGGCTCCTGAGCTGCTGCGGAGGCCTGGGGGGCCCGGGCAAGGCACCCTCAAAGGGGATGTGTTCAGCATGGGCATTATCCTGCAGGAGGTGCTGACTCGAGGCCCACCCTACAGCTCCTCAGGGCTCTCAGCGGAAGGTACAGTGTCCTTGTCCCCCTGCTTGTCCTGTCCCTGGCGGGAGTCTCCAAGTAGCTGGGGAGCTCTGTAACGACCATTCGACCTGGGCCTGAAAAGAACCATAAGTAAAGTTTGTGGGCCATCAGCCAAAGGTCAGCTCCGATTTGCCTAAAGATGTTGAGTGAAGCCCTTTTAGCTCTAAGCCTCAGTTTCCTCATCTGTAAAATAGGGAGCACAAAATGCCTGCCTTGTAGAGTGACTGTGTGCACATCTTTTTTACTTGAGACAAAGAACCTGGCAAAGTCCCTTTATTGTTTACAAACATCATTCTGGGTAGTTTTAAGAGTGGAATAACGGGGAATCCCCTAATGATAGTTCGAGATCTGGGTGCATAGGGTCCTTTGTAGCTTCTAAAGCATGTTCATATGTTATACTCCTCCCTCCCCAGCCCCAGAAGGTGGGAGCCACCTCTTCAGAGATGAGTTAACTGCATGAGAGGCAGGGAGTTCCCAGGAGGGAGGGGGCTAGGATCTGGACTGAGGTCCTCTCTTTCTAGTGTGGTGTTCTTAACCTAAAATTCCTTGAAACCATCCTGGCTCACTTCATCCCAGAGCCCACCAGGTCCACAGGGCTGAGTGAGCAGCTCCAATGAAGGGCAAAGATGTGGATCAAGTCCCTGGCCTGGGTTTCCCATAGCAGGGGGATACTCACACATCAGGATCCATTTTAATGTCAAAAAGTCTGGAGTCTCACATGCTACTATTCAACTTCTCCTGTTCATGGATGACAAAAATCTCAATGACACTTTGAAATGGATTTGTACTTTATTTGTCCCAAACTGTCTGGCTGGTTTGGGGGGTAGGGATAGCTGTAGGCATGTGGGCGATTAGTTAGAGAGTCCATCTGCATGCTCTTTATTTTGAGTACATGCAGCTTCCCTGAGCCTGGGGCCTATGGCCTGGGGTTCTGATGCCTGCAGGCCTTGGACACCCTGGGCAAGCAGGCTGAAAATGAGGCCCAGTCCTGATGGCTGTATTTTACCAGCTCTACTTGGATGGTGGTGACATGAAGTACTCCTACAGACTTTCAATTTCCCTATTTTTTTTTTTTTTGGTGCTGTTCCAGGAGTTTGAACTCAGGGTCTGGGCACTGTCCCTGAACTTCTTTTTTTTTGGTCCAGTCGTGGGGCCTGAACTCTGGGCTTGGACGCTGTCCCTCAGCTCTTCAGCTCAAGGCTAGTGCTCTAACCACTTGAGCCACAGCACCACTTCCGGCTTTTTTTTTCTTTTTGCTTATGTGGTGCTGAGGAATCGAACCCAGGGCCTCGAGCATGCAAGGCAAGCGCTCTACCACTGAGCCACCTTCCCAGCCCTGTCCCTGAACTTCTTTTGCTCAAGGCTAGCACTTCACCACCTGAGCCACAGAACCAATTCTGACTTTTTTGGTAGATTTTTGGAGATAAGAGTCTCACTGACTTTCCTACCCAGGTTGGCTTCAAACTGTGATCCTCAGATCTCAGCCTCCTCAGTAGCTAGGAATACAGGCATAAGCCACTGACATGGGGGTGATGCCTCCTTTGCTATCCCAATAAGAAGGCCAAGGAAGGGATGAAAGGGTGACTGAAATCCAGATGCTTCTCCTCTGCGGCCACAAGGCTCCCATTCCCACGAGAGTAGGTGAACCTGCTATGCTTCACGAGTCAACAGGCAGGTGATACTAGCTGTGCACTTTATAGAGGAAGAAATTGAGAGGTAAAATAAACCATCACAATGCTAATGAAGCTTAGAAGCCCCATACTGGTCCTCTGCTTCCAGGGCCTGCGCTTGGTGCCCAGCCTTTCTTCCCAGTTGCCTCGAGGCTCTTTGCACTCTCCCATATCCCCCACAGCTTCCAGAGGCAGGCCTCATTTCCATCCATTGTTGGGTGGAGAGTCTTTGGTGATGGCTAGTGATCGAGTCAGATGAGAACACCTGAGGGCCTGGCAGTGGCTTTGTTGGGTGGTCTTTACATAGAGAAGGGATGGATGGGGACAGCTATGGTGGGATTGTGTGAGAGTGACCATCGCGGGGATGGGAAGGAGCAGTCTTGAGAGTGTGGCCCCAGACCAGGTGGCAGGGATAGTGGCAAAAGCCAGGGAATCAGGGCTTCATGCTCACCAGCGGGTGTTGCTGGCAATGGAACCCCAGCAATGGAGAACAACTTGCCTTGCATCATTCCCTCCTCCCAGCACCCCTCTCTCATGAAGGCAAAATGTTGAGCTCATTTACAGATGGGGAGACTGAGAGGTCACCATCTTCCCTACTATCTCAAAGCAAGATGGTGACAGAGCCAGAATTCAAACCCAGCACTTGGAGCTTCTGGCCTGAGATCCATTCCAGGGCTCTTATGTGGTAGGGCAGACCTGGGAAGGCAGGGAGGTATGTGCATCAGACAGCCATGGGACCTAGAACATCCTCAGGGCTGATCCACACCACTTTAGGCCTCCCTTAACCTCCCTCAAAGCCCCTCCCATGAGCCCTTGGGGTTTGTTGCAGAAATCATCCGGAAGGTGGTGTCTTCCTCACCTCTCTACCGGCCACTAGTATCCCCTGACCATGGACCCCCTGAGTGCATCTGGCTGATGAAGGAGTGCTGGGAGGAGGCTCCAGATGACAGACCAAGCCTGGACCAGATCTACAGCCAGGTCAGCATTCCCAGAGGAACCTATCTATGGACCTTGCCTGGCCAGATGCCTGGCCACCCTGTGCCTAGAGCCTGGAAATGCCATGCAGCCAGGGGGCATGTTAGTGGCAATGGAAACAGCACCGCTTCCCAAGTCAGGGGAGAGGGGCAGATGAGAGGAGCCATGGAGTCCTCCATTATGTCTTGGGATTGCAGCAGGTAGAGCGAGTTAAGTCCACATGAGTCCTGGGGTCTGGGCCTGACTGAGCATGCCAACTCCCTTAGGACCAGTCTACATCTTCAACTCGCTTTTTCACCTTTCACTTCCTGACCACCACAGTGACAGCTTGCCAAGGTGAGGTTTAGTGAGGTCTAGGCTGGACCAGGCATCCAGAAAGACCTTATCTCAAAAATGACAAATGCAAAAAGGTGTCTGGGGCATGGTTCAAGTGGTAGAGTACCTGCCCAGCAAGTGGGAGGGTTGGAGTTCAAACCCCAGTACCACCACCAAAAACAAAGTAGTTCTTTGAGAAGAAGGATAGGAGAAAGAGAACTACCTTCGAAGTTAAAGGCCTGGGTGTGCAAGCCAAAGCAATCTGACAAAAAGGTGAGTATGGGGAAGGTAGAAAATATTTGCAGGTTCCGTAATTGTACTTCAAAGCACTCTAAGGGGAACAATGGAAAAAGCATTCCAAATGATAACATCACTTTAAGCATGGTTGAAGATAAAATTAATATGTGAATGTCTTCAGGTTGTAAAGCAGTTACAACTGTCAGCTGACAAGTAATTTGTTTCTTCAATTATAAAATGGATTCTTGGCACAGAAGTGTCCTTGCTGGTATCTTAAGCACCACTCTTATCTACCCTGGCTGACTATTATAGCTTGTGTCTCTGATTTTGATGGCCAATACGAGGTACACATACTTTGGCCTTAGACATACATTCATGCCTTGCAGACTTTTTTTTTCCTTTTTGTTCTAGTCCTGGAGCTTGAACTCAAATCCTCATGTTCTTGCTCAGCTTGCTTGCTCACAGCTGCTACTCTACCACCTAAACGATGCCTCTAGCCCACTTTTTGCTGGTTATTTTGGAGATTCTCCTCAGGATTGTCATTGAACTGTTATCCTTTGGATCTTATTCTTCAGAGCAGCTTGAATTTTGGGTGTGAGCCACCAGCACTTGGCATTGCTAGTTATTTTGGCAATATGATTCCATTGACTTTTCTGCCTAGGGCTGGTTTTGAGCTGTGATCTTCTGGAGCCACTGGCCCTCTGTCCCTTGCAGACTTTTTGAAAGAAGTGGTATTGGTGGAGTTTGGATGTGCACACTCACATCATGCATACAAATACACATACATTGCAGCTGCTGGACTTAGCTAACAATAGACCCCCCCCACACACACACTTTGTCGATCACTGATCTACTTCTACTGGCTGTTCTTTGGGAAGGTTCTAGTAAGTCTCCTTAGGAAGCTTGGTGCCACATTTCCGACAAAGTCGTCCTTGAAGGTGCAACTTATGAACACACAGAATCCTCAGAGGAAGGCTGGAACTTGTCTTTGATTGGCCTTAGCAGTTAGCTTAAAGCTCTGGTGCCTGATTCACTCTGCAGATTGTGTAATCTGTACTTCCCTGTTTGTTTTGTTGCTAGGAAGTTTATCTCTAAAACAGTGACCAATTTCTAACAAACCCCATTCTTGGATTAACTTAAAAAAATCTTTCCTTTAATTTTCTGTGTGTGTGTGTGTGTGTGTGTGTGTGTGAACTCAAGGCCAGAGTGTTCTCCCTTAGCTTTTTCCGCTCAAGACTAGTGCTCTGCCACTTGAAACAGCTCCATTTTCAGGTTTTTACTGGTTCATTAGGGAGAAGAGTTTCATGGACTTTTCTGCCCTGGCTGGCTTTGAACTGTGATCCTCAGATCTTAGCCTTCAGAATAGTTAGGATTATAAGCATGAGCCACCAGTGTCCAGCATTGTCTCTTTTGATTTAAACAGATTTATCTATTTAGTGGGTCAAAATAGCAATATATTATACAAAATATGTAAATATTATATATTTACTTTCTAGGTATATATAAAATAATTAAAATAAAAAATATAGTATATAAATATATAAAAATAAAAAATAAAATATACAGTATAAATAGATATAAACATATTAATATACTATATTACATATAAACTTTCTAGTTGTCCATCTACTGATCATCTACCTCTCATATTCACCCACCCATCCATCTGCCTGTCTGTGTATCTGTCTGTCTATCTACACAGGAGTGCCTGTGTAAGTTGTTGCGAAGCCCTTTGCAATGAGATTGTTTGTTAATGGTAATGCTCTGGTTTGCTGGTTTGCTGGACTAAGGCTCTTTTGCAAAGGCTCCTCTTCTTGCCTGCCTCACACACTGAATTAACCCTGTTTCCCTTCCAGCCCTCTGCATCTTTCCTTTCTTACATATCTTCCACTGCCATCCATCTCCTCCAGGCAGGAACTCTGCTGAGCTCCTGTGGTCCCAGAATTCCTAGCTGACCTTCATGGATGAATTGGGATTCTTTTTTTCCATCCCCAGTTCAAAAGTGTCAACCAAGGTAAAAAGAGCAGCGTTGTTGACTCCATGCTGAGGATGCTGGAGAAGTACTCCCAGAACCTGGAGGACCTGGTCCAGGAGAGGACAGAGGAGCTGGAGCTGGAGAGGCGGAAGACGGAGAGGCTGTTATCACAGATGCTCCCACCGTGAGTGGCCTTGGGGCTGCCAGGGGTCTCCAGCAGGGGCCTGGAACTCAGCAGAGAATCTGGACTCCATCCAATCACTGCTGTTCATTTACCTAATACCCTCTCTTTTCTTCTCTTTTTTTTTTGATTTGCATTTCTTTTTTTTTTATTGTGAAAATACTGTACAGAGGGGTTACAATTACATGGGCAAGATAATGGGTACATTTCTTATCAAGCATTGTAGCCTCCTCCTTTGTTTCCCCTTCCCATCCCTTCCCATCCTCCCCCCCCCACCCCCTGCCCCTTCTCTGTCTTTCTTTTTGGTGGTGAGGAATTGGCTCAGGGCCTCACACTTGCTAGGCAGGCACTCTACCATACAAGGCATGCTTCCAAGTCCCCTTTGCCTTTGCTTTCTCTCTTCTTTCTTCCTTTCCCTTCCCTTCCTTTCTTCCCCTCCCCCTTTCTCCCTCCTTCCCTCCCTCCCTTTCTTCCTTCCTTCTTTCCCTCCTTCCTTCTTTTTTTTAGCCTTTAAAATTTCATGTTTATTCATATTTTTCAAAATATATGTACATTAAAAAAGGAAGATTTACAACAGGAAAGATTGCTTTAACATGCAACACAAATTCCAATGAACTCATGATGGGATCACACATGATTATGATTTAATTCAAGCCAATTTTCTCAAGTCCATTTCCCAGCCACACTTAACGCTGCAAAAGGATCCCAGGAGACAATGCAAGTGGAATGAATGTAAAACAAACACCTTTTGTCTCTGGTGGCACTCAAGGGGTCAGAAGATGTACACCAAAAAGTTTAAGACAATTAAAATGTCAAGTGCCACAGGGTAGATATATGATTTCTCAAATAGAAAGCTAGTGCTATTTAACACAACTTCACAATACTGAAACAAATACCCTCCTTCCTTCTTATGCCAGTACCTCTTGTATTTAAGGCTGGAGTTCTACCACTGGAGCCACGGATCCATTTTTTTGCTAGTTAATTGGAGATAAAAGTCTTGAATTTGTCTGTCTGGGATGGCTTCAAAACATGATTCTCAGATCTCAGTTTGTTGAGTAACTAGGATTACAGGCACGAGCCACTGGCACCTGGCTTGCCCTGGTTATTTTTGAGGTTGAATCTTGGTTTAAGCTTGGGCCAGCCTGGGCTTTGATCCTCCTACTTGTGATTCCCCATGTCTCTGGGGATGACAGCCATGTACCAGAGCACCCAGACATTGTGCTTTCCTTGAAGCTGGGATAACAGGTACACATGGCCACATCCAGGCATTGGTTGAGTTTTTTTGGTGTGTGTGTGTGTGTTTTGGTTGGTCATGTGCCTTGAACTCTGGGCTCAGGCACTGTCCCTCAGCTCTTCAGCTCAAAGCTAGTGCTCTACCACTTGAGCCACAGCGCCACTTCTGGTTTTCTTGTAGTTAATTGGAGATAAGAGTCTCATGGATCTTCCCACCCAGGCTGACTTTGAACCGTGATCCACAGCCTCCTGATGTCAGCCTCCTGAGTAGCTAGGATTACAGATGTGAGGAACCGGCACCTGGTACAGTCATTGGTTGAGATGAAGTGTCAAGAACTTCTATGCTTGAGCTGTCCTCAAATCTTGATCCCCTGATTGCTGCTTCCAAAGTAGCTAGGATTCCAGGCATGAGCCATAGCACCCAGCCCTGTCCAGCGTATGGCCCTGTGCTATGTGCAAAGTACTGTCCTGAGCACACCAGTGTTGAGTTTCTGCTTTCCCCTGGGAGCAAGGAAGGGGCACAGCACTTCCATGTCACATGTCTCCTGACAAGGAGAATGTTAGCTCCCGCAGCAGCAGATCTGACCCAGATCTCCCTGTGCTCCACTCAGGACTTCCTCCCACACCTCCCGTCCAGACCTCCAAACTGTAATAAAGGGTCTCCCTACTTGTCTCTTCCATCCCTTCAGGCCTGTAGCTGAAGCTCTGAAAATGGGGGCCACTGTAGAACCGGAGTACTTTGACCAGGTTACCATATACTTCAGCGACATTGTGGGGTTCACCACGATCTCAGCCCTGAGTGAGCCCATCGAGGTGGTGGGTTTACTCAATGATCTCTACACGTTGTTTGACGCCATCCTGGGCAGCCATGACGTGTATAAGGTGAGGATAGCAGGTGAGGGGCCTTGGGTCTTTCTCTTTATTATTGCAAGTAGCAAATTTATTTCTGTTCACCCATTTTGTATCAGTTAGGTATTGCTATGTAACAAAGAAGCCCACAGTCCAGTGGTGTGAAATGCTAAGCATCTTTTACAACCCTAAGAGTCAGGTGGAAGTTTCTCCTTGGCTCACTCATATCTGTGAGCAGCCATGTTTGTGGTGGGCAATTGTATTTGAGGTAGGCGGCTCTGTGACCTGAGCTGGGTTCTTCATATCTCGGGAGCCTTGGCTAGATCAACTCAGTTTCTGGCCCACACAGTCTCTCATCTCCTAGCTAGTCTTGGGGTGTTTACACCCCAAGAGGGGGAGGCCAGTGACACAATGCCCTCTTGGGTTCTAACTTTGGATTGAGCACACTGCTATAGCTGACATACTCTATGGGTCAGAGCAAAAGTCCCATCAAAGTCCACAAAGTGAGGAAGAAAGCTGTCCTTGCTGGCTTGTGGATGCAAAGAGGGATGAACAGTGTGGTCATGTTGTGTGTGTGTGTGTGCTTCTTGATCACAGTATTCACTTGTTCATTGTCCATCTTTCTGTCTCTTTAACACTCTTATGGTCAAGCCCTCTGTGTCTGGCCCATGATTCAGCTCAGGTCCCCACCCTGAAGGAGTTTTCAGTCCAGTAGAGAAGAGTTGATGACAGCCACACATACAGGGACTCTCAGGGAAGGCTGAGCCCCTGCCAGTGAGGAACACACAGGTGGTGGGAGGTGCCTCTCTTTGGTGTTGAAGAGAAGGGACATCCCCAGCCCTCTCCTCTCCATTACTTGCTGGGTGCTGTCTGTGTACCAGATGCTGGTATTAAGTGCTTTATGCATATGGGCCCATTTTAATCAGCATGGCATGAACTCATGAGCTGGGAACCAGCATCTCTCTCTTACAGATGGGAAACGTGAGGCAGGAAGGTGAAGTGACTTATGGTGACATATTTTGAAGCGGAGATCTGAACTTGGGTGTTGGATCTCAAAGCTTTTCATCAGGAAAGTTCAGCATCCATGTGATTTTCCCCCCACTTTTCACATACTGTTCCCTTCTCCTGGAACACCACCCTCCCTCTGGTCCATCGGCCTCTCCTGGCTCCCCACCATCTCTCGGGGCTCAGGTCTGATCTCTTGGATCCCAGACCTGGCGAGGTGTTCTGTGTGATGCTTTCCTAACACGCTTGGTCAACGCTTTGCAGTTCTATCCTGAGCCAATCTGTGCTAGCCCTTGACAGTGCCCAACACATAGTGGGTCCTCAGGGAATGGATGTAGACTGAGTGAGGAAGACCCCAAGGTCCAGAGAGGGAAGTGGACCACATGAGGTCACACAGCTGGGAGACAGCACAGCCAGAACAGGAAATCACAACATCTAGAGGATTCTATAAGTTCTCTCTCTATGACAGCAGCCACACTGGCCCTCAGAGACCTAAGCCACTGATACTCAAGGCTGCAGCCTCCCTCCTATTCTCTGCTTAAGACTCTACTTGGGTCCAGGTTCTAAGAAGCATCTCACAGACTGGCTGTCTTCCCACTCTTCTTCCCCCACCCTGAGTCTTCATGGCTGTTCCTGTCTCTCCCCCCGAGGCCCAGGCAGAGATTCTTCACCCTCCTCACTGATCTCCATGGCTTTGATATACCCTGAGTCACCCCTGGCCCATCCCTTTCTCCTCTGCTAATCTTTTCTCACACATGTGTCCCCCAGCTCTGAATCACACACTCCACTCTGCTCTGTACTCTGGCCAAGAGGCCTGCTTCTCTCTGGCAGAAGGAAATGAAATTGAACAAGGCCCGCACCCCCCTCCAGATGTGGGCACGAGAGGCCTCATCCCTATGATGTGTGATGTGTCTCTCATCACTCACACCATCCACCTCGGTTTCCCCTCCATCCCCCACAGGGTCTGGTTACCGCTCTTTAATCCAGCCTGGGTTGGGAGGCAGCCAGGCTACATTTCCTGGTTCTGCCGAGATCTGGGATTCCTCCTGGAAGGCCTCATTGCTGAGTGAGCACTTCTAGAGACAGAGCTCAGGGTTCACAAGCAGCTACTTGGCCTGAGCCTGAGGCCTGAGCAGTTATGGTTCCATCTGCCCCTGGGCAAGCTGCCTCTCTGTGCCTGAAGCTCTTGTAAGTCATGTATAGAAGGGCCCATGGTGTAGTTTGGCTTGGCTGATCAAGAAAGGAGCTGCTGGGCTCCAGTGGCTCATACCTGTTATCCTAGCTCTTCAGGAGGCTGAGATCTAAGGACTGTGGCTTGAAGCCAGCCTGAGCAAGGGAAACTTTGAGACTCTTATCTCCCATTAACCACCTAAAAGCCATTTGTGGAGCTGTGGCTTAAGTGGTAGAGCACCAGCCTTGAGTCAAAAAGTTCAGGTACAACATCCAGGCTCTGAGTTCAGGCCCCAGGATTGGCACCCCTCTCCCCCAAAACAGAATTAGGGTAAGTGCAGTCGACCATGCAGACACCAACAGAGGAGTTCCTGCCCCTTGCCTTTGAAGTACCAGAGGGACGTGGCTTCTTAGGCCCTCAGTGTCCCCACAGATTAGCTTAGCTGGATGATTTGACCCTTTTTAATGCCCCTCCAATGGATAGCTTATTATCTGCTCTACAATGAGGACAGTAGAAAGTATATCCTGGGGCCCTTGAGGCTGGCCTGGGAGCTTATGAGCAGCACCCACCCCACAAAGCTGGCCAGAATAAGGTGTGGGTTAGAGTCTCTTCAAATGGGGAGGTTCTGAGGGCTTATGGCCACAGTGGCTTCTGTGTCCCCAGCTTCTCCCTGGCTCTTCTCCATCTTCCTCTCCATGCATCCCACAGGAGGTGAAGGGAAGCTGGGGTTGCCAAGGTGAGCTGCTCTGCCAGGCAGAGCTCTGGCTGCTCAAGAGCCTACTTTCTTCTCTATTGGAAATCATCAGGGTTTGAAACATGGCTGGGGGTGGGGCATCTGGTCTATATGTGTGCTCTTCAGGCTAGGCCCTGATGTGCAGCTGTGGTCTCTTGCAGATGGCTCTCTGGGAGCTTGTGTCCCCTGCTTGGGGACACAAAATGCCTGGTCACCTATGATCAGACAGAGGCCACCTGACTGAAAAGTGCAGCTCCAATCAGTGCAGAAGCACCTGCTTGTGGCGGCACCATATGCTAGAGACGCATGGGATGGGGCTGGGATTGCTGGGAGGTGTGGCTGGAGGTAGGTGTGGGCAGGAAGGAGTGTATGCTCCCATGTGAAGTGTGTGGCCTGGGGATTCCAGGTGGAGACCATTGGCGATGCCTACATGGTAGCATCGGGGCTGCCTTGGCGCAACGGGAGGCGGCACGCAGGTGAGGTCGCCAACATGGCCCTGGACATCCTCAGCTCTGCAGGTGACTTCCGGATGAGGCATGTGCCAGACATGCCCATTCTCATCAGGGCTGGTCTGCACTCAGGTATGGCTGGGGCCTCATCATGATGCCCAGGCACAAACTAGTTTTCCTAGGCCACGAAACCTTTGTTTCACTTCCTTTCTATTATTTCTGTGTGTGTATGTGTGTGTGCGTGCGCGCACACATGTGCGTGCATGCATGCACATGTGCATAGACTAGTCCTGGGGCTTGAACTCAGGGGCCTGGGTGTGTCTCTGAGCTTATTTGCTCATGGATAAGCACTCGGCTGCTTGAGCCACAGTTCCACTTCTGGCCTTTTGGTGGTTAGTTGGAGATATGAGTTTCATGGACTTTCCTGCCCAGGCTGGCTTTGAACTGTGAGCCCCAAATCTCAGCCTCTTGAGTAGCTAGGATTACAAGTGTGAGCCATTGGTGCTTGGCTTTTCTATTATCTTAAGGGTGTAATATGTTATAAACCCATATTTCCAAGATGCTTACATTCAAATCTTTCTGGTTTTTTTTCATGGTGGGGGAGGATTTTCTTCTCCATATAATTCCACATAGAGGAGCAGATAGTCTGACAGAGGAGACAGCACAAGTTTCCAGTGTCATCCAGAGTCCAATGTGGCTGTGGGAAAGACTCCAGAGTCTCAATGTACCCTTCCCATGCCCCCCCCCCACTCGCCCTGCTCTGTGGCTCCTATAGGATCATGTCCACAATGCCTGTACCTTGTAGACCCTCACTAACCTCTCTAACTCTCCTCCCACCACTTTTCCTCTCCTCCCTCTCCATCTCTACTTAGCTGCATTTCCCAAAGGCTTCCACACCTTTGCACCTGCTGTTCCTTGCCTACTCATTCGCTAATCCTTCCAGACAGCTCAGGCCATTGCTTCCTCCTACAAGTCCCCCTTTCTGGGTTTGGGGTCTTCTCCTGAGCTGTCATAGGCTCTCCATTATCCCAGCATTGATTGAAAGAAACATGCCCTTCCTATGGGCTGATTGCCTACTCAAGAGCCGGAGCAGGCTTTCATTTGTCTGAGTCCTCCTTTCCCACCCCAGTCCAGAGCTGAGCATGCGCGTTGACTCTTCTCTTGGAGCTGTTGGAAACTTCAGCCTTATCCTCACCCTGGCTGCTGCCAGGACATGCAGAGAGGAATAGTGGGGGGGGGGGTGGAGGGGACCTGCTAGAGCTCACCAAGCACATTTGGGGTTTCAGGGCCCTGTGTGGCGGGCGTTGTAGGTCTCACCATGCCTCGGTATTGCCTCTTCGGTGACACTGTCAACACTGCCTCCAGGATGGAGTCCACAGGGCTACGTGAGTATCTCTTTCTTCTCTCCTGCCCAGGAAGGACTCATAGCCGGGCTATTTGAAACAGTGCCTAGTCACCACCTCACCACCTGGTGGCAGTGTGTCTTAGGCAGCCATCTAAGAGAGATGGTATGTCCTTTGAGCTTTCCACAGGACTTCTGTGATCCGAGGAATTAGTGGAGAAAATAATGACTGGCTCAAGAGTGGGAAAATGGATCCTGGCCCAGGCTCTGCAATAGCTTGTCTAGTGTTGAGCACGGTGCTCTTCCTGTAGGTCCCATTGTGTAACAGAGACCCATTCCACATTGGGCTTTCTCTTGCTTGTACCCCAAGTTCCATGATGCAGGACAACTAAACACTACAATGTTAGCACCTCAACACTTTAGACCCTTGTAGGAGCAGGGATTATTCTAAAAGTCTTGCTTAGAGCAGCCTCAAGATCACTGTTGTTTCTGGCTAAGTTGTTCAGTGCACACACTGAACAAACAGACTGGGTGATCTCCCCCCCCCCCAGGGAGTCCTGCTCTTAAAAGAAAAAAGAAATGGCTTGTTTTCTCTGGTGTGGCCTTAATAGAGTTCCCTCCGAGCAAAAATTAGTGTAGGGATTCTGGCTCCCTTTGACTTCTACTTAACACTTATTCTATACAATTTGGTTTTCTTTGGGGCCTCTTATAGTGACCAGCTATTGAAAGAAGGACAAGAGAGCAGAGGGAGGTTATTGCGCATGTCAGTATTGTGACTGGTTTTGTGTCACTAATTTTATTGAATGCTGTGGGCAGGTGGTAACTTATTTCTCCCTTCGCAGCATACAGAATTCACGTCAGCCGAAGCACTGTCCAAGCCCTGCTCAGCCTCGACGAAGGCTACAAAATTGATGTCAGGGGTCAGACCGAGCTAAAGGTGAGAGAATTTCCTGGTTCCCAGAGTCCAGTTTTGGGGCACCCCCTCTTTGTTTGATGCCATTACTGGAGCTTGAACTTAGGGCTTTGCACTCCCATTTGATCTTTTTGCTCAAGACTGGTGCTCTATCACTTAAGCCACAGCTCCACTTCTGGCTTTTAGCTGGTTAACTGGAGATGAATATAGACTTTTCTGCCTAGATGCACTTTGACCCTCAATCCTCAGATTTTAGTCTCTTGAGTATCTAGGATCACAGGCATGAGCCATGGCACCCAGCTCTATTCCCAGTTCTAGGCGGGAAGGTTTACAGTGGAGAGAAACCTTTCAACATCTACCTTCCTGTCGGTTGCAGGGGAAGGGTGTAGAGGAGACCTACTGGCTGGTGGGGAAGGTGGGCTTCCACAGACCTCTGCCCACACCTCTGCACATCACACCTGGGTGAGTGAGGGCGATGCTCAGACTCTTTGGTGTTTGGTTTGCTATGTGTCAGTTTTATAAACAGTATTACTTGCCTAGTGTGGAATACAGAATCCTTCAGTGTCTAGCAGCCACTACCTTTCTGCTGATGGTGACAAGACTGGACCTCAACACAGCCCCTGTTGGCCCCGACATGACCTCTAACTTTATCACTTGAGCTCAGCTCACTGTCCTGAGTATCATATTGTTACTGCATCTTTGTCACCTTGAAATTTCCACAGATGTGGAAATTTTAGATGTAAAGGTCTTCCTTTTTTCCCTTGATAGCTCCAGAATCTGAACTTGGGGCTTTGTGTTCACTTGGTTTGCTTGCTCAGCTGGTATTTAGCCACTTAAGTCATGCCTCCAGATCAGCTTTTTGCTGATTCACTGCAAATGGAGTCTCTCAGACTTTTCTGCCAGCTTTGAACTATGACCCTCCAGATCTAAGCATCTTGAGTAGCTAAGATAACAGACATGAGTCACTGGTGACTAGCTAAGGCACTCACCTTTTAAAGGTCATGGAGTAGAATTTCAAGAGCTTGCTTGCCTAGAAATGTGCCTTCTACCATTATCTTTTAGGACCCCTTCATTGAGGGCCTCAAGGGAGAACTAATATTTTTACCCCAATGTGCTGTTGCTCACTCCCTTCCCCTGCCTCAATCTGTGAGAGGTCTACAGAAGGCTAAAAAGGTAAAGCTAAGGAGGTCTCCAGAACCACAGCGGTCAACAGGCTTGTTCCAGCATGAAGGATGGGCTGAGCTAAGCCCTTTCGGGTCCTGTGGCATGACCACTGCAGAGTTCCAGCCAGAGCCCAGGCTTGTCTCCCCGCCCAGAGTTTTCCCTTCAGTAGGACTTCTGATTGGCTACTTGTCACTCTTCCAGAGCTGCCCTCCCCTTCCTGTTGTGGGGGTCTCCACTCCAATGCTGCCTCAGCAGAGGGGGCTCTGGTCATACACTCTGGAGCCTTGCCATCTCCCTCCAGCCCATTCTCAGCATGCTAGTCTCCATCACATCAGTTGCCACCTGCTGCTTCTTACTGACATGTGTACAGATCTTTCCCAGCCCTGTAAGCTCCTGAATGATGGATGCACCAAGCACATCCACCCATTGGTGCCCATGCCTAGGCGATGTGAGCTCTGGACACCAGCCCTCCTCCTGCTCTGTCCGTGCAGGACCTACAAGTGCAGCTCCCTGCCTCCCCCAGGCCTGGCCACCCTGCCCTGGGACTGGGAACCTGGGAGTCTGGCAGCCATTTATCATTCCAAGCTCTCTCAGCTGATGACTTTTCCACTCCTAAACAGAAACTTTAGAAAGTGCCAGAGATGTTTTCATCTTCTGGCTCAGGGAAGGAGGGGAGTGGAGATTAGTTGCAGAGAGCATCACTCAGTTGGGAAGCCCTCCAGCCTGTCCCCCTCCCCCAGGCAGGCAGAGGAGACTCTACTTAAAACCTGCATGCACATATGTATACACAAAGCACATATCCATATAACACCTGCATGCATGCATATACATGGCATCATGTGCACATGCATAAAATATAACACATGTATACACTTACAGCACATATGCACACAAACATGTGCCCGTGGGTGTACATATATGCATTCATGCACATAGACATAAGATTGCATTCATGCACACATGCAGTACACATGTATATACACAGAAATGTGCACTTATCCAGACAATATGCACATAAATACTATGCGCATGAATGTACATAAGGACAAGTATGTGCACAAATGCATGCAATACACATACATGCACATGTACAGGACACGAACATACATGTGCGCTCAGCATACACATTAGCACGTGCATACCATGTATGCATAAATATGCATAAAAGCCACACATATACATAAACTTGTGCAAACATGAAGCACACAAATACATTCACATATGCATACATGTTCAGATGAACAATGCACATATACAAACATACACAAGTTCACAGATGTGTACACAACATACAGGAAAATACACATGCACATAACATACAGAAACTCATGCAGGGCCTCTGAAGGGGGCACTACAGGCCCAGACCTTTGCTCTAGGTGGCTGATTCTCTCCGTCCCTGCGATCCTGGGGCTTAAACTCAGGGCCTGAGCTTTGTGCTTAAGGTTAGCACTCTGCCACTTGAGCCATAGCTCCACTTCTGGCTCTGCTTTGTGCTTAAGGTTAGCACTCTGCCACTTGAGCCATAGCTCCACTTCTGGCTCTTTCCTTCCTTCCTTTTTTCCTTCTTTCCTTCCTTCTTTCCTTTTTTCCTTCTTTCCTTTCTTGCTTTCTTTTTGTGTGAGTTTGTGTGTGTGGTTAATTGGAGATAAGAGACTTTCCTGCCCAGGCTGGCTTCCAACCAAGATCCTCAGATCTCAGCCTCCTGGGAAACTAGGATTACAGGTATGAGCCACTAGCATTTGTAATTCTTGTTTCTTCTTTTATCCTTAGAGACCGCTGGCAGGACCTCATAAACCAAGAAATCAGGGTGGCTTTTGCCAAAGCCCGCCAGGCATCAGCTGGGCCTGGTTGCCAAGGGGAGGAGAGGGCCAGGCCCTGAGGAGAGGAGCAGCAGGCTGGTGACCAAGGCAAACAGGACTCTAGAGCTAACCCCACCCTGTTCCACTTCCAGCAGAGGGCTTTCCCCTGCCAGCCTTGGTGACCCACTGAATGCTCATTAGTAAATGCCCAGCAGCGATTCCTGGGTGTGTACATTCCTGTATGGACCCTAGTGGTAATTTTGTCTCAATACAAAAGCAGTAAAACTAAAAATAATCTTTCATATTCTTACAATGTTTCATTCTAGAAACATTTGACTCAGAATACTCATTAGTATGAGCTCATGTGGAGGGTCTCTGTCCCCACTACACAGTGGAGGGGCTGAAGTCATCATGTGGCACAGCTGGTCTGGCAACAGCAGGCTGGGGGCATGGATCAATCAGGCAAGTGAGGACTCTGGTACACCTGTGGCACATGCTGGCATCACAGCATCCTCTGGATGCCACGGGGCATCTCTAAGGACACCAAGGGGATTGATTCCAGAAGCTTCTGATACAAAGCCAGCGCGATCTGACTCCTTTCCTTCAGCCAGCCCTGCTGCCTCTGTGTTGAGCACTGGGCTTGGAGGCCAGCCTTGGGCCCTAGGATCTCCACGGTGGGATGAAGGAGGTAGGAACTGAACATTCCTTGACTCGCAGGAAAATGGGGACTTCTATCTTCTAGAAGAACACTAAACAAAACCCATGACCAATTCGTGAAACTAGCTTCTTTATCAGAAACTGCTCCCCAACTCTGAGTAATTGCTGTGCTGTGGACTGATTTCAGGCACACATGAAATTAATTTCCCAGCTAAGAGGAAAGAGTACTGAGGTGGGGAGGGGGAGGGGCAGGAGGGCAGGTTAAGCCCTAAACAAACTCTTTCTTCAAAAGACCCCTAGGGAGCCTGATACCCAACTTGGAACTGGGGGTCATTAGGAAAATGTTCTGCCTGAGGGCTGCCATGGCCAGACTTTGGGATACTTGTGTGTGTGTGTGTGTGTGTGTGTGTGTGTGTGTAAGAGAGAGAGAGAGAGACAGAAAGACAGACAGACAGACAGAGACAGAGAGACAGAGACAGCAATAGAGAGACAAAGCCAAGGACACAGAGCCAGGGACACAGAGAGAGTGACAGACATGGGAGGAATGTAAAGGACAGGGGACAATGTTGATCTTGCTTTGGGAGATGTCCCATGCCTAGCTTCCCTGTACATTTTTCCAATTTGTACCTTTCCCGCTATCTGAGGATCCCCTTCTATAACCTTTGCCATTAGCTAGGGTGAAGGAGACAGGCAGCATCCACAGAAGCCTGCAACACGCCTGCCTGACAGGCTTCTGCCTCCATCCTTTTCCTCTTCTCTGTGCTAGTGGTGGGCTAGGCACATGCCAGGAACAGAGTGGTCGCTCTCTCAATCCTGCCAGCAATTACTGCTCACTTCACACATGGACTGGAGGCTGGAAGGGGTGCCTTGTCCCTGCCAGTGCATCTGCCTCTTGATCTGAAGTGGTGACACTGAGCTACAAGAGCCCAGAGAAATAGCAATGATACCGGAAAGGCTCCCTGGGAAATAGCCTTAGGGACATACAGCTTTCTCTTCTGCAGAGTAGGGGTGAGGCTGGGAGGTACTAGGCCTGACAACTCTGGAGTGAAGCCACCCCAGCACCTATATGGGCTATTACATGCATGCCCTGGTAGGACCCCAGAGATGGAGCCCTAGTTATGTCTTTTCTGAGCAATGAATGCCAGCTGGTGCAAAGGGTCCCACTCTGTCCTCCTTACTAGCCTCCAAGGGACAGGCCAATCTCTTGGAGATAGGGTCTTATGTTAAATGGGGCTCACAGTCCACCACAGGAATCATTTTGTTCCTGGTTCTTCAGGTAGGAGCCACTTGGGAGTTACTCCTTGGCTGAGCCCGAAGGCTCTAGCTGGCACGGAAGCCCTGCACATTACCATTCCCCAGGCACTGACTTTTCGGTTGTGGCACGTTCCTTAGTCTGCCTGAGACCCCTTAGAGAGCCGTGGCTGCACTTCAGCTGTCTTCTCTGCCTTGATGGCCTCATCCCTCTCCAACACACTCAATTCCACCTAAAAAGCCACCTCCTCCTGAAATCCCTTCCCTGCCACCCCCTGAATGAACCAGCAGTTGCTATACTGGCTTCACATTCTGTGGGGAGTTCACTCTTGTTGTCCAAAGTCCAGGAGGGGTGGGTGCTAGAGCTGAATGAATAAACAAATGAATGAGTGAACAAACAAATGAATGGATGAACAAATAAATGAATGCTCTGGTCTTCCCATCAAGGGAGGACAGGATTGGACAGTGGTCTGGTCCCTCTTTGAAGTGCTTCCGCGAGTCCAAGTGACTCTTCAGAAATCCACTAGGGGGCAGTCAAGTTGTTCTAAAGAGAGGGCCCAGCCAGCTCCTTGGGCTCCTGTCTAGTGGCCAGCATGGCTGTCCATCCTGGGGAGGGAAGAGGGCTGCACCCTGCTGGAGAGGCTCACACATGAAGACATCAAGCTCAGTGTCCTGTGCTATCCAAAAGACCTGGGCCAAGTCCACACAAAGGGGTTGTGTAGCCTCCAGCTCTGCAGTTCCTACTAACTCACGAGCAGGTGAGGAACACTGTCAGAGCACACTCTCCTGGGGCCATGCGGCCTGCCACACACCCCCAACATGCAGGTGTTGGCTCTCACTGCCAGGCCCCTTCCTCTGATGATTTAGATCTTCCTTCTGGGTTCCAGACCAGCAGCAGAATCTCTGTGTCATCTCCCTAGTGAGCCAGAACAGCGATGGTCCCACCCCCACAATCACCCAGTCCCAGCCAGTCCCCATGGTGGTTTTAGCCTTTCCATCTTCCCTTCCTCCCTCCCTTCCTCCTTCCTTTCCTTTCTTTCTTTGCTGTGCTTTTTGCACACACTAGGCAAATACCATACCATTGTTCTATATACCTAGCCATAGACTCTGTCTTGCTCAGGCCTTAGTAGCTCAGTTCTCAGCAAGTCCCATCCTCCATTCCCATCTCAGAGCACCTGCAGCACAGGCCTCTCTCACCTAGCACATGCCCCATCCTACTGCTGACAGAAAAGAAGCGCCTACCAACTGACCTCCCCAGCCTACCAGCCCTTCCCTACCCTGTACCCTAGTCCCATCCTGTCCCACTTCCCACTGAGAGGGTTTTCATTTCTTTTTTAAAATACTCCTACTAAGAGTTGTAACAACCCCTGGAGATTTTCCTGTCACCCCTGTCCACAGCTGGCCTTATACATATGGCCCTGGGGAAGTTGGTGGCAGTGGAGATGGGGTGGATGGATGTCTATTCTCCCCATCTGTCCATCCCCACATCATCACTAAAACCAGATCTGACTTCCCAGGGTACCGGTGAGAAATGGGAACTTACTGAAGGTTGTCTAGAGCCCGAAAAAAGAGCCAGTTGCTCAGTGCTCCTGCCCAGAGCTCCCTCCCTGGCATCCACCTCTCCTTTCCCCATCCTCTCTTTCCAATACCCTTTTGCCCCTCTGCTCCCCAGCCCCAGGATTCTGCTCCTTTGGTGGTTACCTAAAGAGCCACTGCAGGGTAGATGGTGCCCAGGGATCCATAGAAAGCAGCTGCAGGCCTTCCTGGGCACTGGGCATGCTATCTCGAAGGCTTCCTGTAGGAAGCTACTGGAGGGCTTTCATTTCACTATAAGAAGGGAGCTGGTAGAGTACCAGTGGCTCACACCTGTAATCCTAGCTACTCAGGAGGCTGAGATGTGAGGGTCACTGTTTGAAGCCAGCCTGGGCAGGAATGTCCATGAGACTCTCAGCTCCAATTAACCAGCAAAAAATCTGAAAGTGGAACTGTGGCTCAAGTGGTAAAGTGCTAGCCTTAAGTGAAAAAGATAATAGAAAATGCCTAGGTCCTGAGTTCAAGTCTTAGTACCAAAACACAGAGTGGGGGGGGGGAAGAAATAAGTGAATATGATGATAGAGCCATCATTTAATCCCTGCTACAGTCACAATAGGTAAGTAGGCTATGTCTTATTTAAGACTCTGACCAAGGTCACCTAGCAAGCTAGTGGCAGAACTGGACCTCAGCTTCCCAAGCTTCCCATCATCTGCTTCCCCACCTTCCTGCAGCCCCAAAGGCCACAACCACGCACTAGGGAAAAGGTGACACATAGTCACCCCTACAAAATGGGGCCAAGACATGGATACAGATGAGTTCTGGCTTAGGTCCAGAACAGTAGACAGGCAAGGCTGAGGCCAACAGCATCGTGGCTCACACCTATAATCCTAGCTACTCTGGAGGCTGAGATCTGAGATTGAGGTTTAAAGCCATCCCAGACAGGAAAGTCCATGAGACTCTACTTTCCAATTAACTGCCAAAAAGCCAGAAATGGTCCTGTGGTTCAAAATGGTAGAGCCCTAGCCTTGAGCACAAAAGCCCAGAGACAGTGCTCAGGCTGAGTTCAAGCTCCATATCCAGCACAAAGAGGGGGTGGGCAGGGAGAGAGGGAGAGACCAGGGAACATTTAGTAGAGCTAATGCAGCAGGCTAGAGAGGGGGAGAGAGGTGGGCAAAGCATGTGTGTGGGTTCATGATATGGAATTGGCCCTTGAGTAGTGAGAGAGACAAGAACACAGGAAGTATAATGTCTGCTGCTCCCCTTCCCGCCAGGGCCATCAAAGGCTGTGAAGCAGAAGACCTGCCTGGTCAGCTTGTGCTTTGGAGAGACTCACCTGGCTGCCACATGGAAAATGGTGTTGGGGGGTGGGGTCATGCCAAACAGGAAGCTGTGCCGAGAAGCGTGCCAGAAGAGCACCAGAGGAGCCGGCACCAGCCATAAATGAACTGGGCAGATTACAGAAGGACACGGAAGGCAGCTGGGAAGTATGCAGCGGCCCTCGGTATCTGTTCACAGAGGTGCTGGCTGCAGGGGTTACAAATGAGCTTGGTGGAATGAGGCGGCTGGAGACAGCAGTGAGGAGAGAGGAGGCAACAGGCCTGGAGGCCTGGATTCCCAGCCCTTTGGGTGCTAGGAGAGCCTGCAGGAGTAGGGGCTGCCTTGAGGGTCCCTGAACCAGCCCCTTCCAGCAGAGCACGCATCCAAGGCTGGCCCTGGTGTAAGCAGGGGCAAGTGTGTTTGGGGAGAAATGGAGTTCAGGCCTCAAATCCAGGTCACTAGCAGGGTGAGAGAGAACAGACAAGCATTCAGAAGCCACACAAACTGGCAGAGGACAGACAGCCACAGTCCTAAAGGCCACAAAAACAGTTTCCAGACTTCTAGACCTGGGAGGTAGACTGACTTTTTCCTCCCGGTAGCCTACTGGGAGAAGATGGGATCCAGAGCCTGGGCCCAACCCAGCAGACCGCCTGGGTTAGCTGTGGGATCCCCAGGGAGCTCTGGCAGACTGTTGGACTCATTAGATCAAACCATGTCCTTTCCCGCTTTCCATTTTATACTCCAGGAAATCAGCCCTAGGGAAAATGACTTGACTCATGTGTGGTCTGCCCTGAGAATGTCAGGGTCATTCCCAATGGAGAGATACAGCAACCCAGTTCTCACGAGAGCATGCACATGCAGGCCCACCTGGCTGCATGCATGTACATCCATGCACACCAGGTGCAGTTCTGGCGTGCGCATAAAGTTCTGCATGGGCTTGAAGAGCCTGGGCATTCCAAATCCTTGATGTACAAATGGGATTTGAGCAGTGCACACCTGTGTGTGTGTTAATGTGTACAGTGTGTGTACTCAGTGTGTGTGGTGTATTTTGCAGTTGTTAACTAGACTTGTTCAGAGTGTGTCTGTATGTGGTGACTGTGACTTCAAACCCTACAGAGCCACAGCCAGGTTCTTAGGGAACAAGCTGGGTCCCACCTGCAGCCTACTGAACCAGGCCCCCTAAGGGAGAGTCCAAGAATGGGTTTTAGCCAGATGCTGGTGGTTCATCCCTGTAATCCTAGCTACTCATGAAGCTGAGACCTGATGATTGGAGTAGGAAAGGCCATGAGACTCTTCTCTCTAATTAACCACCAAAAAAGCCAGAAGTGGAGCTGTGACTCAGGTGGTAGAGTGCTAGCCTTGAACAAAAAAGCTCAGAGATAGCACTCAGGCCCTGAGTTTTAAGCCCCAGGACTGGTACAACTTTCCAGGCACTCCTATTCCCCCCAGCAAAATAAACCACCCTGTTTTAAGCAGCCCCTCCACAGTTTTGCAAAGCTCTGGGTTTTATCCCCTTAGAGATTGCTTTGTGAATCTGAGTCCCAAATGAGAGGCCTACAAAGAAAATTGCATGGGGGAGAGTATTAGCCCCTTAGCTAATGTGTGACCTCAGACAACATGTTCACCTTCTCTGGGCTTGGGTTCTGCCTTCCTTATTGGAATGGAAGCAGAAAAGGAAGGCAGCATTCTCCAAAATATCACTGTTAACTGTGATAATTACTTGGGCTCATGGGAGCCAGATTTTAGACGCTCTGCCAGGACCTGTGGCTTGATCACGCTGAAGAAGACGGAGGCTGCTGTTAGCGAGCTGGGTGTTCAGGCTGCCATGAAGTTCCACTGGTCCACAGTGCTCTCAGTGGTCTCACAGTGCCATGAGCCTACAGGGGAGTCCTTGATGCAGAAATCCCAAGGCCAGGCCTCCCAGGACTCACTGGTGTGGTCTCCATCACTGGCATTCTCTCTGTACCTGTTACCCACAGAACAAATGCTTTCTCACAAAGAAGATGGTATTATCACTAACTAGATCAGCCCTCACATCTTATACCATTCTGCTTTTCCCAACATTGACTCTTTCCTTATTGTTCCTTTAGGGGGAAGAATGACGGCTCCATCTTACAAATGGGGAAGCAGAGGCTGCAGGAGAACTGTGCCCAAGGGGCTGGCAGACCAGTTTCATGCAGCATGAAATCCTGTGTTGCATCCTGACCAATTACTACTGGCTTCAGAGCTTGCATGCTGCCATCACCTGGCCCTGGACTCGGCAGCTCTTGGAGTTGGTGCTTTGCAGCCTCAGGGACAAAACAAGCAAAGTCTGTGCTGTTCCACTCAGCACCATCAAGAAACTAACCCATCGGGTTTGACATTCAAATGGTTAAAATGGGACAAAGCCTCAGTTCCCAGCATCCTCTGGGTGCAGAAGCTGTGGTTTCATGCTCCGTGGCCCAGCACAGACTCGGGCTGTGCAAACGCTTCTGATCTTGCCCTGCCTGCTTCACTGGGTCTTGAATATTCTCACTTAGCCTTCCACACTCCCTAGGAGCCTCCATAGCCCCCAGCCACAGGGCTCACTGACGGGATTCTTAGCCAGGAGCCTCCTATATAACTTTTGAGGCAACTGGGACACACTAGCACCTGCAACCCCTGCCTAGTGATTCTGAGTGCCACAAGGAGGGGGTGACTCATGTCCCACTGAGAACACAAAACAAAACAGGCTGCATGCAAGGACCTCAAAGCCTGAGGATCTGGATGGTGCCTGCCTTGTCCTGTCTACTGTGTGCACCAGTCAGACAGCTCTAAGTCTTAGTCCCCTCTCCATAAAAGGGACAAGAATACTTGTCTAGTCTGGCAGCTGTGAGCAGGACATATTCTGGAAAAGCACCTGGCTCCAGGCCTGGTCCTATATAAGCCTTTGTCACAATGGCTGAGAGGACCAGCCACTTCTCAGAGCAAGAGAGTCCTCAGTGTCTACGGGTGTTTACTTTCCTGGTCCCCAGTGCTGACTTTGACACTCACCACACTGGTGGTTCTCTCCTCGGGTCTTGTCAGGAGGTGGTCTTCAGCTGGCATGATCTTTACCAGGTTGCCCTAGGGGACAAGAAAGGTAGGGCAGGGAAAGAATTGAAGAATCCAAGGCTTTGCCCCAAAATCAGAGTGCCATTACAGTGGATGGGGGAACTCCTCCATTCCCAGAACCTAAATGGGGCCTGCGAAGAGTGAGGACAATGTGCACTGAAATCTGGGAAGCAAGAGACTTGGGTTTGATTCCTGGGGCCAGTGATGTAACCTCTCTGAGCCTTTGGGAAGAAAAACATCAATGTGGAAGGCTGGCTACAGCTGTCTTGATTCGGAGTCTGCATGAGAGCAATGACTGGGCCGCGGAGGGTTGAACACTGCACTGAGAGTCCAGGATGTCATGGTCCTATTCACTCTGGCTCTCCCGTGGACAGCAAGGCTTGGTGAGGTTTAGCAACTTGTCCCAGATCACACAGGACACACAAACCATTGCCTTTCTGAGCCACTAGCTCCTCATAGACCCCTGAGGTTTTAATCTGCCTGAATGAACTCCCCAAGGAGCCTTGAGCCGGAGAAGTACCGTCCCAGACTGGGAGTCCCAAGGACCCAGTTAAAAACAATGTCTTCACTAATAGATGCAAAAGGAATGAAAGCATTTCCACAAAAATACCAACACTGATGTCTAAGCTGCTACCTGAGGGCTGTCCCAAGGTGACCCCATTCTTGGAGAGTGCCCGAAAGAACTAAGTGGTATTGAATGGTAAGTTGGTTCCTTCTATGTGGATTTTGCCAAGTAAATCCAACCCTGCTCTGGCCCCATCACTCCTCCTCCTCCTGCAGATTCAAGCTCAGGCTGGTGGACTTGGCCTTTGATGGCTCTGGATCAGTCATCCTCTGTGTTCTCAGCAGCCTCCTGTGTGCTCTGAATGTTCCAGAAGAGTAGATGTTAGATTTATTTTTTTTATCTCAACCTCCTGGGGACCCACAAGGTAAAGGGGTCATGCTTTCTGAGCAGTAACACTGGCCAGGCCCCTTAATAGGTACTTTACACACAGTATTACATGTGATCACCCCAGCAAGCCAGGGCATCAGTGACACTATTAGTCTCGCTCTGCAGAACAACAAGCAAAGGTCAGAAAGATCAAGCAAGTTTCACAAAGTCACACCATGTGACTGCAGAAGAAGGAAGGAGATGAAGGGGGGGGGGGCTGAGGAATTCCCAGCTTTTAGCCCTGAGTCTCAAGGGGTATCTGTAGCGGGTGGGCATGCTTGGCTGCCCATGTCTTCAACTCTTGGGAAGCCCTATCTGGCCCCTGAGTAAGGTGGAACCCCATGAACCAACTAACCATAACCACAGCCCAAGGTGGGGGCTGAAATGGCTTCCATCACTGGGCCAGGCCAGTGGTTTCTGCTTGGTTGCAGTTCTGGGAAGGGTGAGGCAGCACTGGCACTGGTCAGGTAGGAAAACCTGGGCTGCCTGCATTAGATTTATTCATGCTCTGCTCACACTACAGGGCACCTGTGAGGGATGTTTCCAGTCATGTGGCTCCTAAAGAAAGGACTTGGTAAAGGAAGTTCTTGAGATATAGCAGAAGTGTTCAACCATCACCAAAATACCACTAACATCAGTGGGCAAAGGTCCCAGCCTGGAACCCTTAAGTTTAGTTCTGGCACCAATCACAGGAAGTACACAACTATTTCCCCAATTTTACAAAGGGAAACCTGACCAGAAGAGAGCACTAGAGTCTTAAGAAGGGTGGGATGGGTCAGCTGGAACTCTGGGAACACAGATCCATGGAGGCTGGAAGGAAGGGGAAGTCTGCTATCTTTCTCAGGTCTTAGGTGCCACCTCCTTCCATCTCCTCATGGCAGCTCAGTCCTTCTCCCCCAGGACACCTTCCCTGACCCACTATCTACCTAAAGCTCTGCCAAGATTAGGCCAAAGCTAGGTCAAGGCCCACGGACCACTTGCTGTCAAGACGTGTCATCTCTGGGTTATCTTAGGGCCATTTCTACAGTGATTGTATGGGAGGAAGAAAAGACAGTCTCTAGTCTGCATCAGGGAACCCAGCTTCTACCCGGTCCACCTGGGTTTGCAACAGGCCCAGGATGCTCACTTGTTTCTTTGTAAAATGGTTCACGTGGCCCTCTGTCATTGCTGGTGATCATTGCCCAGAAGGCTGCCACAAAAGACCCCATCCTTGGAACCAGGGCCTGGACGGTCCCTGGTCTAGAAGCCCCAGAATTCTAAGTCACACCCAGCAGGGAGGAAACCAGCAATTTGGTTGGGCCTGATATCCAGAAATGGGGGGAAGTTTGGGAAGACCTGCTGTAACCCCCAAAGCAAAAGACACCTTACTTTTAGACAACTTAAAAAAGTTTGTCTATGATAGTGCCCAGATTAGCCCGGGCTTAATTTTGTGGGCAGAGTGAGCTCCAGCATGCCTCCTGGTTTTTGTTTTTTGTCTGTCATAGGGCTTGAACTATGGGGCAGGGCACTGTCCTTGAGCTTTTTAGCTCATGGCTAGATTTGAGCCACAGCTCCACTTCTGATTTTCTGGTGGTTAATTGGACATCAGAATCTCATGGGCTTTCCTATAGGGCTTACTTGGATCTGCGATCCTTGGGTCTCAGCTTCCTCAGAATTACAGGCGTGAACCACTAGCGCCCGGTTCAACCTCATTTGTTTGTTTGTATCAGCCATATCCCTTTGAATATACTTTTTTTTTCCTGCTTTTCTTTCTTTCTTTGGCAGTTGTGGGGCCTGAACTTTGGGCCTGGGCGCTGTCCCTCAGCTCTTCAGCTCAAGGCTAGCGCTCTACCACTTGAGCCACAGCGCCACTTCCAGCCTTTTCTGCTTATGTGGTGCCGAGGAATCGAACCCAGGGCCTCAGGAGTGCAAGGCAAGGGCTCTACCACTGAGTCACCTTCCCAGCCTCTGAATATACCTTTTAACCTTCCTAAACGTCAGGTCCCCCACATAAGGGGGCTCCTGGTTAGACTAGGCCATCTGGTTTTTACCTCTATTCCTAACCCTAGCTTCTCCATCTGATAACTGGGGTTTCAATAGCCAGGGAGGGGTGGTCGGGCTGCGGGGAACTCCCCGTCCCCCCCCCCGCCCGCCCCCCGCAGCCGTCCCAGGGCCAAAGAAGGGTCATTTCCTTCCCGTCCCGCGGCCGTCAGTCACCTCCCGGGTCAGTCCCCGCCGAGGCGCGGAGTGCGGCGGCGCCAGGATTTCCTCCGCGGACCTGCGGCTTCGGGGCGCCCCCGCCTCGGGACCTCGCGGCACGTGCGGCGGTCCCAGGCCGCGCCCTAGTGATTCTGAGTGCCACAAGGAGGGGGTGACTCATGTCCCACTGAGAACACAAAACAAAACAGGCTGCATGCAAGGACCTCAAAGCCTGAGGCCTCCACCGCGGGCCCGCGGGGTCGCGTGGCCGTCAGCCGGGTCGGGCCCCCGGGGCAGAGGCGGGCGCTAGGACCCCGCGGACGAGGGGGGCGTGGCCAGCGCGCGGCGGGAGAGGTATTTAAACCGCGGCGCCGCCCCCTCGCGGCCGGGGGCGGCCGGTGACCCCGGGACCAGGCGCGCGGGCGCGGGCGCGGGCGTGTACCCCGGCCAAGGCTGTGCAAAATGTACCGCGGCTGCCCCGGAGAGGAGCGGCGTGCGCGCTGAGCCAGGTAGGGGCCGTCGGCGAGGAGAGGCTGGCCGCCCGCGCCGGGGGTCCACGCTCCCCGCCCCACCCCGCGATCCACGGGGGGCGCCCCCACGCTCCCTCCCACCGCCCCTTCGCGCCCCCAGCGGGGCTTGACCCTCTCGGGTCCCCAGGAGTCCCCGACTCTCCGGGGTCTCCCCAGCCCCCCCTCTCCCCACTCCACCCCAGAAGGGCTCAAGAGACGCGGCGCGAGCCCATTTGACAGCTGGGAGAGCAGAGTCCGCAGGGGGCCCGGGGCCCCGGGGTGGATCGGGATTTGAACTCACCACCCGACCCGCCTTCTGTTCCAGGCCAGTAGATCTCTCATCCCCCCCCCCCCGCACTAGCCAGCCTGCCAGTGTTCGTCTGTGGAGGGCACGCGCGCCCACTCTCCCTCCCCTTCCCCGCGTGTTTTGGGGGAGCTGGAAGCCGGCCTTCTTTATGGGTGGTGAGACGTGAGGGACCCCCACCCCCACCCCGAGCTGCCTGACATTCCGCCCTCCCAGCCACATTCCTTTGGGTTAAGGTCTAATTCCCTCCTGGGATGCACCGACGTCGGGTCTTGCCCTTAGTGATTCACTGCTCGCTGTGAGAGTCCGCAGCGCTCCCAGGACCCCACTCTGCCAGTTCTCAGAGCCAGCCTGGGAGCCGCGGGAGCGCCCTGGGCCTGGACGGTGGCCTGGGTCCTGTGTGGGGGGTCTTTGGTGGCGGAGGGCGGAGGTCTTGGCTTCGAGGCAGAGGGACTAGATTTTCTGATCTTGACTCTGCTCTTGACTGCCTGGGTGACTTTGGGTAAGTCATTTTTCTGAGTCTCATTTTCCTCGTGGGATGTCGGCCTGGGTAAGTCCCAGCTCCAAACGCCTCAGGAAGTGGCTAGCCCTGGAGTAAATCGCCACTTGACTTCTTTGAGCCTCCACTTTCTCTTCTGTAAAATGGGAATCATAGTACTTGCTTACTGGGCTGACAGAGTACTCAGATGATGTAGGTCAAGTGCTTCACTGTCCAACTTCTTTATACAGTAGGGGTGGGCTTGTTATGATTGTAGATATTGTCCTCCCCTCCTCAAGCCCTCCCTTCTCTCCTCTTCTTCCACTCCTCCCCCTCTTCTCTTGTGTTCTTTTTCTTTTTTCTCTTTCCTCCTCTCTTTCTGTCTTGTCTCTGTCTCCCTCTGTCACACACACACACACACACACACACACACACACACATCACACACATGTCCACACCTTTCATCTCATTCAGAGTCCTGTTGTGTCCCCTCCCATCATTCATGGGCAGGTCTGGAGCCTCCCACCTCTGCACACCCCACCTAGGACGTTCAGTCCTGTGGGTCCTTGTAGCAAGTCACAGAAGTGTCCCAGGCACCTCCATGGCCACCCTCACCTGAACTATAGCTGGGGTTTCTGGTGGCAGAATGGGAACCCAGCTGCTTGCTCTGGAGGTGGGTCACTGGGGCAGAGAGGTAAGAGAGCTTGGCCTTAGAGCAGGGCTGGTGAGCAGCAGATGGGAGCAGCCTGGGTTCCATGCCTGGTGCTCCCTTGTCCTGTATGGGAGAATAGCACTGCCACGCCACACACTCTATCTTAGGCCCTGCTGAGGAGTATCACAGCTGAGAGATCCCTTCCCGTAAGAGTTCCCGTGGGCTGGGGGGACTGTCCCTTCTGGGTGTGCAGATGCTCACATCGGCTTGGGGGCAGAGGAGGGGGGAAACAAGGACTCCTTTAGGCTTCTCCGTCTTCAGCTCAGAACTGAACCGGGGCCCTTCCTTGCCCTCTTCCGGCTCTCATCATTCAGTTCACTGCGGCCCTTGTGCACAGGGTCCTTAGTAAGTACCTTCGCAGGCCCTGATTCCCACAGAAGAAGAAATCAGTGACCAGTAATGGACAGCTCCTCCTGCGAGGAGCTAGGAGAAGAGCATTCCTCATGCTCCTGTAGTCATTCATTCCTGGGGCAGGAATGAACTCACCAGGTTTGAGGAACCCAGGCAAGCTAGAGTTTGGTGAGGAAATGAAGGGCAAATGGAAGAGGGAGACGGGGAGAAGATTGTGTAAACCTGGCTCGTTGGGAGGTTTTCAGAGTAAACAATCTGATGGATGATTTTTAAATATTCCTATTGCTGCCATGGGTTGGACAGGGTATCTGGGTTGGGGAAATAAGGAAACCAATAAGTGGGTTGGCTATTGTAACAATCAAGGCCCAGGATCATGGTGCCACCTGTCTGTGGCGGTGACAGTGGAGGAAGGTGAGCAGGCCTGGGGTCTGTTTTCCAGGGAGAGCAGTCACAGCTAGCTGCCGGCAAAGGGCAATGGCAGAGGAGGGTAGAAAATCAGTGTGAGAGAGGTGGGAGAGCTTGGCCCTGGAGCAGAGCTTGTGAGCAGTGGAGGCTAGGTGGGAGCCAGGCCTCCACACCCTGGGCTCCCTTGTCCCTTGTGTGGAGTCCCACAGAGTCTTCAGATACACATCCTCTTTGCCTGGCCTGCCTGAGGTGAGTCTCAGAGTAGAGAGGTTCCCTCCGCTCTTGGGGTACATCCCTTGTAAAGGATGTGGAGCAAAGCACAGAGGACTTAGAGCTGGGCTTTCTGAAGCTCAGAGGCTGTGGAGGACCAGAAGACAGAGCTCAGCCTTGGGGGAACCAGAGCAGGCTTCCTGAAGGAGGTGACAGCTCAGCCAAGCCCCTCATCATAAGCAGGAGTCGAAGAGAGGGGAGGAAGTGAAGGCTCCGCAGTGGAAAGGTACTCAGAGAGCTGAAGGAAACAGAAGTATCAGGACTCAGAGCAGGAGAGGAGACAGTAAGAAGCCAGCCTAGAGACAAGCGCCGGCTGGGGAGGGCCGAAGGCCGGGTGCGGGGGTTTTCGCTAGAGCTCTGTATGCTAATGTTGAACTGGTGGAAGCCCATCTGCCTTTTAAACAACAGAGCCAAATTTCCTGTGAAAGCCCAGCCCACTGCAGGTGAGAGCTGAGGGCCAGACCTGGGCCTGAGGGAGTGGGCAGCGGGGCTGGATGGTCCCCGCTGGTCCCTGCACATTCCAGCAAGAACGGACTTCTGAGCAGCCATCTAACTGCCTTTAAACTCCACCACCAATGCCTCTGACAACCCCAGCCCTCGAGGCCCTGCAAATGCCTTTTCTCCCAGAACCTCCTTCAGGGTTACAACTTAGCATTCATTTACTGAGACCCCCCCCCCCCGCGCACTGTGGGAGACCTTCAGGTTAAGACCCAGGAGCCACACTTGCTTGAATTTGCCACTTAGCTGTGTGGCTTTAAGGGTACCGCTCAACCTCTCTAAGCCTTACTTTTCTTTTGTATAAAAATGAGAATGGTAATGATGAAGCTGGGTCAATGAGTTATTGTGAGGACTGAGTTAATCATTGTGAAGTACTGAGAAGAGTACTGGGGTGGAATGAGTGGTCTTTTCACGGACTCTATGTCACTCATCCTCAACAACATTTGCATGGTTATCATTAACCCCAGAAAGGGAAACAAGTTTAGAGAGGAGAAATGACTTGTACAAGGTCACAAGGCAGGGAAGTAGAGATAGGAGCAGCTGTCAGATGTGTTTTTGGAGGGCCTGATCTGTCCATGCTGGGACCATTTCTGTGCATGGCTCTGTGCCCTTAGCACAGAGATGCGTGGGGGTGTTTGGCTAAGATGGTATTGAGTGAACAGATGAAGATCGGTTTGTGTATCCCCAGTGGAGAGCCCCAGGGCTCAGGCCCTCAGGGAGGATCGCTGGGATCTCACCCTGCTAAGGCCTCTGGGGTCCCCTCCATCCAACCCTGTGGGGCCTATATGGAACCCCGGGGGAGGAGGACAGTAGGCCCTCAGGGTGGAAGTGCGCGGCTGGCAGCCTGCACAAGCGTGCAGAGGAGGCCTGGCCCCAGCGGGGCTTCCTGTTGAGGCCTGTGCTGTTCTTGAACAATGGGAAGGGTTGAGAATCAGAATCCAAAGAAAAAGGTCCAAATAAAGGGGCAGAGAATGAAGAATTCTAGTTGTTTCTCTCACTCTTTCTCTCGTTTTCTTTCATTTTGACAAAACTAAAATTTGAACTGCCTGGCTCTTGCTAGGCAGGTGCTCTACCACTTGAGCCAGGCCCCAGCCCTTGGTTATTTTTCAAATGGAGTTTTGTATTTCTGTCTTGGCCAACCTGGACTGTGGTCCTCCTATTTACACTTCCCATGTAGCTGGGATGACAGATGGCCACCACAATGCTTAGCTTACTGGTTGAGATAAGATGCTTTAAACTTTGCCTTGGCTGGCAAAGTTTAGACTTGAACCACAACTCCTTCCAGTACCTACTACCTCCTCGTGGGATTACAGGAGTGAGCTACTATAGATAAAAAATGAGGAATTCTATATGGGGCCTAAGGAACTAGAGTTGGGGGGACCTGCTTGTAGTCTTGGAAATGGAGTCAGAGGCATCTTTCTTTCTACCTTCAGCTCTGAGTCAGACCAGGGCAATCTGTAGAGTTCCTCTCCTCTTGCCTGAGGGTTCCTCTCCTCTTTTTTCTGGCTGTCTCCTATGGCTTTAAAACACTTGCTTCCCCTTAGCTGTGGCTGGCTTCAAACATGAGAGCCTCCTTCCTCAGCCTCCCAAGTGCTGGGATTGCAGGCATATACCTCCCACCTGGCTCTCTGAGGCCCTTTGTGCAGCCCTGTGTGCCCTGCCTGCGTCCTTTGCAGTACCTTGATGCCAGCTCAGCTGTGGGCTTTGGTCCCTGAGGAAGTGCAGCACAGACAGGCAGGAGAGGTAGGGCTGGCAATGTGGCCTCACACTGTCCCCTCCCCTCTCCCCCCTACACAGAGCCATGAGCCACCGGATCCTGCTGCTCCTGGCCGCACTGACCCTAGGCCTGACCATCTCCCAACACCAAGACAAGGGGTCCTCCTGTAAGACGGTAAGCTGCCCTGCCCAGCCAGGGAGAAGGCCGCCCCACCCATCCTTGTCCAGCCCCAAGTGAGAGGTTAGAGTCAACAGGAGAGGAAAGGGATTGGTCTTACATTCATAAACAGCGACTAGACGGTTTAAAGACCAGACCAGGTAAGCGCCAGGATTCGCACGTCACTGAGGAGGAACCTTAGGCTCAGAGCGGCTGGGTGGCTTGACCAACAGCGTTGTGCTATGAATATTGGCTTCTGTTTCCCTAAGCTGTCCCTAGGGGACCCTTGGCCCAGCTGGGGGAGAATATGTATGCGTCCTGTTGGGAGTGTGGGAAGGGCTGGCTGGGAGAGGCTCCTCTGTGCTAGTTTTTATGGGGGACCAATTTGCTTCCCTGGATGGGCTCCTTGACTCAGACCTAGAATGTCCTTCTCTCACTCCGGTCAGCTTACACGCCACTTCCTCCGGGAAGCCTTTCCTGACCTTCTTCGGCTGACCTCCAGTGGTTCCTTCCTGGGCACCCCCAGACTTTCCTCCACTTCCATACAAAATATGCTGAGCATATGAGGTGCTTAGCGATGGGTCCGCATCCATTTTAGCTGCCAGGCCAAGAAATTCTTGAGTGCAGGGGGTCAGGTCTTATTTTTTTTTGCTCCTTTTTTCCTGCCTGCTTCATATCAGGAAGATGATAATGTGACTGGGAGCCTGAGAGGCACAGGGTAGAGATTACCTCAGTGCACTTGTAAGGCTGGGCAGTGGCCGAGGTCAAAGCCAGGGCTGGATTGGAGGAGGGACTGACCTACCAGAAGCTCCCTCACCCCCAGGTCAGAGAACAAGTAGCTGTCTCAGGAGGCCAGAAGTATGGGATGCTACTTGCCAACAACCCAGCTCAGGGCCTGCCCAGGCCTGCAGTGTCCTGCCCTGGCCATCCACTCTTCTTGCCCCTCAGAGTCCTTCTGAGATTCTGAGAGCTCAAATAATAGGCAGTGAAGGCCTCAGATACCACTGAATACCCAAGTTCCCTCGGAGGGCTGAGGTTCAGAGGTGACACTCTCCACCCAGGGCTGAGGTTCAGAGGTGAAAGATCTTGGTCTCCAGCAGGCAGAGGAGAAGCCATTTGGACTCTGGGGCTGGTGCCCCAGAGAGCCTTTGCCCATCCAGAGAGACCTGGGTGTGAGTTGGCATGGGGGTGACATATACAACATAGCATAGAGCCCTATGCAGCAAGTGCTCAGTCAATGATACCTACCATTCTGTGGAATGAGCCCGGAGACCTGACCATCCAAGGGCCAGGAGGTCAGGCTCAGCTTGCACCAGAAAGAGGAGCAACCTGCCATGTTGAGCTCCTGACACTGACTTTGGGCAGTGCATCGTGTTCATCTTGCCATTTCGTCTGAAATCAGGATAGTCCAGGTGGCTGCAGTGCTGGAGACAGGCATGCCTGGGGCTCCAGCAGTACAGAGGTGGGGAGGACTGGCAAGGTGCCATGGCAGGCTTCCCAGGGTAGCCAGCTGCAGGGGACTCCCTGGGTCCCCTGGGGCCTCAGGGAACTGTTTTTCCAGAGGTGCGGGCCAGCACTGCTACTGCCAGGTTTACTGGTCACACAAATGCCTGAAACCGAACAGTTAGACTCCTTACTAATGGCTCATCTTGGGGTGCTGGGGAGGAATGACCTAGTTGGACACCCCAAGCTAGTATGCCCTCATGCTGGCTCAGCCACAGGCTCCCTACACCCATGTAAGCAATAGCTGGCCTCAGCTGGTCCTGTCTCCCCATCTGGGACATGGTGAGTTCACTTTCTGTTGCTCTAAAGGGCTCTGACTTCAATCGGAATATACCAAGAGTTCCTCTTCTCTCTCCTTAGTGGCGATTGTCTTCAAGTTTTAGCCCTTTACTAAACACTTTCATTCACTACTTTCCGTGGGCCAGGCCCAAGGTATCCACACCAATCAACCCAGCCTTTTCTTGCTCTTAGCTTGCCCTTCCCTCCTCCCTCCTTCCCTTCTTCCCTCCCTCTCTCTCTCCCTCCCTCCTTCCTTCCCTTCCCTTTCTTTTCCTTCCTTTCCCTTCCCTTCCTTTTCCTTTCCTTTCTTCCTTCCTCTTTCTTTCTTTTTTCCTTCCTTCCTTCCTTCCTTCCTTCCTTCCTTCCTTTCTCTCTCTCTCTCCCTCCCCTCCTTCCTTCCTTCCTTCTTTCCTTCCTTCCTCCCTCCCATCCTCCCTCCTTCCCTTCCTCCCTCCCTCCTTCTCTCCCTCCCTCCCTCCCTCCCTCCCTCCTTCCCTTCCCATCCCTTTCTTTTCCTTCCTTTCCTTTTCTTTCCTTTCCTTTTCCTTTCCTTTCTTCCTTCCTCTTTCTTTCTTTTTTCCTTCCTTCCTTCCTTCCTTTCCTTTCTCTCTCTCTCTCCCTCCCCTCCTTCTTTCTTTCTTTCTTTCTTTCTTTCTTTCTTTCTTTCTTTCTTGGCTTAAACTCAGGGCCCCACACTCTTGCTTAGGTTTTTTACTCAAGGCTGGTGTTCTATCATTTGAGCCACAACTCCATCTATGGCTTTTAACTGGTTTGGAGATAAGAGTCACACAAACTTTGTGCTCTGGCTAGCTTCTGTGTTCGTCAGATCTCAGGCTTCTGAGTAGCTAAGATCACAGGTGTGAGACACAGCATCCATCTCTGAGCTCACTCTAGCAGGTCCATACACACAGTCACAAAACTTGTAGTAGTCAGGGAAGGCTCCCTGATAGAGTCGATATTGGAGCTCTGGAGTGGCATAACCAGACCAAGGAGGAGAGCCAGAGGTAGATGTGGGAGGGTGTAGTGTCCATTTGGTGTTATTATATGTGGGCCTGAGTAGAGTTGGGTAGGAGGCAAGGAGACAGGTGTCAGGAGACGTGAATGCTTTGTTCAGGGTCCTGGACTCCACCCTGGGTCTAAGCAGGGCAGCCTGGGAGAGCAGAGTTTGGAACAGTCCCCAGGAAGTTACTGAGTGGGTGGGTGAGTAGTATTCAATGGGGACAGAGGCTGGGAATAGGAGTGGCCCTGGGCCAGGTACTCGGTTAAGTCAGACCCTTGGTGGAAAAGACTGGGGTCCTGAGAACTTGGAGACCAAAGACTTGGATTGAGAGTGGAGTCTTTGGTTGTTCGAAGACCTGGCTTTAAATTTTAGCTGGGTGATCTGAAGTCTCCCTTATATATTATCTGAGCCAACCTTATATACAGGACTAAAAGAGCTAAGTAAAATATAAAATACCAAGTGGGAGCTACAGAATGATGAGTTCATGTTTGCATAAACACCCAGAGTGGTAATGAAACTTGACAGAAGTCACACAGCAAAATCACAGTCTAGTCACCAAAGACTGTTGCTGGTGGGGACCTTGGCTGTCTTTTGTAGTCTTTTCTTACCTGTCCCTACTCCCAGAGTCCAATGCTGGACCAGGCCATGGGAAAGGAGGCTACTGATGTTAGTGGAGATGGGTCAGTAGCCACTGCAGAAAGACGGTCACATCTAGGAACTCGCACCGGAGCCCACCCCATGGTCCTGATCCCCTGAGCAAGACCCGAGAGTGGGAAACCAAAATAAAGGTGGGAACAGGAGGACAAAATGCCCATTTCCTCTGTGGGGACATCTTCCTCCTGTGTGGCTCCTGGCCAGTGCTGGAAATTTAACTCTGCAGGCCCTAGAACAGACCCACCATATTGGATTATTCTGAGGAGAACGTGGCATAGTTTCCTATAAAATGGAAATCCGTACAGGGATTTTCTGACTTCTTTTATCCTTCTGTCTGTCTACCCCTCGACTTCCTGCCCACCACTCTACTTACTAGCTGCTGGACACAGGGAGCAGCATGGGGGTCATCAGACAGTTGAGTGGGTGGGGAAAAGTCGAATATTCTGGAATGCCATGGAAGAGTCTGCCTAAGCCTGGCAGCAGGTTAGGAGTCTTTTCTTAGGAAACATTACCCTCATTCATGTTAGCTGTTCTCTTTCCCCCAACCCCCGCCAGGTGGACAAGGAGGCCTTGTGCCAGGGCCTTGGTCTGCTCCAGGTCCCCTCAACACTCCCCTTGGACATCAAGACCCTCGACCTATCTGGAAATCAGTTGCAGAGTATCCTGACTTCCCCTCTGGGTGTCTATGTCGCTCTGCGTCACCTGGACCTGAGTAGCAACGAGATCAGCGTCCTCCAGCCCCAAGTCCTGCAGGCCCTGCCTCACCTCGAGCACCTCAACCTGGCTCACAACCGCCTGGCGGTAGGCACCGCACTCAGTGCTGGTGGCCTGGGCTACCTGCCACACGTGATCTCCCTGGACTTATCTGGCAACAGCCTATACAGCGGCCTGGTGGAGAGGCTGCTGGGGGAGGCCCCCAGCCTGCGCACGCTGTCCCTGGCCGAAAACAGCCTGACCCGCCTCACCCGCCACACCTTTCGGGGCATGCCTGACCTGGAGTGGCTGGACCTCCACAGCAATGTGCTGATGGATATCGAGGATGGCACCTTTGAGACCCTGCCCCGCCTGGCCCACCTCAATCTCTCCAGGAACTCCCTCACCTGTATCTCAGACTTCAGCCTCCAGCAGCTGCGGGTGCTGGACCTGAGCCGAAACAGCATCGAGGCCTTCCAGACAGCCTCCGAGCCCCCGGCTGAGCTCCAGCTCACCTGGCTGGACTTGCGAGAGAACAAATTGCTCCACTTCCCTGACTTGACCGCACTCCCTAAACTCATCTACCTGAACGTGTCCAACAACCTCATCCGGCTCCCGGCGGGGCAGCCCCAGGGCAAGGAGGACCTCCAGGCACCATCTGAGGGCTGGTCAGCAGTGCCCCTCTCCAATCCCAGCTGGAACGCCAGTACTCATTCCCTCTCCCAACTCTTAAACCTGGATTTGAGCTACAACGAGATCGAGCTCATCCCTGACAGCTTTCTGGAGCATCTGACCTCCTTACGATTCCTAAACCTTAGTCGAAACTGCCTGCGGGCTTTTGCGGCCCGGCATGCTGGCACACTGCCTTGCCTGCTACTCTTGGACTTAAGCCACAACGCCCTGGTGGCACTAGAGATGGGCACCAGAGTCCTGGGGTCCTTGCGGACCCTGCTCCTACAGGGTAATGCTTTGCAGGACCTGCTGCCACACACCTTCACCAGCCTGGCCAGCCTGCAGAGGCTCAACCTGCAGGGAAACCGGATCACCCCCTGTGGGGGCCCCACTGAGCCCCACTCCCCCCACAGCTGTGTGACCTTCTCTGGCATCCCTACCCTCTGCGTTCTGAACATGGTGGACAATGAGATAGAGACTCTCCCCCCAGGTGCCTTCCTCCACACCCCACTTACAGAGCTGGACCTCTCTGCCAACCCTGGTCTGGATGTGTCGGCTGGTGCCTTGGCAGGCCTGGAGGCCTCTTTGGAGGTGCTGGCCCTTCAGGGTAACGGGCTGACCGTCCTGCAGGTGGACCTGCCCTGCTTCCGCTGCCTCAAGCGGCTCAATTTGGCTGAGAACCACCTCAGCCAACTGCCTGCCTGGACGCAGGCTGTGTCCCTAGAGGTGCTGGACCTGCGGAACAACAGTTTCAGCCTCCTGCCAGGCAGTGCCATGGGCGGCCTAGAGACCAGCCTTCGCCGCCTTTACCTGCAGGGAAACCCGCTCAGCTGCTGCGGCAATGGCTGGCTGGCGGCTCAACTGCACCAGGGCCGCGTGGACGTGGATGCCACCCAGGATCTGACCTGCCGTTTTGGCTCCCAGGCTCAGGTGGCCCTGAGCCACGTGCGTCCTGAAGACTGTGACCAGGGGGGACTCAAGAATGTCAACCTCATCATCATCCTCACCTTCACGCTGGTCGCTGCCATCCTCCTCACCACACTTGCTACCTGTTGCTGTATCCGCCGGCAGAAGTTTAACCAACAATACAAAGCCTAATGGAGCCAGAAGCACAGAAATGGTGGCGATTGAGAGAACCCTGCTCTCTTAACGCCCCAGCCTAGAGTTCCTTTCTCTGTACCTTCCTGCATTCTCAGGGGACCCCCTCCCAGGCTGCACATGGGGTCAGCTATGGCAACCAGAAGTTGCACAGGTGGTAGAGAATCATCTTGACTCATCAGTTCAACAAATCTTTACCAAGCATCCACAGGCCACCCTCTGGTGGATGGTGGACAAGTGGCTATCTGTGGAGCAGCCAGTGACCACACAGTGCGCTGAGGCCAGAGGTGGGGGAAGCTACAGGCTCTGAGGCTCTGCAGCCCCAGCTAGTTCAATATGGAGAGCTCTGCCCTGGCCATGGCACAGAAAGGGAGGGCCAAGCCCAAGGGGATTTGTCTGAGACATTTCCACACAGCCTGTTTGTCATATTTTCTGATAATGACTTTCAGCCTTTCTGGAAAAAAAAAAAAATACCGAAGAGCTCGTGACCGGAAGAGAATCACCAGAGCCTCATGAGTTGTCTTGGATTCAGTACTTCTGGGAAGGCTGGTTAAGAGGTGGCCATCCTGAGCTCTGGCCATATTGGGCTATTCCATTTCCTGTTTTGTAGGCAGGCCTTAACCTCCCTGGCACTCTCCTGTTGCACACAGTGCCCCGCCATTCCTGCCTGGAATCTCCACCCCTCGCCAGAACCCTTTCTCCAGGCCAGCCCCGCCCTGGCTGCTGAGCCAAGAGAGCTGTAGATCTCTGGCTCTGATTTGCAGCTGGAAACACACAGCCAAGCCTTGTGTCTGCTTCTGTGTGACCACTCTCAAAAGTTGGTGGGGTTCGCCCCCCCCCCAATTTTATAAAAGAAGAAAACAAGTTTTTCAGAAGTCTCTCTAGAGAGTTCCCTAGCTATGAGCTGTCACATTGAGAGTCCTTCTGTCTCCAGAGCCTAAGCATTGCTACTGCAGGGGTGCAGTGACCTTCTCTGGCATTCCCACCCACCACACTGTTGGGGGACAGGAAGTGGCCCTATTGCCAGGGGCCTGACCAGGGTCTAAGCAGAGAAGACAGCTGTGCACACATTATGCTCCTTCTTTCTTGCCTTACGTTTCCTTCATTCCATCCTTTGCAGACTGGTGTGGGTCCTGCCTTTACATTCTCTTTCCCTCTCCTTCCATTGAGCCTCGCGTGGAGTTTGAGGCCATGGAGTGCAGAGAGGGAAATAAGGCTTAGAAAGAGAATGGTACTTGCACAGAGCTACACACATCAGTGGCAGAACCTATAGAGAATGAAACCGCTGGGGATGTGGTTGGGTATTTGCCTAGCATGTCCAAGGTTCTGGGTTCAAGGCCAGAAGTAGATACCTGTGCTTTCCTTTGATCTCAGCTGTTACATCACAAAATAATGCCAGCTCCAAACATTCTTTTCATTTCTCATCCTGCAGGGGTTTTCCCCTCTAGGAAAATGATTAGAAAGACCTACTCATAAAATCCCTGTCACTCACACCATGCAGTTACAAGAAAGGGAAGCAGTAGGAACCAGTCTGTGTCCCTGTGTCATTGTCTTCATTATTTTGGTTGTGCCTAGTCTAGGTCTACACATGCACTTGGTGACAAGTGAGAAATGGAGATGCTATTCATTCCCGTTTCACAGATGAGAAAACTGAGGCCAGAAAGGATGATAGGATCAGAGAGTGGATGGGCAGAGCCAGAGCTAGGCTCTGGCTGGGGAAATCAGGTGGATTTAGTCCAGGCTGGGGTCAGGTGCTACCACACACAGCACTCTCCGCAGGCCTAGAGGTCAACACAGTGGGCCCTGTGCCTGACTTTTGAAAACACTACACTATGCTGCTGTCACCTCCCAGGAGCCCTGGGACCAGCTCTTTGTATACCACATGAATGTATTAAAGTATAATTTTGGAGAAACAGTGCCTTGCCAGCCTTGTTCTTGCTGTGGATAAAGCATGTCATGGTGTCCACTTGAACTCTGACCTCCTTACTTCACTCAGGATCTTTTGATCTTTGTGGTGAGTCTCTGGGAGATACTGGGGCTTTGGACCGTCATCACCCAGGACCTCAACTTCCATCAGGGTCCTTTTGCACCCCTGTTCTTTCGCCTCCAACACCTGACCCTCCTCACTGCAACACTGAGGGACTGGCAACGTCCATTTATAGCGGTGTCACTCCCTGCCCCATCTCAGGGAGACTTGGGCCTTGTCCATCTTACACATAGTAAGAAGACCCTCGATACCACATTCCTCTCCTGTGGCTCACAGCCCACAGCCAGACTTTCAGCCCTTGGCAGCAGACCCTCCTGGGCCTCCATGACCCTGTACATCAAATTGTCTCTTCCTCTGGCCACCATTTCCATATAAGGTGAGACCCCCCCTCCCGCCCATTGGCTGGGAGTTGGGGGGGGTGGTACTGAGAGGGTGAGTATGGAGCCTGGGGCTGGTGGGGGAGGGGAGGTGGGAGCTGCCTCACCTGGGGTAGGGCAGGGCAAAGTGAGTACTGGGGGGGGGCAGAATCAAGGCACTGCAGCAGAGTCTGGAGTGAGCCCCTGGCCTTTCATGTCATTGAATTGGCATTTTGAGCCCCAGGAGTGTGTCCTCTAGTGGTCACCCCCCACCCCCGACACTTTCTTAGTAAGAGCTGGACACATTCACACACTCTGTCTCTATAGATGCCAAGCTTCCCTGACCTGGGATTCCCAGCAGCCCAACTCACTGACGCCTCCACTCCTGCTCCCCCTGTCCCCCAAGGCTCAGCTGCCACTGGGTCCTGGGGCCGCTCTGCCTCCTGGGTATTCATTACTCCAGCCAGCCTCCCTGGCCTGTGACTTTTCACCCCCAGTCCTGTTCCTGCTCCTGGCTCCTATGTTCCAGAGGAAAAATGTAAACACTTGCCTCTTTGAGGAAGTGCTGGGAAGCAGGGGGCACTCACGAGATGCCAGGTGAAGAGCAAGCTCCCGTGCCAGTGGGCTCCCAGCAGTGGGAGCACGTGGACCCCTTTTCCTGGCAAACAGGGGAGTTTGTTCACCTGGCCAAGGCCCCCCAGAGAGACCGAAATTCCTGTTTACAGCCCAAAGTGGACATAACTGCCAACTGGGTCATCGGAGCATCCGGCTTACTTCAGGTTCCAGCAAGTTCCAGGGCGATTGCTCTCACAACCCATGTCACAGGCCTGAAGTACCATCATGGGCTGACTAGCTCTTTCAATTGGGTGAGCTGTCCTGGCACTCCACTAGACACAGGTTCTGACCCACCCTGTCACCCCTCTTCTGGCTACATCCCCATGGCCCCTGGACATGCTGTGTTCTTCCCGCACCCCTGCCCTTCAGGCAGCTCCCCAGCTCTCTCTGCCATTTCCCAGCTTGGTCTCAGAGCTGTTGGCTCCAGGCGAAGCATTTGGTGGATGTTGTCGTCTTTAATTCCAACCACCTTTGAAGTGATTTCTACGGTTAGCATCCTCATTTTAGAGAAAATGAAACTCCAGTGCTGAGACTTGAACCCAGATTTGTCCCACCCCCGGGGCTAGGGCTCTTAACCATTAGGTGGCACTGTGGCTTGAGCCTCCCAACCCCCAGCTTTTCCCTCTTCCACTGGGACTGACCTCCAAAAGCCTTCTGCTAAAGCTCAGAAGTCTGCCTGGATTTCTTCTTCCAGCTGCCCAAAGGCCAGAGCATCAAGGGTCCTCCCAATCTGCCTCTAGGACCAAAATTCTGGTCTCCTATTCCAAGTCCTCTGTGTGTCCCCAGGGCCTGTGAGCTAACCCAGAAAATGAGCTCAGAAAACATTTCCTGAATGAATGACCTCTGCCCTCTAGGACTTACATCCCTCCGACAGACCCAGGGGACCCAGTGAAGACACAGGGGGTGTGCAGTGTCCAGGAGCAGCAGGAGCCAATGGGGAAGCAAAAATAAGTATGTTCTCTGGCCCTCTGCACTTCCCTTGAGGACCCCATCTTATCATTGTCCTTCCCTTCCTTCTGTCCCCATCATCTCCTCTCCTGTTTCTTGATCATTTCCCTACCCCTATCTCACTGCAAACAGTGCTGAGAACCAGGAGGGAAGAAGGGAGGGAGGGAGGCCCAGCTGTTTATAGGAACTGGAGCGGCTCCATCCATCAGCTTTGTTTGGAGTTGCAGACCAAGCATAATAAATACCTTGGCTCCTCCCCAGCTGTGTTTTCCCTGAACTTGGCCATCTGAACTCCAAATCTCTCTGGCCTGCTGGTTCTCAGGACCCAGCTCCCACCCCACCCCAGCCTCTACCTCCTACCAGGCTGCCTTCCTTCTGGAACCAGAAAAATCCAAGCTGGGATTGGGCTTTGTTCCTCCTTTGCTTTGGGAGCAAGGTCAAGTCATGCCACTTGATTGTGCCTCCACTTGCCCATCAGTAGAATGGGCTCATAATTGCTGTTGTGTCCCAACTCCCAACTCCCCAGCCCTGCCAGAGCGGCTGGAGCATCTCTCCGGAGCTGGATTTGGGCTCAAGGATTACACAGGAACAACTAGGTAAAGCCTGTGGGGTGGAGAGAGGAGGAGGAGCTACATTACTGCACAAGCCAGGAAGTGGTCACTGCTGAGGGAGGCCTGGATTTCATGCTCTGAGAGTTTGCTAGCAGCCAGGAGGGGCCTTTGCAGCTGGAGGAATGAGGGTGACTTGGAGAACATTTGGATTGCCACAAGAAGGGCGGGATCTCAACACAGAGAGAATGAAGAGATTCCGGCAGAACGGCACTGAAGCACAGTCTGGGAGTGGAGTGGGAGAGCCATCCGAGAGGGAGAATAGAGAGGAGTCTGTCTTCACCCTCCTCAGTCCATCACTTTCACCTTCTTTCTAGAATCTTCCCTTCTTGACTAAAGGACTTTCAACATGCCCAGCTCTACTCTTTCAAGTCCTAGATGCCTTCCCAGAGTTCTGCCGTCATGTGTCCACTCACCCCTTCTCCCAAATGCTAGCCCTCCTGGCCTCCCTGGCCCTGCCCCCCAGCCCCCCACAGCCTGGGGAGATGGGGAAAAGCTCTTGGCTTCTGGAATGGATAAGGGAATAAATGATTAAAGAAGTGAGCAAGAGTGAGAGTCAAGAACAAAGAGAACAAGCGAGAGAGTAAATTGTTGAAAGCCACCAAGCTCTCTTGAGTCCTGCCCTACTGCCATTCACACTGAGTGCTTCACACACAAGCTCCCTCCCTCTGAGACCCTTCTAGCTTAGTGAAGAAATAGGCATTAATCACACACACACACACACACAGAAAGTGTACGACAGAAAGCATAAGGGAGACAACTGAGATGGGCAGGACTCTTTGAGCCCTCATTGAGGGTACAGGGGGCACTGGGCTGAGATGCAGGAGGGTCCAGTCTGAGAGATCAGGTAGATCAGGTCATCCAGGGACCCTGAGGTTAGGGCCTTGCACTGAAGGTACACACACACACACACACACACACACACACACACACACACACACACACGCATGCACGCACACACTGGAGCTCTCTGCCTTGCCTTGTCTCTTGATTTCAATTCTGGAATCATAGAGAAAACCATGGAGGACCACATACAGAGGTGGTGGAGGAGATGGCCAATGGGTAGGGCAGGGGTCCTAGGAGACACATGCATGAGGGGACAGGAAGCTAGTGAGGCTGCAAGGTGGGAGGGCCCAAATCCAAAGACCCCTGCTTTTTAGTATTATTACTACTGCTATTATTGTTAGTATTAATCAATACTAACCAATATAATAATATTATATATTGTTAATATTATTGTCACTAATAATATTCATATTTTACAGGAGATTGGGCTGGGCTTTTCTTCCATCACACTGCCAGTGTCAACTTGTGCCACAGTCCCTTCCTCACACCCAGGAGACTTCATCACATTCTCATGTTAAACCCTCTGTATGCCTGCTCCAGGATCAAGTGATTGTTGACAGACATGACGCATGGCATGCAAATTCACACATGTATGTAATATAGATTCTTAGTCGTACTGAGGGTCTGAACTCAGGACTTTGTGCTTGCTAGACAGGCCTTCTACTGCTGAGCCATGCCTCCAGCCCAGTCTTTCATTGGTTATTTTTAGGATAGGCCCTTGCTTCCAACCACTTTTAGACTTCCTGTTGTCATGGGACTACGTGTGCATGTCACCGAGTTCAGTTTTTCTTCCATGATGAGTTTTGAGGACTTTTGTGCCTGACCTAGTGCCACAATCTTCCCAGTTTTATCTATCTCAGCCTCCTATGTTGCTTGGGATATCAGATGTGTACCACTGTGCCCAGCTATGAATTATGGGGGGGTAGGAGGATGTTTCTGCATAGGCTGACCTCAAACCATGATCACCCTGTTCCAAGAATTGTCCTTTTTTTTGTTGTTGTTTGCCCATTTTTCTGTTGGGTTAACTTTTCCTTGTCAATCTGTAAAACCTCTTTTTATATTGTAGATATCAAACTTTGTCTAGCATTTTATAACAAATTTTTTGAGCATTTCTCTCTTGCTTTCTTCTTATCCGTTCTGGGGCTTGAACTCAGGACCTGGGTGATGTCCCTGAGCTTTTTTGATCAAGGCTAGCACCTCTACCACTTTAAGCCACAGTGCCACTTCCAGTTTTTGAGTGGTTAATTGGAGATAAGAGTCTCACAGGGACTTTTTTGCCCTGTCTAGCTTTGAACCATAATTCTCAAGTCTCAGCCTCCTGAGTAGCTAGGATTTCAGGCATGTGTCACTTCTGTCCCACTGAACATTTCTTTCTTTATGGGAGGGGGAAGCACTGGAGTTTGAACTCAATGCCTCATGCTTGCTTGGCTGGCACTCTAGCCCTTGAACCATACTTCCAGTCCTAATAAATGATTTCTAATCTCTCATTTGCTGCTGACTTTTTAGATACTTTTTGCAGTGTTTTTCAGGTTCTCACATTTCTGTTAAAACTTCTTGATTTGAGGGCTGGGAAGTTGTCTCAGTGGTAGGGCGCTTGCCTTGCATGCCTGAGGCCCTGGGTTTGATTCCTCAGTACCACATAAGCAAAAAGAAAAAAGCCGGAAGTGGCGCTGTGGCTTAAGTTGTAGAGCGCTAGCCTTGAGCTGAAGAGCTGAGGGACAGCACCCAGGCCCAGAGTTCAGGCCCCACAACCGGAATTTAAAAAAAAGAATTAAAAAAAAAAAACTTCTTGATTTGATTCAATTTCATTCAGAATACACTTATAATCTAAGTTTTCTTGTAAGATTTTTGTGTTTTTTAAATTTTTAACTCTTTAATCTTGAAAAAACTTATGGTTGTAAAGTTGGATAGTTATCAAATTTTACTTGCTTAGGGATGAATAGCAGTTGTATCAGAATCATTTATGAGGTAATTAAAATGGAGGCCCCGAGTTAAATCCCCATTATCACTAAAAGTAAAAAAAAAAAAAAATGAAAAGGCTACTGTTAGATCCTGGCACTAGTGGCTTATACCTATAATTTTGGCTACTCAGGAAACTGAAATCTGACGATTGAAGTTCAAAACCAGACCAGGCAGAAATGTCTGTGAGACACTTATCTCTAACTAACCAGCAAAATGTTGAACTGGAGATGTAGTTCAAATGTAGAGTGCACGTCATGAGTGAAAAAGCCAAGTAAAAGTATGAAGTCCTGAGTTTAAGCTCTGGTACTGAAAAAAGAACACATTGTCCTTTCCTTGAAATTAATTTGAGGAAGTTTACGATTTCTCTGACATTAAGTCTTCCCATCCAAGAGCATGATGTGTCTTTCCATTTGTCCCACTCTTGTGTTCTATCCTTCCCCAATATTATATAACTTTTTCCATAGGAGCTTTAGGGTTTTTTTTGTTAAAGTTATTTCTCCACATTTTACTTTATTTTCAATATTATAAATGGATTCATGAATGTACAGAGATTATAAATTTCCACTTATATGTGTCTAGGGTCAAAAATGGCAAAGACAATGGATCATTGTGTATTTATTTTGTATCCAAGAATCTTCTCAATTTATTTCTGTTGTTTTGGTGTTACTGGAACTTGAACGGCGGGCCTTGTGCTTGTCATGTTGGTGTGATACCACTGAATCATGCTTCCAGGGCTGTTTTCCACTGGTTCTTTTTAGAATAGAGTCTCACTTTTCAGCTGTGTGTGAATTTGAGGCACTATCTGCTTACTTCAGGCTTCCTATGGGGGCTGGATAACAGTGCACATCACCATATCCGCTTCCCTCCATGGAACAGGGATCTCATTAACTTTTCTGCTTAGGGTTGGCCTGGAACCTCAATCCTCCCAGTCCTTCCATGTAGCTAGGATTACAGGACTGAACCCTGGCACCTCCCTCAACTTTTTCTCTCTTTTGTTTTGCATTTGCCTTTGTCTTTGAGTTTTGTAGATGTGAGATTACTTCATTGCTTCATGTTTACTGACACTCACATTACAGGGACACCTGCCTCCAGCCTCACCTCTCCTCTCCAGCCTACAGCCAGGTTCTAGGGATCCCCCACCCCCACCCCCGGCCACCCATCTACCTTAGATCTGCTTCCCCCCTCCCATCTCTTTCATGTCTCCATCCTGTGATGCTCTGGTGTTCAGGAGCAAGTGGCAACCTCAGAATCCTTACTGCTCTGTCCGGTAGAGTGAACTTGTTCCACCCTGACTGGAATTCTCTTCTCCTCTTAGACCAAAGGTTGAAAGCGGGTGGCCTATGGGCCATATTTAGCCTTCAGACATGCTTTTTTTGGCCCACACAGCAGTTTATTAAAGTTTTGATTTGTTTCCAACATTTAAACATTGGAAGAGTTGTTTTATATGGGAACACATAATGTTTCTTAAAACCTCGGGAAATCTGAGAAGCTGGGCCCTCAGCCCACAGGACAGTGAGAGGCAGGAGCTGTGAAATTATCTCCCATCTAGATTGCGAGGTCCACAGGGCAGGGGTCAGTCTGTCCCTTCTCAACTCCAGCACCTGACTTGGGGCCTGCCTCAGGCAGGAGTTCAAGAAAGTTTAGCTCTATTCCCTCAGGGTCATTAAAGTTTTAGCGGTGTGAGTGAACCTGCACAATCAGGGTTTGAAATTTGTTCTGTGGACCTGTTGGAAAACTGGGGAAGCCTATGAATAGCCCTCTTCTGAGAATAACCCCTTTAAACTCATTTAAAAACATGCAAGATTACAAAGGAATCAATTCTACTGAATGTAGTTATTGAAATATTAAAAGCATATTGTGATTTCATAATGTGTGTGTGTTTGGTTTGTGTGTGCTGCTACTAAGGCTTGAACTCATTCAGGGCCTTGTGCTCACACTTGGGTTTTTGCTCAAGGCTGGTACTCTACCACTTGAACCAACCTCCACTTCTATCTAGCTTCAATTCGTAATCCTCAGATCTCAGCCTCCTAAGTAGCTCAAATTACAGACATGAGCCACCAGCATCATAATTTATCATATGTGATCCAGCATCAGGCCTAATAACTCCTGTGCTTTTGAAGCACTAGTAAAAATGAATGACAAATATCAGGTACAAGTGGCTCATGCCTGTAATCCTAGCTACTCAGGAGGCTGAGATCTGAAGGTCATGGTTTGAAGCTAGCCTGGGCAGGAAAGTCTGTGAGACTCTTAGTTCTAATTAACTGCCAAAAAGCTGAAAGTGGAGTTGTGGTTCACATGGTAGAGTGCTAGCCTTTAGAAAAAAAAACAACTCAGGGACAGTTTCCAGGCCCTGAGTTCAAGCACCAGGACTAGCATACACGCTTACATACACACACATGTGCACGTACACACACACACACACACACATACTAATGAATGACAAGATAGCTACAGCAACTGTAAGACAACCTTTAAAGACCTGTGATTGTTGTTGGTGACCTACTCTTAAAGTCATGGTTACCACCAATACCACAAGGATTTGCAACCTACATCCAAGAGGGAAAGAATATTTCACTGTGAGGCTTCTGATAAAGTAGCCTGCGTAGCTTTCTTCAAGCCCAGTTCATATATCACAGAAATCTCCTTGAGTCCTGGAATCTCAGAACACAACCTGCACTTCAGGATGCTTGGCAGCTACCACCAACAGACAGAAACATAGCCACCGTCCATACCCAGTGTTCTTGGGGTATAAATTAGATCACTGTTTCTGGAAGGCTCTTTGACAGTGTTTTCTAAGAATCTTAAAAATGTGCATTGTTTTAGCCCAGCAATTCTGTTTCTAGGAATTTATCCTAAGGAAATAAAGATACAGCCAAAAAGGGGGAAAAAAGTGTAAGAACATTTATTACAGCCAAACAACACATCCAGCTTTTGTAGAGCTTGAAATTTATACAATTTCAAGGGAACCCTTATCCCAAAGAATACAATTACAAATATAAAGTTTCTGGGTCCTTCTCTGGCATTTGACAAGGTCCTGTGAAAACAAGAGGCCTTTCACCAGCTCCACATAAACTTACCTTAAACATCTAAATTTAGAAATGACCGAAAACTGCCAAGAGTTATGAGTTTCAGAATATCTATACAGAGAAAGCTTAATCAGTCACTCACAACAATGTGAACACAGAATCTGTTTGGTGACTCCAAGAAAGGCTCAAAGCAGAGTATGATGTGAACAATGATGTGTACAGTATGACCTCCATTTTGTCCAACTGACCATTGGTTGAGAGTCATGTAATGACAAATGGGACTTCTGGTGTCAGAATTTTCTGAGCTTCAGAAGTGGTGCCAGACACAGTGGGGCAGGACCCAGGTAGTGTGAGCCCTCTCCTTCCATTGCTGGAGAAGTGGGGAGGGCTTGAAAAGGGAGACTGGGGAGGGCCTAGGAGGTGGGAGTGGGAGATAGGAAGTGGGGAAGGCAAGTGCCTAGACTTTCCTGGAAAAGTCTGGGGTTGCTGCTCCTGGTGTTTTAAGAGCTGTGGGGGCTGAAATGAGAGCTGTCTATGCATCCAGAGCTCACAGCAAAAAGACAAGGGGGAAGATGTGTGTTTTGGATGCAGGACCTGAAACACAGCAAGTGAACTATCATTACCCTCTTGCTCTGCTCTGCCCTGCTATTTTGCCAGTGAGTCTGACCCAAGTGGCGGGGCACTCCTACAGAAGCAGAGCATGGGGCACAGATGGTCAGCCTACTGTCCAAACTCATGCATTCCAAAAGTGTGGGGTTGTGTATGTGTGTGTGTGTGTGTGTGTGTGTGTGTGTGTGTGTGTGTGCCCATCCTGGGCACTAGGTGCTGTCCCTGAGCTTTTATGCTCAAAGCTAGTGCTCTGCTGCTTGAGCCACAGTTCTACTTCTGACTTTTTTTGGTAGCTAGTTGGAGATAAGAGTCTCACAGACCTTCCTACCCAGGCTGGCCTTGAACCATGCTCTTCTGATTTTGGTCTCCTCTTTGTAGCTAGGATTACATGTGTGAGCCACTGGTGCCTGGCTAAAATTGTTTGACCTTTGAGACCAGGGCCAGCGTTTTAGCATCTACCATCATTGTCATTGTCTATTTGCAGTGCTTCCATTCATGGGCTGGAATGATGTCTGTACTACCCTGGTGGGGGTGCTGATGGAAGAGACTATGCCTATATAAGAGTGGGAAGGGGGTGAGATTGGGGAGCAGTACAGGGAAGATATACAACTCTCTGCTGTCTGTTCAATTTCGCTGTGACCCTAAAGCTGCTTTTTATAGATAGATGATAGATAGATAGATATAGATACACACACACACACACACACACACACACACACACACACACACACATACATATGTATAGTCTACTTTAAAAAGTTAAACAAGGGCTGGGATGTAGTTCAGTGGCAAAGCGCTTGCCTAGCAAGCGCAACGTCCTGGGTTCGATCCCCAGTACCAAAAAAGAAAAGACAAAAAAAATACAGCTAAAAAAAAAACCCAAACAAATAAAAAGTTAAACAAAACAAAATTTTGTTTCCAAGACCTATTCAAAGAAGTGGAGCAGAAAAAGGAAGACAAGGAGCAAACCTGAGCCTATTCCTCCTCTCCCCTTAGGTCTCTAATCCTGGGTCAGGCTGAGAGCTTCAGGAAGAAGAGGAGATTGTTTAGATAAGGCATATACTCTAAAATTCACCTTTAATACTGTTTAATTCTATGGGGTTTTGTTGTGTCATTTGTGTTTTCGAAAACATCTTGTTATGTAGTCCAGGCTGGCCTGAGATTTGTGTTTCTCCTCACTCCCATCTCCTGAGGGATGGGATTCTAGGTACAATGCTATCATATTCAGCCACATCGCATGCAGGGATTGTTTTTGTTTTTGTTTTGGGGGTTTTAATTTTGTTTTGGTATTGGGACTTGAACTCAGGGCCTCTCATTCTTTCTCTGCTTTCTCATTCTAGGTTGACACACTACCCCTTGAGCTATACCTCCACCTTCAGCTTTTTGTGGTTAATTGAAGATAAGACTCTCATGGACTTCTCTATCTGGGCTAAGCTTTGAACCATGATCCTTAGCTCTCAAGCTCCTGAGTAGCTAGGTTTACAGGCATGAACTATCAACACCCAATTCCATTGCATATGTTTCAGAAACACAATTATAGATACCACCATAGTCAAGATTTTGAAATAGTCCATCACCTGAGAGAGGTCCCAGGTGTACCTTCATGGTCTCCTTTCTCCAGCCTCAGCCCCTGGCAGTCATGGATTTCTTTTCTCTTGCAGTTTTGTCTTTTCTAGATGTTGTGCGTAATAGGCAGCCTTTGGGGCCTGAGTGCTTCCTCTTAATGCAACGACCTTGAGATTTATCCATGTTTTGAAAAAAATCCTTCTGTCTGAGTAACATTTCATTAAATGGATGTGTCACAGTTTGTTCATTCACCTACTGAAGAATATTTGGGTTGTTTCCAAGTTTGGACATTGATAAATAAAGCAGCTATGAACATTCACACTCGGGTTTTTGTCTGAACACAAGTTTTTGCTTCTCTCAAGCAAATATCTAATGGCAGGATGACGTTGAACTTTTAAAGCCTGCCTGGCTGTGTTCCAAAGTAATTGTTCAATCTTTAGCCCATCAGCAAGACATGAGTCCCAGTTGCTCCACATTCTAAACCAGCAATTAGGATTATCAGGTTTTACTTTAACCCATTTAATGGCAGTGCGTAGGAGACCAAAGGGTCATTTTTTTTTTTTAGTAAGAAAAAGTTTTACTTTATTTCCGTGTCAACACTAAGTTAAAATGTGTTTCAAAATATGTAGCTGGGTCACCAATTCCAATCACTACCTTAGCTCAAAGGTTCACCAATAAAACAGTCAAACAACAGAAATGCATCTTGAAACATCTTCTAGAGAGAACAGCTCCATGGCTATCAATAATTTATTAACTTCATAGTTTAGTCTCAGTATTTGACAAGTTTGTTAGAAATTTATTCCCATTGGTTTAGAATGACATTAATATGAGCTCATAATTTCAAAGTCAACATTGCTTTCACCATGAACACAAAACTGCTAAAATGTGGGTTGTGGTACAGTAATAATGGTAGCTGATGGTGGCTTTTTTGTCCAAAGCCAAAAAAGATAGGCAGTCTTGGAGAGGCATAAACTATCCATACACCCTTTCAGCAGGCTGTAATTTTCCATATTTTTCTTTGTTTTTAATACAGAAGAAAATGGTTTCCTCAAATTTGAAAAACAAGATAAATACATTGCATCTTCTTTTCAACAAAAAGAAATTCCCCATGTTTATCAAATCTGTCCAAGTGATGCTTTAAATATTGTCTATACTATATGTGCATATATTTTTCATCCTATTTTAGTGCCTAATGTTACAATTGGCTTAGTAATAAGACTTCCAATGCTTTGTGGAAAACATTACCCAATAGATCATAATATAAACCTGCAGTGAAACTTTTCTGATGACACAAAACTATGACCAAGTGCACAAAACATGCAACCTTTCATCAACACCATTGGAACCCATGAGTTATTGCAAATGACCTCACAGGTGCATAGATTGCAAACAGAAACTTTTGAGGAGAGGACATAAAATAAATACTACCGTGTTTTTTCCATCTCCATTAAAGCTGCCTATTGTTAGATGAAAAGATTAACATTACTAACAGGAAGAGTCAAACTATATTAAGGATTATTTTCTAAGTAGTTAGAACAATATCCCCAAACAAAGATAAGCAAGAGTTTATGCCAACACAATTTTCCTGTAGTGTAATATAATTGGCAGTATAAGGGACAGTCTGTAAGCAATTAATACAAATATAAATTGGTATATGCCACCGCTAAATCATAGGCTGGCAAAAAAACTCAACTAAAGAAGTCAGGGCATAGGGGAAGCTACTGGTGGCTCATGCATGGAATCCTAGCTACCCAGGAGGCTGAGATTTAAGGATCAAAGTTCAAAACCAGACTGGGCAGGAAAGTTTGTGAAACTCTTATCTCCAATTAACCAGAAAAAAACAGAATTGAAGGTATGGTTCAAGTGGTAGAGTGAAAAAATGCAAGCAACAGCTCAAGGTCTTGAGTTCAGGACAGATTCTACTGAGGACATCATATACCAATCTTATCAACATCAGCATACATTTTACCCACAGCTGCAAAATGCTGAATCCTTTCTAAGCATGAGGGCCTGCAATATACTTTACGTAGTAGCATAGCAGGGCTATCTAAATATCACTGATTCCTTTTGGCATTTATATTTACATAATCATAATATGCATATAAAAACTACAAACAAAAATTTAAAAACTTTTATCTCATTTTGGAAAAGTTTACAGTTAAGATGTGGTTACAGAATTTTCTAAGCTATCAGACTTGACTGATACTAGCCTTTTCCTGAACCATTTAAATGTGAGTCACATGCTTCATTGCCCCAAATACTCCAACATATACTTCCTAAGCAAAAAAAAAAAAAAAGACATTATTGTACATAATCATAGTATAGTTGTCAAATTCAGGTCATTTAACTTTGATATAGTACTATTGCCTAATCCTTAGGCAGAATCTAAATTTCTCTAACCACTCTGATAATGTTCTTTATGGCATTTCGTACGTTGGGTCAGGACCTAGTCTAAGGTCCATATTTGGTTCCTTCTTTTTACTCCAGAACAGTTTGTCAGTCTTTCACTGTCTTTTATGAAATGGAGGTTTTTGATGAGTCTGAACCAATTACTTTGTAGACAGGTACTTCAATGTGCATTGATGTGATATTTCCTCTGTCGGGCCTTTTCTTTTTGGTAGGAAAAGCACTTTTGTAAGAGATAGGAAAAAAAAATCAAAGTGTTTTTCTGGCTCTCACACTCACCATGCTAAATACTAAGTATTTCTGCTCTGATCACCAGAACATGTGGGAAAGTCACCTAGCAATGAGCAGTTCCCCAGAAGACATCAGGTGGTTTATTTTCTAATTCACTTCCATTCTGACACTCTCTACTTAGAAATAGCGTCAGTCCCCACAGGTGAGAATCTGGGACTCAACCCTCTTACTGTGACGCCTGTCACAAGCCTCAAGTATCACCTATACTTCTGATGTGCCATATACTAGATTCCCATGACCCTAATTTACTAGATTAATTTGCTAGAGCAGCTCTCAGAGCTCATAGAAACCACATCCTAACTGATTACAAAGGATATCACACCCATGCAAACAGGTAAAGCATGTAAAAGGGTGCAGGGAACTCTTCTTTGCTTTCTGGACATATTTCCAGCATGTACTCATGTCTCCAGGCTAGTATTTTGCTAATTATTTTGGAGATGGTATCTAGCAGATTTTTCAATCAAGGCTGGCTTTCAATCACAATCCTCCAGATCTCAACATCCTGGGTTTTTATGAAAACTTGATTATGTAGGCCTGATGGAGTCTCTCACTAGTTGGTTATGATCAGCTCAACCTTTAGCCTATCTCTCCTCCCTGGAACTCAAAAAAAGAATCGATGCCAAAAAAGTTCCAAGCCTCTAATTGTGCCTTGGCCTTTCCAGTGACCAGCCTACATTCTGAGGCCTCCAGTAGACTCCCCAAACCCTATTATTAGCACCCAAAAGATACTCTTATCACTCTGAATTTAGGAGCTCTGTGCCAGGAACTAGGGGAAGAGGCCAAATATGTATTTCTTATTATTTCTCAGCATCGTACCACAGAAGTGTTGTGGTGTCTTTCTCAGGAGGCATTTCATGCTGGTCCCTTAGTTTTATAGATTAAAAAAACAAATAACTGAGAATGAGACTCTTCATTGGTATCTTAATATGCCCTCTCCAAAAAGCCATGAAAGGGGGCTGGGAAGGTGGCTCAGTGGTAGAGCGCTTGCCTTGCATGCCTGAAGCCCTGGGTTCGATTCCTCAGCACCACATAAGCAAAAAGAAAAAAGCTGGAAGTGGCACTGTGGCTCAAGTGGTAGAGTGCTAGCCTTGAGCTGAAGAGCTGAGGGACAGCGCCCAGGCCCAGAGTTCAGACCCCACAACCGGACCCAAAAAAAAACAACAAAAAGCCATGAAAGCCGCACAAGATGCCATTATGGGTTTGAAGAAACCCATTCTACTATACATGACAGAGAGAGTAAAATGAGGATATTCACCAAAAAAAGGGGTAGGATTTCAAATGGTTTATTTTTTGTGCCAGTCCTGGGCTTGAACTCATGGCCTGGATGCTGCTCCTCAGCTTTTATGCTCAAGGCTAGCATTCTACCATTCGAGCCACATCTCCACTTCTGGCTTTTTAAGTGCTTAATTGGAGATAAAAGTCTCATGAAGGAGTTTCTTACCTGAGCTGGCTTCAAACCACGATCCTCAGATCTCAGCCTCTTGAGTAGCTAGGATTACAGACGTGAGCCACCAGTATTTGGCTTTTAAATCATTTTTTTTCTTTTTACTTATTGTTATAGTGGACTCCATCTGCACATCCTGATATCACCCCACCTTGAACTTGACCTTGGCCTTGGTAAAGCAGGAAATTGAGGTCACAATCAAAAGGTAAAGAACATTATAAATTGGGGCTGGGAAGGTGGCTCAGTGGTAGAGCACTTGCCTTGCATGTGTGAGGCCCTGGGTTCGATTCCCCAGCACCACATAAACAAAAAGAAAAAAAAAACCGGAAGTGGGGCTATGGCTCAAGTGGTAGAGCGCTTACCTTGAGCTGAAGAGCTGAGGGATAGCACCCAGGCCTAGAGTTCAGGCCCCACGACCGGACCCAAAAAAAAAAAAAAGAACATTATAAATGCAATCTTTTTCTTTGGAATGTCTAACATGCCAAGTTATTCCACTTAAGGGAGCATACATGCCCATGTTTTGTTGTATGTAATTTTTCACTGTAAACCGATCAGATCTGACTTCATTGTATTTTTCAGATATATTTTATATAGTTAACTTTTTTTATTAGTTTACATTAGTTATCCTTAGTTAACTTACATAACTCTTGGTCATAAAAAAGTTGGTATTACGCAAAATGAAGCCTTATCTGCTTCTATGAATTGACATTTTGCATTGTGGACTAGAAACCTTAGCAACCTGGGATTTGGGGAAGGGGGTAGCAAATTTCTCTGCTCTCTCTTACCTTTGCCCTTTGTCAGCTGTCAGAGGGAGGATGGGCAGGGATGGTTTATATGTCACTGGCAACATCATGGAAAGTCTCAGTGTGGCATCTTCACTCAGAGTCAGGCACCTCTGCGGGGAAAATACCTTTAAGTCAGCTACAGACTAGCATTTCTTCCTCTAAGATGTCACTCATGTCTTCTCTTTCCTCACACCCATGAGGGCTCAAGCCTGTGGCCTCTCTCCCCTGGACTCTAGGCCCAGTCCAAGACCTCTCTGGTCTCCCTGTGTTTGGTCTTGATGATGATGACGATAGTGCTATGGTTTGAACTCAGAGTCTTGTGCTTGCTAAACTCTGCTTCATAAGCCATATCCCCAGCTGTCTACTTGACCAATTAAATGAATTATAAACCCTAAGAGCCCTGTTATGGTTTTCCCACCTTCTGGTTCTACTCCATCTTATAGGACACAGAACCCATATCACAACCTACCCTTCCCAATGAATTCTCTTGACAGTACTCCCTGTGCAAATGTAGATGACCCAGAGAGGCCCAAATCAAGGCTGCCTCTATTAAGAGCTCTTTTTTTATTTTGTGGTCATGGGGCCTGAACTCTGGGCCTGGGTGTTGCCTCTCAGCTCTTCAGCTCAAGGCTAGCGCTCTACCACTTGAGCCACAGTGCCACTTCTGGCTTTTTCTGCTTATGTGGTGCTGAGGAATCAAACTCAAGGCCTCATGTATGCAAGGCAAGCACTCTACCACTGAGCCACCTTCCCAGCCCTATTAAGAGCTCTTTAGCAAACCTTTCCTGAATGCCTGAACACCTACTGTGGCCAGCCTCGGTTCCAGTGGCAGTGGATTATTGTCCAGGCTCACTTCCAGAGATGTAGTCTATCAGAGAATTAAAATATGTAAACCCATGAACCAAGAGACAAAGTTTGGACTCAAGGGGAGGATAAAAATGTTTATTTGCAACAGAAGAATGAATTATCTTTCTAGATGGCATGTTAGTTTATGAATTGCTATAACAAAATACCATCAACCTGGTAGCTTAAAGAACTGTCTCACAGTTCTTGAGGCTAGAAGTTCAAGATTGTAGGCACTAAAGCATCACTCCAGGCTTTTCTTCTAGTGTCATCTTGTACTTGGGCTTGTGATAGTAGAAGCTCAGTGATCATGTGGTCTGCTTCTGGTATATGTGTCTCTGTATCCACTCTCCTTTTTTTTTTTTTGGCAGGTCTGGGGCTTGAACTCAAGGCCTGGCACTGTCCCTTAACTTTTTTGCTCAAGGCTAGTTCTCTATCATTTGAGCCATAGCACCACTTCTGTTTTTTGCTGGTTTATTGGAAATAAGAATCTTACAAACTTTCCTGCCTGGGCTGGTTTTGAATCTTGATTCTCCTGAGTAACTAGAATTATAGGCATGAGCCACAAGTGCCTGGTACATTCTTCCTTTTTATAAGGACTCAAGTCATTGAATTAGCAGCCTGTCCTGCTAAGCTACGGTCTCACTGGAACGAACTCATTCTGCAGTGATCCTGTTTCCACATGAGGTCTTAAGGTCTTTGGTAGGTACTTCCACATGAGGCCTTTCAGGATTACAACTTCAACATATGAAAAAGAAGGGAAGTCGGCTCAAACCCTCACATGAACTCAAAGGCAAGAGGAGTGCGAGGGATGGCATTGGAGGTTCTGGGCTTGGGCCTGGGTGAGAATGGGTACCTGGATCAGAAGAGGGGCTTGGGGGAAGGACAGTAATAGCTAAGGGGAATTTCAAAACAGAAATGACTGCTCTGTAGCATGCGGTCAGCTCTTCCTTCTGGATTTCCACAAAATCTATTTCTGTAGCAGAGCTGGGGAGTAGATTGCTGATGTACCAGCCCAAACTGGTATCTGGTGAAACCAACGTGGGTACATAGATCGTAGAACTTCTGGGTAACAGATGACTCAGGTCCCTAGCCTGGAGGAGTTGGGGGCTGATCCTGGCAGAGGCAGCAACTTGAAGGAGAGTCAGAGCAGCTAGCTTCATGTGGGAAGAAAGAAATGACATCCAAAATCAGATTCTGCGTATGCCAAGGTCATATGCTCTAGGGTAAAATGATCCATTTAAGGTCCTACATCTGGTATCAGATGAAGCAACATTTGAACTCAGAGCCTGATAGCAAAGCCCATGTTCATTCCACAGCTCCTCAGATGCCCACTTAACATGGCCTCTCTCCTTCAGTATTCTGGGTATCTCCTTGAAGCTGAGCTCCAATAATTTGTGTATATTGACTGATCAAGGATACTCCTGTACCACCACATTGACCTGCATCTGGTTTGAGCCACAGCTGGATGGACAATTCCTTGCCAGCCCAGGCTCAGCTCACACTGCAGGCATCCTGCCCTAAGTTGAGCTGCAAGTTTTCAAAGCAGCTGCAGGCTCTTTGTACTATGGCAGTGCATGTGGGCAAGTGACACAGTCCAGAAGTCTAAGGGCTCTCACTCAACAGGGACTGGAGCCAGGGGATCAATTCCCAACTTCTAGTCTGCAGATGAATGGTTTTGTAGGTATTCAGGGTCCTGGAAGAATATAGCCTCATTTCCCATTGTAGAGACAGATAAAACACTCTGGTATTGTCATTTCTTTCTTCCTGTCCCCCTCTCCTCATTCTTTTCTATCTGTGTTCTGAACTCACCATCCTAGTACTGATTTGCATCAAGTTCTTCTCTCACACTGTGCTTTTGGAGGAAGCCAAACTAGATAGATAGATCTGGTCTCCGGTACCATCCTCATCCCCAACTTGGGGGTGGCAGACATGCAATCCTGGAGCCAGATCACTGTTTCCCAAAACCTTCCAGCAGAACACTGTGATTCTCCAATCTCCTGGCCCTGGAGGAACAGCATGTTCCAGGAGAGGGGACATGGCAGGAACCAGAGCCAGCCCTTGGGAACTTCGCTGCCATTATCTCTGCAGCAGCACCAGCCCCCAAACATTTCCAAAGGCCCAAGGGAAAGTGGATCTTACCAATCACCTTGTCTTAGGGGTGACGCTGGAGCCAGTGGACATGGCAGAGAGACAAGGAAAGTTGTGGATCATAGTCCCAGCTATGGCACTTCAGGTGGGACTCCACCAGGACACTGGGCTCCCTTGGAGGACTGGCTGAAGAGGTGAATGAAGGTATAGATGGGGCAAAGCGAATCAGGGGTGAAGGAGCACCAGGAGATTTGAAGCAGCTAGGAGCTGCTACCACAGGCTTGCAGGGCAAGGAGCAGGCACATGGCAGCCAGACTGTTACTTAGGCTACCCTAATAGCAGTGGTGAGCTCAGTCAGCAGTTGCCAGACTGCAGAAAGGCAGACCAAAGGCTATTACTTCTCTCTCTTGTTTATTGACCAGGTCTATTGACAATTGGCACAAAAAGCCATGAGCAGAACTAGTCTGGGAGCAAAAGAAGACCTAATAGCAAGCAAGGAACCTGTGTGAAGACCACTGTTCAACAATACTCTTGTTCCCTTGTTCGCTAGGTCTCCCTGTGTATTTCATTCGGTAGCAATAGACCCTAACCACAACCACCAACATGCATGCAGATACTTGCACACACACACACACACACACACACACACACACAGCATCTCCAATCTTGTGTAACTTCCAGCTGGACTTGCTGCTTTATTTATTTATTTGTTTGTTTGTTTGCTTATTTATTTATTGTGCCAGTCACTCCTGGGGCTTAAATTCTGGAACCTGTGTGCTATCCCTGAGCTTTTGAGCTGGAGGCTAGTACCCTACCATTTTAACCACAGCTCCACTTCTAGCTTTTTAGTGGTAAATTGGAGGTGGGAGTCTTGTGGACTTTCCTGCCCCAACTGGTTTTGAACTGCAATTCTCAGATCTCAGTCCTCTGAGTAACTAATTACAGGCCTGAGCCGCTGGTGTCTGGCTTGGATTGGCTGCTTTTTTGAAGCACCCTGGAAATACAAGTCTTAGAGTCTGAGGACTAAGATTAAGTCACAGATCTACCCCTTATCTTTAGTTTCTTAACCTATTTAAAAAGTCATAAAAATGTCATTTTTATTATTTCACCCCTAGCCTTGAAATCCTTTCCTCATATGTCCTGAGGCTTTAGAACAGAGTTGCTTGTACTAAATGACTGGGGACTGACTAAGCGTTTACAAGGTAATGGGAGGATGAACAGAGGAACCACCCAGTTAGTTTAGGGTTGTATCTCCTACATGTCTGTATCCCTAGTACTTTGTACCATGCCCTGTTCCTTGTGAGTACAGAATAAATGACTCTGAGTATCCAACTGGGGTTAGATGGTTGTGTAGGACTAGGACATGAGGAATGACAGAATTCAGTGGGACCCCAAATTCCTATCTGAGTATGAGGCCCACAATGTCAAGAGGCCAGCCCACATCCCTGGGGGCCAGGACCTCACTTCTCCTACATGCAAAAAGTGAAGGCCTTGGCAACCGCTGCCGCCAGCTGGCACCAGGTCCCAGCAATAGTCATTGTTTAGCCAAAACAGGAAGCCACTTGAGGGGAAGTGTGGCCTCGCCTCAGTGAACCCCTGAAGAATGGCCCCCAAGAAACTTGGGGACGTGCTGGCAGGCATGGCCTCTGAGACAGCTAGGCCTCTCCCCAAGACCCAGGATGGGAGATGTGGTTTCACTCAACCTTAGGACCCTGGCACAGGAGGCGGGGCTGGGAACCAAGGCCTGGGTTCTAGTTCCATGTGACCTTGGGCAGGCCACCCTTCTTCTCTGGATTTATCACTTCATTTGTTCCTGGGTGGGTTCAGAGAGTGCATTTGCATTGTTTCATATTTGCATATTAATGAATCCAAGTCTAGCTGTCTCCTGCACCCTTCACCCTGCTCCCCCCTCTGAGTCCTGGGTGGCCTATACCTTGTCGTCTTTCAGTGCTGGGTATAATGAAGCCCATGGATAAGTTCCTTCCCACCAGAAGTAGGAAAATATGATCAATTCCTTAACACTTCACAATGAGCAAAACTCCAGCGCCTCATTTTGTTAGAATCCTCCACAATTATGCCAAGAGATACGGGAAGTAGCTTTTATGTCCCATCTGACAGAGAGGGACACACAAACTCAAAGCCAAGATTCAACTCCAAGCCCTTGGCCTTGGACCCTTCAATCTAACTGGCAGCTCTCTTATCTAGCCTTGTAAGGAGTACATGTCTGCTTGCTCAGGCTGGTGGCAGAAAAGACCATAGTGGTAGGGCTGTGGGAGCCTAGAGGATACAATAGTCCACCAAAAGAAGCTCCTTGGAAGCTGGAGGAAAGCTTGAGTTTGCGTGATTTATTTTCCATGTACTTAATTTTCCCCATTTAAACTCTGTCATGTACCCTCTATGTGGCCCAAGCACCCCTCTTCTCTGGGCCTTACTGGTGATCCTGGTGATCCACATGTAATGTCTGTCAAGCTGATCCCTGGCTATGTGGATGGGTAAACTGATGGAGCACCAGTGGACAGATGTGCTGGGTTGCTGACCCAGCATCAATTTGTCTCTACTTTCCTCAAAGAACCCATATTCTGATTGGATACTCTCCCCACTCCAGGGTTAGGTCCATCTCCCAGGTAAACTAAGCCAAGGTATTAATTGGGAGAATGTGATATGTTGGAAACAACCTGACTTGTCTCATTCAGACCAAAGAAAAGATTATAGTCCAGGCCTGAAGAAATGTGCTCTGTGTCTCACTCTCTCTATCCTTTCCCTCTGCCTCTCTGTCTCTGTCTCTGTCTCTGTCTCTCTGTCTCTGTCTCTCTCTCAGCAAAAGTGAGACTTTAATGGTGGTCTTGCAAGATTGGTGTCTGATAGGCAGGCACTAAAATGTTCTCTCTTTCTATCTCCTGCTGGACATTCAGAGGGGTTACAATGTTACTGGAGTTATCTCAACCTTAGGAAAGTGACAGCCATCATGAGCCTCACAGAGGATCCCACTGAGGTGGAGAGCTTATCGGAAAGTCTGTGTATTCATAGAACTAAGAGCTGCTGTGTCACAGAGGGAGGAGACGGTGCTCTTCCTTGCTTCATGCAGTCCGTGAGAGGTAGCATTTGCTATTACTTGCAGCCAAAGCCATCTTGGTGCTCCCCTCCCCAATTATCTTACAGTCCCTAATTCACAGAAAGGGATTGGGGTCCTCCCTCTCTCCCTGTGTTAACTCACTGGAGGGTAGTTGCGAAACTCCTGGGCAGTCAGCCAGAGCCCACAACTTGTTCACGGCTTTTTGGAATCTCGGCATTCTTTCCTCTCTGTTTCCTCAGCCAGAGACAATTCCTCCCCAGCTGGCCCCTGGCCCAGGCCCAGGCCACCCTACTAACATTAATGCTGGAAGATTGATGTGACAGGGAGACAGAGAGCTGGGACCCCGAGCCCCGGCTGGGGCTGCTTCTTCTGCACAGACTCTGTTTTTTTTTCTCTCTCTCTCTCTTCTTTCCTACTGGGACCTTGGCCTTTTTAAAGACTTAGGATTACAGAGTTTTTATAACGTAAGGGCCACTGAGCAGGAACTAGAATCTGGGTATCTTGAGTCCTGGTCCAGGATTTGAACCACATACTGCAGATGATACAACCTTTTTCTGTATATCTGAAGTTACTTGCTTCCATCCTCCTTTTCTATCTCTGTTGTCACTGTTCTGATTCAGATGTCACTGGGTGATGGCCTCTTCTGAAGTCTGCCCAGTTACCATCAGCAATCTTGTCCCTGACCCAGCAGCCAGAGGATCGCAGACCTGCCTTAAACTCTCCTTCACTGCCTATAAGACAAGATGCAGATCCCTACTTTAGTTTGGAGGGCCCCTGGTCACAGGGACCCCTGCCCTACTTCATCCATCAAGAAAGATGTATGTTTTTACTATACATTTAGTTGTTACCTCTTCCTCCTCCTCCAGTTAGTCTTTCTTACTGAAACAAATCACAGACACGCTTGCTCAGCTTCCCTGCCTGCTCCATCCTCCATCCGGTTTTCCCTTGCCTGGGTGTGGATTTATCTTATGGGTACCAGGCCACCTGTCCATAGCCCTGGAAGTACTACTCATAGGGATAGGGGATTCTCATTCTCGGGGTTGAGTGAGCTCCCAGCCCTTTTCTGATTTGACTTGGGTGTAAGTTTTGCTACTAAAGATCACAGACACTGAGAAACTGGCTAAGGGCAGGGGCTCTGCAAAATCCGGGAGGGGTGGGGGCAGGGTTTAACAAACACTCCCTTCTGAGTGCAGCCAAGACAAACCCTGAACTGGGTGTGCAGTGTTGAGATTTCAGGAGCCCCATTTCCAGAAATTAAATGCAAGGAGGGAAGAAAGATTCAGAATGTGAACGAAGATGAACTTGGTAGAATCTATTTATAACAGCACAACTCTGGAAATAATCTCCAAGTCTAATAGGGACAGAAAAGATAAATATACTAGCTTGTATTGACACAGTGAAGTAGTGTATGCCATGACAATTATGTTTGCAAAGAGTTGTCATTATTGAGGTATTATGGTCTGGAGGTTACTTGTCTCCCCCGAAAAGTTCATATGTTGGCAGCCTGGTCTATAGGGAGGCGATGTGGGGACAGATGGGACCTTTAAAAGAAGGGGTCTAGTGGAAGGTCTTTCAGTCAGCTTGGGACAAGACAAGGAGTTAAAACAAACTTTCCTGTGACCTGCTTATAAGTTGGTTATGAAGGCCTAAGTTTGGCACCCCCATTCCCACCCCTCCCTGTAATCTGGTTTGCTGTTCAAATGTGTACCTGTGTATCACCTTCTGTCCATTTCCACCATGAGACCCTTACCAGAACTGATATTCAGCCTCTGAAACTGAGGGCTAGCAAACCTGTTTTTCTTTAAAAAAAAAAATCTACCTCCAGTATTTGGCTATAATCACAAAAGGCTGATGAGCACATTGGAAGATGTTACACAAGAAATAAGAGAATACAAACCCACAAATGTACTATATTCCAGTCAGAAAAAAAAAGAAATGTGTGAACATTAGTAGGAAACACTAAAACTCTGAAAATGGTTTCTGTCATCATCTAAAGATTAAATTTTTTCTGCTGTACTTTGTGCTATAAACTTCATTTTGTAGTCCAAATTAATTACACAAAGAAAAACAAATGAGAGCAATCCTAGTCCCAATTCTGTTGATAATTGGACACATGAGCTTGGGCAAGTCAGCCAGCCTCATTTCTTATGTGTCTTTTCATCTGTTCTTGCATTCCTTCATTCTAAAAATCTCTCGTGTCAGGCCTTGTGCTGAGTATTGTGGACCACAAAGCAAACTGTATGAAAAATATACAAAAAGCTGTTAAGCTTTGCTCACAATCAGAAATATGTTGATTAAAACCAAGCCAAGATATTCTTTTTCATCTGTAGTACTGGCAAAAGCTCAAAAGCTTGAGAATATACTGTTGGCAAAACTGTGAGAAAATAAGCTTCTCCTGTGTTGTTTTATGAGATATGCCAACAAAATGGTCTAAACCCTATAAGGAGGGGAATTGGGCAATTTCTTGCTAAATTACATATGTTTACCCTTTGACCTAACAATCTCCCTTTTGGAGTTTCTTCCAAAGATGCACTGACAAAATAAGATGTATGCATAAAGCTATTCCTGGAAGCATCTTTTGTAACAGTCAGAACTAGAAACTACTCACAGGTCCATTGGTAAGACCTGTGGGCACATAGTAGGCGGCTCTGGCTAACAGAGGAAAAGGGGAAGGTTTCTATCTGCTATGATGGTGTAATCTCCAAGAATAAAATAACTATGGTAATTATCATTCATCAAAGAAAGGGGAGGGCATATATAAATATGCACATATTTTCTTTAATTAACAAGTTGATTAAAATGTAATTGTTATCTGTAGGAGAGTCAAGGGATGTAGAATTTTGACTTCTTAAAACATCTCATTTTTGTAGAATAATTTTAGAACCAATTAAATACTTTCATAAAAAGCAAACCAAATGAAATCAAAAGTAAAAGCAAAGTCAATCTCTCCAAATCAAAAGCAAAATAAAACAAATGAATCTATGTGTTGAGTTGGGTTGGCAACATCACCATATAGGGTTCAATTAGTTCAAGTCATTTGAAAATCTGATAACTATACTTGACTAGTAAGATAAATAGATGATAGATAGGTAGATAGACAGATAGTCGGCTAACTACTTAGGAGGCTAAGAGTTGAGGACTATGGTTCAAAGCCAGACAGGGAAAAAAAGTCCATGAGTCTCTTTTCTCCTGTTAACCACCAAAAAGCTGGAAGTAGAACAGTGGCTCAAGTGATAGCATGGCAATCTTGAACAAAAACGCCAAACAAAAGTGCACAGCCCTAAATTCAAGCCTAGTAGCAGTGTATGTACTCTCTCTCTCTCTCTCTTTCTCTCTCTCTCACACACTCCCAAAAACAAAACTCAGATTGGAGAATGCTATTCTGATCATGCTTTTGCCTTTTAGAAATACAGACTGCGATATTTATGGGTGAAGTAGCTTCATGTTTAGAATTTGTACCAAATAATCCATCAGAGAATGAGTCAGGAGATAGAAATGGGTACAAACTGAAGCTGGGTAAGGAATACATGGGATTCTTTGCACTAGTCTATTTTTGTTGAATGACTGAAATTTTCCACAATAAAACATCTTCACAGCTGGGCACAGTGGTCCAGGACTGCAATTCCAACACTCAGGAGGCTGAGGCAGGAGGATTGTGAGTTAAGTTCAGCCTAGTCCACATAAAAAGACACTGTCTCTAAAAACAGAAGCCAGACAAGTGCTGGTGGCTCATGTCCATAATTCTGGCTACTCAGGAGGCTGAGATCTGAGGATTGTGGTTTGGAGCCAGCATTAGCAGGAAAGTTTGTGAGACTCTTATTTCCAATGAACTTTCAAAACGTTGAAAGTTGAGGTATAGCTCAGCTGGTAGAGCACTAGCCTTAAGAAAAAAAAGCTCAGGGACAGTACCTTGTCCCTGAGTTTATGCCCTAGAACCGGCACATATACACACACAAAAACAGCCATTGCTCTCTCCCAAGGTAGTGGGAGATGAATTTCCTAAAAGGCAGGAGTTAAAGATGGCAGGAATTGAGGGCCTGAAGTGCCGGGTTTCTCCAGATGTGGCTAGAAGCTGGGATGTACATGCTAAGGGCAGAGTTCCCAGCACAGGAAACAGCTGGAGCAAATGCAAAACGGGTGTGAAATCAGGCATGGCAGAGGTCTCTGTGGTGAGTGGGTGAAGGAGCATATCTGGAGCAGAAGCTGAGAGGAAAGTGGGGCCTTAAATGCTGGGCCAAGGACCCCTGGAAGCATTGCGGCTGGAGGGTGACATGGTGGACTCTTAACAATGTGACTCAGGCTGCTGGATGGAGGCTGGACTGGTGGAGAAGGCCCAGTGTGTGTGTGGCGGTGGGGTGGGGGGAGCTGGCAGGCCATTCCCTGGAAAAGGACAAGGAGACCCATGCTGGAAAGTAGCTCTGAGAAAACTGGGGAGAAGGAGGAGACCAGGTAGAGGCCAGTTAGTGGTTTGGACAACTTGGTGCATGTTGGTGCTAAGATTAAGATGAGTAGAGGGAGAAGGCTGAGATCTGAGGATAGAGTTTGGAGGCCAGCAAGGACAGGAGGACAGGAAAGTTTAACTCCAACCAACTACAAGAAGAAAAAAAAATAAAGCTAGAAGTGTAGTGGTAGCTCAAGTGGTAGAGTATCACCCTTGAGGGAAAAAGCTAAAGGACAACACTTTGACCCTGAGTTCAAGCCCCAATACCAGCACGCACACACACACACACACACACACACACACACACAACCTGATGGACAGAGTGGTCAGGTTAAAACCCCCTTAATCCAAAGGCCTGGTTTGGGTCCTGGCCATATCCCTAGCCCTCTCTAAATGAGGGGGCTATATCTCTAAAGCAAGAGGTGGGAGCCTCAGCTCAGGATTCTGTAAATCTATCCTGGGATGGTGTGGCTCTAGCCGTGTGTGCACCCATATCTGTGAGAGGATCATCTGGCCTCACTGCACATCCAGCTGTGTGATGTCAATGGCATTTCCCTTCAGACAAAGGAAACAGCGTTAGCTTGCTTATTACCAGGAAAGGAAAGTTCGCTGAGCTCCACCCTCGTGGCCTGTGTTCCCCCTCACACAGTATGTTAGGCCTCCCGGCCTGGGGCCAGGGCAGGACTTTGAAATATCACTGTGGAGAGAGGCACCAATCCAACAGCTTTGACTCCTCAGCATGGCTGGGCCATCCCTAACAGAGTCAGCACCTTCTCCATGGCTATGGAACAGACCCCAGCCACACTGAAGGACTGGGGTCACAGGAAGCTCCAGGATTTCACTAAAGGTCAGTACGACCCTAAAGTGAGTCCTTTGTACTTGAAGAGATCCAGATCCATAGAGGAAGAAGTTTTAGCCAAGGTCATAAGGCAAGCAGAGGGGACCCCAGGTACAGATTTCATGGCACCTGGGGTCAGGTGGTTCAAGAAAGCCTGGCATGCTTTTCTGTTAATGCCACATTTCTGGTAGATGTCTCCAGAAAGGAGAAGCATTTAAGTGCCCTTATTAAACCCTGTCTCTTTGCTTTTAACCATCTGAACATTCCTTGAAGTATTATTTTGCGCCTAAAATGAGAAGAAATACTAGTGTGTTCAATATAATTGACATATGCTTTTGAGCTGGAAAACGCAATGGTAAATGTAATATTTGGTGTCTTCATCAAGTGATCACTTAAAGATTGATCTGGTGCCAGGTGTGAGCCACCCAGCTCACACTTATAATCCTAGCTACTCAGGAGGCTGAGAACTGAGGATTGCGGTTTGAAGCCAGCCTAGGAAGGAATGGCTGTGAGACTCTTATCTTCAATTAACCACCAAAAGGCCAAAATTAGAGCTGTGGCTCAAGTGGTAGAGTGCTAGCCTTCAGCACAAATGCTCAGAGATAGAACTCACACCTGGAGTTTAAATTCCAGAACAGGTACGTGCGCACACATGCTGCTGGTGTGCAGACACGTGTGTGTGCGTGCATGTGTGCGCATGTGTGCATGCATGCGCACACACACACACAGACACAATCAGTTGACAAGTTAGTTGTCAAGTACATAAATATAACTTTAAGGACTTGACCTTGCTCTTATAGCTCCTATCTACCACCCTCTCAAGAGAGAACCCCAATGGTCTGGCTTGGGATCCATTCCTTTCTCCTCCTAATTCTCAGCCTGGGGCCTGAGGAGGAGGACTAGGTTTTGGTCTATTCACTATTGAGTGAACTAAGGATATGAAATTCTCATAAACTCTCCTGAGGGTTGAAGAGGCCATGGTTGTGACGGTGAGGTTAGCAATGGTGGCCTGGACAGCCCAACCCTGTGACATCACAGGCGGAAAAGCCCTCACCTTTGCTTTTCTTACAAAAGTCAGCACAGATCATACTTTCCACCATGCCCCCTGCAAGGAGGCTGGCTGGCTCACCCTCCTACGCACCCAGGAGCTGGGGGTTTTCAGGTGAAGCCGACCTAGGTGTTTGTGTCTCTGCAGCTCAGAAGAAGGCAATGTATGCCCAAGGCACGCAGTAGTGGTGAGTTTGTAGCTGTGGAAGTAAGGCGGGCCTGTGTGCATACAAGCATGGGTATATGGCTTTACACATGCATATGCAAATGTCCTGGATATGTGGTGGCTTTGGGCATGTACAGATGCTTATCTTTGTTCGTTGTCATTGGGTACACACATGTGTAAGCAAAGTGCCAATGTACACTCATGTTGGAGTAGTCACTGAATGTTTGAAATGGGCATCTATTTGTACACAGCTTTCACAACGTGAATACACTGACTATATGTGCATGTTTATCCACAAAGTATATGATGACTATGCAAATATGCATATACTTGGGCATCTTTAAACTTGGTGCACAGTTGTGTATTATATGTATCCATTTAAGCACATGAGGTTCATGTGTAAGGTGTATAAGGTGTGCATGTATTTAGGTGGTGCATACCAAGGAAGAGGGATAGGCTTGAGGAATGTGATTGTGTACCTGTGTGAACACGTGTACTGGAGATCCACGAGTCAGTACAGGTGCATTGGTATGGGGAACATGTATGTACATGCTTGTGTGGCATGTGTGGTGTGAATGTGGAGCTGTCTGTGTGTACACACAGATATACCCCAGTTGTCCTATTCTTTCTTTTCCTCATGGGGAATTACAGAGCTTCTGAGTCTGAGCCCTGGGCCAGGGCTGGTGGCCCTTCCAGGAACATGATTTCCTGGACCCAAAAGTAAGAAGACTAGGGCCCATGTGAGGGGGGAGGGGCTGGACTTGGGCTCTTCTTTTGAGAACTAGGCAGAGGTCCCCAGGTTACTGCTGTGGACCAGACTGTGACAGGGGTTAGACATCTAGAGCTTTGGTCCCCACCAATGGTGACCCTACTATGTGTCCTGAGGGAAAGGAGGACATTGACCTTTAGTACATCCTCTGGTGGCTTTCAAAAATGAATTCTTACCTGGCCACCAATGGCTTACACCTCTAATCCTAGCTACTTAAGAGGCCAAGATCTTAGGATCATGGTTCAAAACCAGCCCAGGTTTAATCACCCAAAATGTCAAGAGTAGAGCTGTGGCTCAAGTGGCAGAGTGCTAGCTTTGAACACAAAAGCTCAGGGACATCACCCAGGCCTTGAGTCCAAGTCTCAGGACCAGTTCACACACACACACACACACACACACACACACACACACACACACACACACACACACTTTACCAGGCCTGCCTACAAGGAAAGTAGGCAAATGAATGGGAAATGACTGGCTGCAGACTGGGCTTGGAGAAGTGTCCAAAGGCATAGTTCTAAGCCATTTGCCTCGAGTCTCCCTGGCTTATTCAGTTTACATTCTAGTTTATAGCTTATAAAACACATCCACATTCACAATCTTAGCTAATCCTTGTGAACTTCCTTCCAGTCAGTTTGGAGTGGTGGGAACAGAGTAGTGGTCTCTCTTTGGTGGTCTCACTTCCCTGACCTTGCAAGACACATCTAGGAGCTCCACACCCTCCCCCCAAGTTCAGTGAATGGCAGTGTGTGAACACTAAGGGTATCCCAGAGATTCCTGGGTGTACAATTACTCTCTGACAAAAGGTAAGAAGCCTACAGGGGTGCTACTCCTGTGCTTACTATAATCTCCATCTTACAAATAAGGAATGTGAGGACCTCTAACTTGGTCCAAATTCAACTTGGAGAAGCTAGGAAGGCAGTGAGCTCCATCTTGACCTCAGTTGTTCACCCTCTATCATCAGAAGTGTTTTCTGGATCTTTCGGCCTTTGCCAGACCATGATAAACCCCATACATGGTTTTGTGGTTGCCCACACAGGCCTATTAATACTCAGCAGGAAGCAGAGACTCCCCCTTAGTGAGTAGCAGAGGGCCTGTTCCCCAAGCATCTGATGTCATGGATTCTCCTACTGATGGCTGGGTGGTCTCAGCCCTGTGTCTGATGCACCAGAAATTATTTTATCTCACTGTTTATGTCTACAATATGTATAAGCTCTGATGACTCCATTGAACAAATGAGGAAACTGAGGCTCAGAGAGATAAAGTGACCTCCCCAAGATTCAGGCACTTCAATGCCTTACTCTATTGTGGCTTTCTTATGTTGATCTGGTACACCTGGACAAAACAGCAGGATTCAAAGCCACATACATGTGGCTTAAACCCCAGCCTTCCTCATGACTCCTGGTAGCCCTGATGGGCAGTTCACCTCTCTCAGTCTCAATATCCTTATCTATAAAATAGGGGCTGCTCACAAAGTAGGATGACAACGGGGATCCAGTGTAGGATCTGGTAAGTACGTAGTGTTCATAGATGGACATTCACTGTCCCTCTCCCACCACCAGGGGTCATATTTCCCAAGTTGGGCCGAGGGGGTAGTATTGATGGAGTCCCCAGAAGTGTCTTGCGGATGAGGGAAGAGAAGCCACCAATGAGAGGCCAAGAGAGGAGATCCCTGTTGTATACACTGGGACTTTGTGATCCTCCCTGAAGAGATGGAATCTACTGCCCTTCTCCTTGAAACTGAGCACACCCTGTGACTGCTTCAGTGAATAGGATGTGACATTGCATAACTTTATAAGCCAGATCTTAAATAGTAGAGGTGATTTCCACCTAACTGCAGACACCATATTGTAAGGAAGCCCAAGTCACATGAAGAGGTCACCATGGAAGTTCTAGTCAACAGCTCAGCCAGGCCAACAGCCAGGTCTGGCTGCTGGAAATACAAATGAACATCTCTTTAAGTGACCCCAGCTCCCAGACTTCAGCTTTCTGTCCTAGGTGACCATCAAATGGGCTGAGGCCACCTACACACACACACACACACACACACACACACACACACACACACACACACACACACACACACCAGCTCTGCCAAATTCAAGCTTGACAACAAAGTAAGTGTCATTGTTACAAAGCACTAAGTTCCACACGGCCCATTACACAGCACCAGGTAACAGGGACGTTCCTCTTTTTCCTCTGCAGCCCTCTGAATTACCCCTAGCTAGGCCACCACCAGCCAGGTGTCCACCAGCTGGAGCACCACAAGCCAGATCACCTCCATCCAGGTACAAGCCAGCTGCTCCTCTGTGTCCCACCTCAGGTTACTGGTATAATCTCTATTGGGTCTTCCTTCCCACTTCCCTGCCTTCCAGACTTAGCCAGTTCTGGGGTCCCTTAGTTTGTGACTTTGGGCAAGTCACCAACCCTTGGTACTAAATCCTCCTATGCCAAATAGGAGTCCTAACAGTGCTGGTCAGGGGTTTGGTGGAAAGTTCCCAGCACATGGTAAGTGCTCATTAAGAAAGGAATGTGAGACATAGGACAGAAGAAGAGGTCAGCGACCTTTAGGGGTGGAGAAGAAAGTGTGGTTTTGGGTTGGGGGTGGGCAGCTAAGAAGAAGAAACTCTGCCTGGGTCTGAAATGTGAAAGCCCTACCTCTGTGCACCCCAGGAGGACCTGTCCAAGGACTGCTCACATACTGACCAAGATGTGGGAACTAGACTGGGAGGAAGGGTGGGAAGCACATGAAAAGCGAGGTGGACACCTGAAGTCTGGTTCTGGGACTTCTCAGAAACCAAGAGGGCCCCTTCTTTCAGCTGGGGATTCAGACCCTATCTAAAGAGATTAAGTCATTGGAGACTCCCAGACCAGAGACATCCTTATCAGCCATGTCTGGGGTAGTTGGGAATGTAAACTCTCCCTCGGCGCAGCCCTGGGAAGACACAAAGCAGATGTGGGGGACAGGCCTCCTCCCTCGTTCTCCTGCAGCCCTATGAGCCAGATCCAGAGAAAAGGAGGCCAGCCACCCTTCACTCACACTGGAATGTGTGTCCCTCTTCAAGTCTCATTTGGGTTTGAAGCCTTTCAGTCAAACATCATGTTGGCCAAGATTCCCAGAGAAAGAAACGTAGCATGCAGGCTGATATGCCTGGGTGATCCATGGCAAGGTCCTTGCACCACTGAGCAGCCTCCATGTGCCAGGCATTGCTGAGGTGACCTCAGTGGAGGACTCATTTCATCCACAGCAGCACCACAGAGCAACACAGTTGCAGAAGAGGAAGTCAGGGCACAAGGAATCCAGGGGACAAGTGTTTGTGCTGGTGTGGGGCAGAGCTGCCACCAGCACCTAGCTGATGCACCAACGGCAGGCTGATCTCTGCCAGTTGAGCAAACAGGAAGCATTGGGGACACAGCAGATGCTCCATAAAGGCCCAAGGCCTACTGCCCAACTCACCCACAGTCCCCTAGGGCTTCACATTGCCTTGCCCCCAACTTCAGCTCCATCCCACCCCACTGCCTTTGGTCCTGGAACTTGAATTCCCTTCTTCCAGGTGAGATTCCACCTGGCTCTGCTGACCCCGTGGAGCTCTTATTCCACGACATTTTCCCAGGATTCAGAGGTTCCATGGTGGCATCAAAGCAGTATCTCCCACTGCCAGGGACAACGCAGGGGAAAGAGTGTGGGCTTTGGAGCGGGAGTTTCAGTCCTGGCTCTTCCTAGTTTTCAGAGTGACTCTCAGCAGAGACTTTTCCCTTTGGCTACAGTTTCTCCATCTGTGAAACAAAGTATGGCCCCAAGGGCCTTCCGCTCTGGCATTCTAGATCCTTCATGGACACTGAAGACTAATGTGAGTAGTTTGCTGATGTATCACACAAAAATGAAAACTTAGGGCCTGAGGGACTGTGACAGATTTGTCTGGGGGCCCTCCTGGGGAAGGAGATGCTTGATAAACACCCAAAATAAATATCTTCCTCTCTTTCCCTCCCTTTCCTGTCTCCCTCCCTCTTCCCTTCCTTCCCTCCTCCCCTTTTCCTTCCTTACTATTTGTGAAGCCCAATAAGCTCTGATCCTGGATTGAGGTGCCCTGAGCTGGGATGGGAGGGGGGTGCTGTATGTTAATGTCATAGGCACTCAGAAAACGTCTACACACATGGAGTTTGGAGGCATAGGATGAGACTCAGTGATCCCATCTTGGGGAACATTTTGGAGGACATAATCCTTGAGGAATGAGGAGCATGTACCAAGAAGATGAGAGAGAGAAGGGGAGGGGGGAGAGGGGGAGAGAGTGAAAGAGAGACATAGAGAGAGAGGGGGGTGGAGGGAGGAGAGCCTTGAGCAGAGGAAGCTGGAGGGTATAGAATGGTTCCCTGTGGGAATGGTTGGGACAAGCCCACAGAAGAGAGCAATAGGAGCCAACAAAATATAACAAAGGACTTTCAACACCAGGTGGAAGAGATTGGAGCTATGGAAGTAATCTTAGTAGAGGAGGGTTGTGATTAGAACCCTAGGTCCAAAAGAGATCTGTGAGGAGATGACGACAACGATGGGGGAGATGGATGGATGGATGGATGGGTGGATGGATGGATGGATGGATGGATGGATGGGAGACTGGAAAAAGGCAGATCTGAAGTTGCAGGCATGATGTGAACCTCATCAAAAGAGGGGGAGCTGGGCAGGGCCATCCTAGAGATGAAGGAATGCCATTGGAAAGGGAGCGGCTGTCAGGAGAAGGCGGAGGCAGGTGAGTCTTAGGTGTCTGGCTAGCCTGGGCACAGAGGAAGTGATGGTTCCTGTCCCTGTTGGACACCAGAGGATGGGCAGGCTCCAGCAGCAAGCTCTGTTTGGGACACATCAAACACAGTTTTATGGTGGCTGGGCTCTAAGCTCCACCCTGACCCTGTGAGTCCAGGCCCAGGTCAGGAATCAGGCTGAGGGAACTAAGATAAGAGAGACAGTGACAGGGGCTATTAAAGGGGAGTGCTGGCTGGGGTGACTGCAACAAGGAATGGGATGGATGCCCAAGGTGTCTGAAAAAGAGGCCTCAGTAGTCCTTATGTCAACTTCCTCCCATCACTGAGTCTCAGATGCCTCTTCTGGATCCAGAGCTGAGGCATGGCTTAAAGGCCTCACTTGTTCAAAGAACAGATGTACAGACTATAGTAACCAAGGCCCCATTCTGTCCTAAGTGTCCATACACAGCCCTGCCTCCCCATTCAATTTGTCAGTGTGGAGTCAATCTCCAATTCCAGCTCCCCCACTCCCTTAACCCTTAGCCTCTGGGCACTGGGAGGAGTGATCCCTAGGCCTGAGAGTTTCCCCTCTGTCTCACAATGTGAGCCAGTCCTGTGGCAGCAAAGCTCATAGGCCCAGAGATGGGGTGCACAGCCTGCCCTCTGCAGGCTTGGAATGCAGAAAGAAAGCAGCTGGTACCAGAGAGAGCACAACCTTTCAGTCAGTCTCCTTCCCTCCTTCCCTCTCTTCCTTCTTTCCTTCCTTCCTTCTTTCCTTCCTTCCTTCTTTCTTTCCTCAATCCCTCCCTCCCTTTTTTCCCTCCCTCCTTCTCTTTCTCTCTCCTCTCTCTTCCTGCTCTCCTCCCCCCCACCCTCTGGTAGTACTGGGGTTTGAACTTAGGGCTTCACATTTGCTGGGCAGGTACTCTACCACTTGAGCCACACAATAGCCCTTTTTTGCTTTAGTTACTTTGGGAACAGAGTACAAACATTTTGCCTAGATGCGCCTGCTGAGACCCTTTTGTTTTTACACTTCCCTCACAGCTGGGATAATAGATGGGCACCACTGCACTGAACTTTTATTAATTGACATAGGTCTCAATGACTTGCTTGGCTAGCCTTGAGCATTGATTCCCCTGATTGTTGCCTCCTGAGTAACTAAAATTACAAGTGTACACCATCATACCCTTTTAACCTTTCTTCGCAAAGTGCTGGACAAAATCACATGGCCACTCTCATCCCCAGGGCCCTCTGTGAGGCAGGAAGAGCAGGGAAAACTGTCTCACAGATGCAGAGCTTGGAGAGAGAGCTCACCTACCTAACTTACATTAAGAAGTGGCAGAGCCAGTACCTGAAACTCCACAGGGACTTCTGACCAGAGACCCTGTACTTGCTTCAGAGCTGACATCCTGTCCTAGGGTCCCCAGGCAGATGGATAAAGCCAGGAAGAGGAGAAATTCAGGAGTACTGAGTGAGCATGGAGAATCACCTGCCATTGTCAGCCCTGCTTGGCCCAACTACAAGTGTTCTGCTACCTTCCAGGGCTCTTAAAGCCCCAGTGGCCAGCTTTTAGGTCACCTCTTTCCACTCTTTTCTTTTAGCCTAAGAGCTCTTGCTACGTGTTCTCCTCTGTATTCTTCAATCTATCAGGCTCTCAGCAGCAGGGCTTTTATACATGCAAAGGCCCTTAGTTTAGAAGGCACTTCTCAAATCCTGATCTTTTCCAGGTCAATAATTTTGGTATAGTTACCAATCTGGGTAAGCATCACTAAGAGCAATTTTAGAATATTTATATCACCACAGGCACCCTCTCCACTTACACAACAACTGATCTGTCTCTATTGATTTGTGTATTCTTGATTTTTTCAAATAAATGGAGTCATGCTCATATGCTCTTTTGTGGCTGGCTTTTTTCAAGTACAATAATATTTTCAAGATTCAGCGATACTATAGCATGGGTCAGGATTTTATTAGTTGAGTTTCCAAATAATCTTCTTCGGCATGGATGATACACTTCCCCATTTTAGTTGTTATAAATGGTATAAATAGTCATGTGCCATGACCATGGATGTGTACAAGGTTTTGTGGGGGCATATGTTTTCATTTCTCTTTGGAAAGTTCCTGGGAGTGAAACTGCTGGATCATATGTAGCTGTGTTTAACCTTTTGAGGGACTGACAGCTGTTTTCCACAGAGGCTTTGCCATGTTCATTTTCATTGTATCATATTGGGATTCCAACTTCTGCACATCCTCATCAATGCTTTTTACTATACTCATTGGAGTGGGTGTGAAATCATGTCTCATTGTGGTTGAAGTCTGGCATTTGTCCAGTGGTAATGATGCTAGTATCTTCCCTTGTGCTTTGTGGCCATTCATAAGAAGTTCTTTGGAAAAATATCTTTCTAGATCTCTTGCTCATTTTCAGTTATTTATCCTTTTATTATTTTAAGTAATCCTTATTCTAGACACCAATTTCATCAGATACATGATATATATTTTTTCCTATTCTGTGGGCTTTTTACACCAAAGTTTTCATTTTTATAATATCCAGTGCATGCTTTTGGTAACAGATCCAATGAACCATTACAACTGTATTTTCTCCTAATCATATCCTTGTTTTCTTTCTTACACTTAGGTTTTCCCCACAATTTGAGTTCATTTTTGCAAATGGTGTGAGGTAAGGGATTGATCTCATTCATTTGCATGTGTTTATCCAGTTGTTTCAGCATCATTAATTGAAAAGCATACTGAATGTTGCGATTAGCAACGTTGTTGAAAATTAGCTGCAAATGACATCCTTCTACTTGAATTCAAGTGTGACTTCTCTAAGGAAGCCTTAGCTGACACCTCACCCTCCTGACCCCATTATACCAGTTTTCCTTTTATGCATATAAACACATAGGAACTACCATGGGATATATGCTATATTTATCTAAGTAGTGGAGCACCACAAGCTATAAAATATATTTCTAGTGTATAAGTGACTCATACATAGCTCCATGAGTTATCAACTATATTTATATGCATATAGTCTGGAGGATATGGCCAAGGTTCAAACTTCAGCTCTGCTTCTTACTAACTGCTTGGTCTTATGTATACACTTTACCTCTCCATTTCCTCATGTGTAAATTGAGGACTACTGACAACAGAGAGCTGCCATAAGAGTATGTAAGTAAGTACTTACTATATAGTAAGTACTAATGTGGGACCTGCTATTCATGTCACTCCTTAGACTTTAAATTCTGAGGACAGGGACTCTGTCTTTTTCAGCTTCACTGAGTGCTCCTGGTCTCCACTGTGCCTGGCTCAGAGAGGGAGGGCACTGAGTGCATAATTGTTGGATTAGTTAGTGAATGAAGGCGTGCATGTGAGTATGCAGGAGTCCTGCAGAGAGGGGCAAACCCCACCCTCCCATTGTCTGCCTTGTGGTGTCTCTGGAATGCCTATGAAATAAGAGTTTTGGAGTCACGAGTAGATTTTTCTCTTTTTCTGTTTGGATGCAGACTCCTCTCTCTTGAACGATGTTTATACAAGAGATAAAGGTTGCTTCTGTGAGAAAAGCCAGGGTGAGACCCAGAATCTACTTATTCTGAGAACTCTCAAAGTTCCCTAGAGGCTACTGAACACCATATGAAAACTGCCATCAAGCTGTGATCTGTGTGCTGGGGCTGGGAGATGCTGTGATTCACAGGCAGCTGACGTCTAAGACTCTTAATTCAGCCCAAATGCTGAAGGTCTGTGTCCTGAGACATGGAGGCGGCAGAGAACACATTCCAAAGGGAAAACTCTCTTCCTCCTGCCCGCTGGAGAGAAGCAAGAGTGAGCACCCCTTGCTCTCTTGTCCTCCTCCCTTAGCCTCCTAACCTATACTTGGATTGCTCTCTTTCCTCCTGCTCACCCTCTTCACCCTATCTCTGACCCAGCTCAGACCCAATCATGTCTCCTCCATGTCCTTGTTCCTCTGGGAGACAATCCCCTAGAAGCCTGGAGGTGAGCGAATAACCCAAAGTCAGGGTGAATAGAAGACTTGAACCATAGTCTCTTGAGCTCATGCCCAGACTCTGCCCAACAGCTGTCTCCAGAAAACTGACCAAGAAGCACAGTGACCAGGGGCAGGACCTGATCAGGTCAGCTTGCCCTGTCACCCATGGAAGATTGAAAGCCGGGACAAGTCTCCTGGCAAGAGAACCATTGCTTTCTCAAGGCCAGGAACCTTATTGCCTTGGGGAAGGAAGGGCAGTCTGGTTAATTGGTTAAGAACATCAACTTTAGGGTTAGACAGGTCTGAGGGTTAAACAGGTCTGTTCAAGTGTCTGTCAACGTCTTTCAAGACCTCTATGTGTCTCCGTCCCCTTCCTCCCCCACCATAAGACCCAGCACCTATGTTGCTGAGGTCTATATAGATGAAATGAGGCAACACCCTTAGGCCCCTAACAGGCATGCAGCTGCCAGCCAGTTATTACTGTTCTTGACTCTGGGGAAACTGTTGGCTCAGCTGGCAGGAGGCTCCAAGAGGACCTGGAGGTCCTGAGAGGACATCATTGCTTTCTATATTCCTCCCAGGCCTTTGCCTTCACTGAGAGTGTTCTGAGTTAGGAAATGTCTTTCTTTTCTTTTTATTTGTGCCAGTTCTAGGGATTGAACTCAGGGTCTGAGCTCTGTCTCTGAACTTTTTTGTGTGTGTCAAGGCTAGCATTCTATTACTGAGCTATAGCTCCACTTTCAGCATTTTTTGTTGATTTATTGGAGATAGGAGTTTGATGGACTTCCCTGCTCAGGCTGGCTTGGAACCTCGATCCTCAGATCTCAGCCTCCTGAGTAGCTAGGATTACAGCCATGAGCCACTGATACACAGTCTTCTTTTCTTTTTCTTTTTCTTTTCTCTCTTCTCTTTCTTTTTCTTTTTTCTTATTTTCTTTTTTTTTTTTTTTTGGTGCTGGTACTGGGGCTTGAACTCAGGGCCTTGTGCTCTTACTTAGCTTTTTTCTCTTAAGCCTGGCACTCAACCTCTTGAGCCACACCTCTGCTTCTGGGTTTTTGCTTATTTGGCTTCAAACTGTAATCTCAGATCTCCAGCCTTCTGAGTAGCTAGGATTACTGATGTGAACCACCAGCACCAGTCATTGAAAAACCTATTTCTATGCTTTACTTCTTTCTTTCTTTCTTTTTCCTTTTTCTTTCTTTTTTTTTGGGGGGGGGTCCAGTTGTGGGGCCTGAACTCTGGGCCTGGGCGCTGTCCCTTAGCTCTTCAGCTCAAGGCTAGCGCTCTACCACTTGAGCCACAGTGCCACTTCCGGCTTTTTTCTTTTTGCTTATGTGGTG